>NC_136109.1:5040889-5608445 GCF_965212315.1 Lampetra planeri | reverse complement strand
GTGTGTCACTTACACTCAGCGTGTGTCACTTACACTCAGCGTGTGTCACTTACACTCGGTGTGTGTCACTTACACTCAGCGTGTGTGTCACTTACACTCAGTGTGTCACTTACACTCAGTGTGTGTGTCACTTACACTCAGTGTGTGTCACTTACACTCAGCGTGTGTCACTTACACTCAGCGTGTGTCACTTACACTCAGGTGTGTCACTTACACTCAGTGTGTGTGTCACTTACACTCAGTGTGTGTCACTTACACTCAGCGTGTGTCACTTACACTCAGCGTGTGTCACTTACACTCAGTGTGTGTCACTTACACTCGGTGTGTGTCACTTACACTCAGCGTGTGTGTCACTTACACTCAGCGTGTGTGTCACTTACACTCAGCTGTGTGTCACTTACACTCAGTGTGTGTGTCACTTACACTCAGTGTGTCACTTACACTCAGCGTGTGTCACTTACACTCAGTGTGTGTCACTTACACTCAGCGTGTGTGTCACTTACACTCAGTGTGTGTCACTTACACTCAGTGTGTGTGTCACTTACACTCAGTGTGTGTCACTTACACTCAGCGTGTCACTTACACTCAGTGTGTGTCAGTTACACTCAGTGTGTGTGTCACTTACACTCAGGTGTGTGTCACTTACACTCAGTGTGTGTGTCACTTACACTCAGTGTGTCACTTACACTCAGTGTGTGTCACTTACACTCAGTGTGTGTGTCACTTACACTCAGTGTGTGTGTCACTTACACTCAGTGTGTCACTTAAACTCAGTGTGTCACTTACACTCAGCGTGTGTCACTTACACTCAGTGTGTGTCACTTACACTCAGCTGTGTGTCACTTACACTCAGTGTGTCACTTACACTCAGTGTGTGTCACTTACACTCAGCATGTGTGTCACTTACACTCAGTGTGTCACTTACACTCAGTGTGTGTGTCACTTACACTCAGTGTGTGTCACTTACACTCAGCGTGTGTCACTTACACTCAGCATGTGTCACTTACACTCAGTGTGTCACTTACACTCAGTGTGTGTGTCACTTACACTCAGTGTGTGTCACTTACACTCAGCGTGTGTCACTTACACTCAGCGTGGTGTCACTTACACTCGGTGTGTGTCACTTACACTCAGCGTGTGTGTCACTTACACTCAGCGTGTGTGTCACTTACACTCAGTGTGTCACTTACACTCAGTGTGTGTGTCACTTACACTCAGTGTGTGTGTCACTTACACTCGGTGTGTGTCACTTACACTCAGTGTGTGTGTCACTTACACTCAGTGTGTCACTTACACTCAGTGTGTGTGTCACTTACACTCAGTGTGTGTGTCACTTACACTCAGCGTGTGTGTCACTTACACTCAGTGTGTCACTTAACTCAGTGTGTCACTTACACTCAGTGTGTGTCACTTACACTCAGTGTGTGTCACTTACACTCAGCATGTGTGTCACTTACACTCAGTGTGTCACTTACACTCAGTGTGTGTCACTTACACTCAGCATGTGTGTCACTTACACTCAGTGTGTCACTTACACTCAGTGTGTGTGTCACTTACACTCAGTGTGTGTCACTTACACTCAGCGTGTGTCACTTACACTCAGCGTGTGTCACTTACACTCAGTGTGTCACTTACACTCAGTGTGTGTGTCACTTACACTCAGTGTGTGTCACTTACACTCAGCGTGTGTCACTTACACTCAGCGTGTGTCACTTACACTCAGTGTGTGTCACTTACACTCGGTGTGTGTCACTTACACTCAGCGTGTGTGTCACTTACACTCAGCGTGTGTGTCACTTACACTCAGCATGTGTGTCACTTACACTCAGTGTGTGTGTCACTTACACTCAGTGTGTGTGTCACTTACACTCAGCGTGTGTCACTTACACTCAGTGTGTGTCACTTACACTCAGCGTGTGTGTCACTTACACTCAGTGTGTGTCACTTACACTCAGTGTGTGTGTCACTTACACTCAGTGTGTGTCACTTACACTCAGCGTGTGTCACTTACACTCGGTGTGTGTCACTTACACTCAGCGTGTGTGTCACTTACACTCAGTGTGTGTGTCACTTACACTCAGAGTGTGTCACTTACACTCAGCGTGTGTGTCACTTACACTCAGTGTGTGTCACTTACACTCAGCGTGTCACTTACACTCAGCGTGTGTGTCACTTACACTCAGCGTGTGTCACTTACACTCCGTGTGTGTCACTTACACTCAGCGTGTGTCACTTACACTCAGTGTGTGTGTCACTTACACTCAGTGTGTGTGTCACTTACACTCAGTGTGTGGTGTCACTTACACTCAGTGTGTGTCACTTACACTCGGTGTGTGTCACTTACACTCAGCGTGTGTGTCACTTACACTCAGTGTGTCACTTACACTCAGTGTGTGTGTCACTTACACTCAGTGTGTCACTTACACTCAGTGTGTGTCACTTACACTCAGCATGTGTGTCACTTACACTCAGTGTGTCACTTACACTCAGTGTGTGTGTCACTTACACTCAGTGTGTGTCACTTACACTCAGCGTGTGTCACTTACACTCAGCATGTGTCACTTACACTCAGTGTGTCACTTACACTCAGTGTGTGTGTCACTTACACTCAGTGTGTGTCACTTACACTCAGCGTGTGTCACTTACACTCAGCGTGTGTCACTTACACTCAGTGTGTGTCACTTACACTCAGCGTGTGTCACTTACACTCGGTGTGTGTCACTTACACTCAGCGTGTGTGTCACTTACACTCAGCGTGTGTGTCACTTACACTCAGCATGTGTGTCACTTACACTCAGTGTGTGTGTCACTTACACTCAGCGTGTGTCACTTACACTCAGTGTGTGTCACTTACACTCAGCGTGTGTGTCACTTACACTCAGTGTGTGTCACTTACACTCAGTGTGTGTCACTTACACTCAGTGTGTGTGTCACTTACACTCAGCGTGTGTCACTTACACTCAGCGTGTGTGTCACTTACACTCAGTGTGTGTGTCACTTACACTCAGAGTGTGTCACTTACACTCAGCGTGTGTGTCACTTACACTCAGTGTGTGTCACTTACACTCAGCGTGTCACTTACACTCAGCGTGTGTGTCACTTACACTCAGCGTGTCACTTACACTCAGTGTGTGTCACTTACACTCAGCGTGTGTGTCACTTTACACTCAGTGTGTCACTTACACTCAGTGTGTGTGTCACTTACACTCAGTGTGTGTGTCACTTACACTCGGTGTGTGTCACTTACACTCAGTGTGTGTGTCACTTACACTCAGTGTGTCACTTACACTCAGTGTGTGTGTCACTTACACTCAGTGTGTGTGTCACTTACACTCAGCGTGTGTGTCACTTACACTCAGTGTGTCACTTAAACTCAGTGTGTCACTTACACTCAGCGTGTGTCACTTACACTCAGTGTGTGTCACTTACACTCAGCATGTGTGTCACTTACACTCAGTGTGTCACTTACACTCAGTGTGTGTCACTTACACTCAGCATGTGTGTCACTTACACTCAGTGTGTCACTTACACTCAGTGTGTGTGTCACTTACACTCAGTGTGTGTCACTTACACTCAGCGTGTGTCACTTACACTCAGCGTGTGTCACTTACACTCAGTGTGTCACTTACACTCGTGTGTGTGTCACTTACACTCAGCGTGTGTCACTTACACTCAGCGTGTGTCACTTACACTCAGTGTGTGTCACTTACACTCAGCGTGTGTCACTTACACTCAGCGTGTGTCACTTACACTCAGCGTGTGTCACTTACACTCAGTGTGTGTCACTTACACTCAGTGTGTGTGTCACTTACACTCAGTGTGTGTCACTTACACTCAGCGTGTGTGTCACTTACACTCAGTGTGTGTCACTTACACTCAGTGTGTCACTTACACTCAGTGTGTGTGTCACTTACACTCAGTGTGTGTGTCACTTACACTCAGTGTGTGTCACTTACACTCAGCGTGTGTCACTTACACTCAGCATGTGTGTCACTTACACTCAGTGTGTCACTTACACTCAGTGTGTGTGTCACTTACACTCAGCGTGTGTCACTTACACTCAGCGTGTGTCACTTACACTCAGTGTGTCACTTACATTCAGCGTGTGTCACTTACACTCAGCGTGTGTGTCACTTACACTCAGTGTGTGTCACTTACACTCAGTGTGTCACTTACACTCAGTGTGTGTGTCACTTACACTCAGTGTGTGTGTCACTTACACTCAGTGTGTGTCACTTACACTCAGCGTGTGTCACTTACACTCAGCATGTGTGTCACTTACACTCAGTGTGTCACTTACACTCAGTGTGTGTGTCACTTACACTCAGCGTGTGTCACTTACACTCAGCGTGTGTCACTTACACTCAGTGTGTCACTTACATTCAGCGTGTGTCACTTACACTCAGCGTGTGTGTCATTTACACTCAGCGTGTGTCACTTACACTCAGCGTGTGTGTCACTTATGCTCAGCGTGTGTCACTTACACTCAGCGTGTGTGTCACTTACACTCAGCGTGTGTCACTTACGCTCAGCGTGTGTCACTTACACTCAGCGTGTGTCACTTACACTCAGTGTGTGTGTCACTTACACTCAGCGTGTGTGTCACTTACACTCAGTGTGTGTCACTTACACTCAGTGTGTGTGTCACTTACACTCAGTGTGTGTGTCACTTACACTCAGTGTGTCACTTACACTCAGCGTGTGTGTCACTTACACTCAGCGTGTGTCACTTACACTCAGTGTGTGTCACTTACACTCAGTGTGTGTCACTTACACTCAGCATGTGTGTCACTTACACTCAGTGTGTCACTTACACTCAGTGTGTCACTTACACTCAGTGTGTGTCACTTACACTCAGTGTGTGTGTCACTTACACTCAGTGTGTGTGTCACTTACACTCAGTGTGTCACTTACACTCAGCGTGTGTGTCACTTACACTCAGCGTGTGTCACTTACACTCAGTGTGTGTCACTTACACTCAGTGTGTGTCACTTACACTCAGCATGTGTGTCACTTACACTCAGTGTGTCACTTAAACTCAGTGTGTCACTTACACTCAGCGTGTGTCACTTACACTCAGTGTGTGTCACTTACACTCAGCATGTGTGTCACTTACACTCAGTGTGGTCACTTACACTCAGTGTGTGTCACTTACACTCAGCATGTGTGTCACTTACACTCAGTGTGTCACTTACACTCAGTGTGTGTGTCACTTACACTCAGTGTGTGTCACTTACACTCAGCGTGTGTCACTTACACTCAGCGTGTGTCACTTACACTCAGTGTGTCACTTACACTCAGTGTGTGTGTCACTTACACTCAGTGTGTGTCACTTACACTCAGCGTGTGTCACTTACACTCAGCGTGTGTCACTTACACTCAGTGTGTGTCACTTACACTCAGCGTGTGTCACTTACACTCAGTGTGTGTCACTTACACGCAGCGTGTGTCACTTACACTCAGCGTGTGTCACTTACACTCAGTGTGTGTCACTTACACTCAGTGTGTCACTTACACTCAGCGTGTGTGTCACTTATGCTCGGCGTGTGTCACTTACACTCAGCGTGTGTGTCACTTACACTCAGCGTGTGTCACTTACACTCAGTGTGTGTGTCACTTACACTCGGTGTGTGTCACTTACACTCAGTGTGTGTGTCACTTACACTCAGTGTGTGTGTCACTTACACTCGGTGTGTGTGTCACTTACACTCAGTGTGTGTGTCACTTACACTCAGTGCGTGTGTCACTTACACTCAGCGTGTGTGTCACTTACACTCAGCGTGTGTCACTTACAATCAGTGTGTGTGTCACTTACACTCAGCGTGTGTCACTTACACTCAGCGTGTGTGTCACTTACACTCAGTGTGTGTGTCACTTACACTCAGCGTGTGTCACTTACACTCAGTGTGTGTGTCACTTACACTCAGCATGTGTCACTTACACTCAGCGTGTCACTTACACTCAGTGTGTCTGTCACTTACACTCAGCGTGTGTCACTTACACTCAGCGTGTCACTTACACTCAGCGTGTGTGTCACTTACACTCAGTGTGTGTGTCACTTACACTCAGCGTGTGTCACTTACACTCAGCGTGTGTGTCACTTACACTCAGCGTGTGTCACTTACACTCAGCGTGTCACTTACACTCAGTGTGTGTGTCACTTACACTCAGCGCGTGTCACTTACACTCAGTGTGTGTCACTTACACTCCGTGTGTGTCACTTACACTCAGCGTGTGTCACTTACACTCAGTGTGTGTGTCACTTACACTCAGTGTGTGTGTCACTTACACTCAGTGTGTGTGTCACTTACACTCAGTGTGTGTCACTTACACTCAGTGTGTGTCACTTACACTCAGCGTGTGTGTCACTTACACTCAGTGTGTCACTTACACTCAGTGTGTGTGTCACTTACACTCAGTGTGTGTCACTTACACTCGGTGTGTGTCACTTACACTCAGTGTGTGTGTCACTTACACTCAGTGTGTCACTTACACTCAGTGTGTGTGTCACTTACACTCAGTGTGTGTGTCACTTACACTCGGTGTGTGTCACTTACACTCAGTGTGTGTGTCACTTACACTCAGTGTGTCACTTACACTCAGTGTGTGTGTCACTTACACTCAGCGTGTGTGTCACTTACACTCAGTGTGTCACTTAAACTCAGTGTGTCACTTACACTCAGCGTGTGTCACTTACACTCAGTGTGTGTCACTTACACTCAGCATGTGTGTCACTTACACTCAGTGTGTCACTTACACTCAGTGTGTGTCACTTACACTCAGCATGTGTGTCACTTACACTCAGTGTGTCACTTACACTCAGTGTGTGTGTCACTTACACTCAGTGTGTGTCACTTACACTCAGCGTGTGTCACTTACACTCAGCGTGTGTCACTTACACTCAGTGTGTCACTTACACTCAGTGTGTGTGTCACTTACACTCAGTGTGTGTCACTTACACTCAGCGTGTGTCACTTACACTCAGCGTGTGTCACTTACACTCAGTGTGTCACTTACACTCAGTGTGTGTCACTTACACTCAGCGTGTGTCACTTACACTCAGTGTGTGTCACTTACACTCAGCGTGTGTCACTTACACTCAGCGTGTATCACTTACACTCAGTGTGTCACTTACACTCAGTGTGTGTGTCACTTACACTCAGTGTGTGTCACTTACACTCAGCGTGTGTCACTTACACTCAGCGTGTGTCACTTACACTCAGTGTGTGTCACTTACACTCAGCGTGTGTCACTTACACTCAGCGTGTGTCACTTACACTCAGCGTGTGTCACTTACACTCAGCGTGTGTCACTTACACTCAGTGTGTCACTTACACTCAGCGTGTGTGTCACTTACGCTCGGCGTGTGTCACTTACACTCAGCGTGTGTGTCACTTACACTCAGCGTGTGTCACTTACACTCAGTGTGTGTGTCACTTACACTCGGTGTGTGTCACTTACACTCAGTGTGTGTGTCACTTACACTCAGTGTGTGTGTCACTTACACTCAGTGCGTGTGTCACTTACACTCAGCGTGTGTGTCACTTACACTCAGCGTGTGTCACTTACACTCAGTGTGTCACTTACACTCAGCGTGTGTGTCACTTACACTCAGTGTGTGTGTCACTTACACTCAGCGTGTGTCACTTACACTCAGTGTGTGTGTCACTTACACTCAGTGTGTCACTTACACTCAGTGTGTGTGTCACTTACACTCAGCGTGTGTGTCACTTACACTCAGTGTGTCACTTAAACTCAGTGTGTCACTTACACTCAGCGTGTGTCACTTACACTCAGTGTGTGTCACTTACACTCAGCATGTGTGTCACTTACACTCAGTGTGTCACTTACACTCAGTGTGTGTCACTTACACTCAGCATGTGTGTCACTTACACTCAGTGTGTCACTTACACTCAGTGTGTGTGTCACCTACACTCAGTGTGTGTCACTTACACTCAGCGTGTGTCACTTACACTCAGCGTGTGTCACTTACACTCAGTGTGTCACTTACACTCAGTGTGTGTGTCACTTACACTCAGTGTGTGTCACTTACACTCAGCGTGTGTCACTTACACTCAGCGTGTGTCACTTACACTCAGTGTGTCACTTACACTCAGTGTGTGTCACTTACACTCAGCGTGTGTCACTTACACTCAGTGTGTGTCACTTACACTCAGCGTGTGTCACTTACACTCAGCGTGTATCACTTACACTCAGTGTGTCACTTACACTCAGTGTGTGTGTCACTTACACTCAGTGTGTGTCACTTACACTCAGCGTGTGTCACTTACACTCAGCGTGTGTCACTTACACTCAGTGTGTGTCACTTACACTCAGCGTGTGTCACTTACACTCAGCGTGTGTCACTTACACTCAGCGTGTGTCACTTACACTCAGCGTGTGTCACTTACACTCAGTGTGTGTCACTTACACTCAGTGTGTCACTTACACTCAGCGTGTGTGTCACTTACGCTCGGCGTGTGTCACTTACACTCAGCGTGTGTGTCACTTACACTCAGCGTGTGTCACTTACACTCAGTGTGTGTGTCACTTACACTCGGTGTGTGTCACTTACACTCAGTGTGTGTGTCACTTACACTCAGTGTGTGTGTCACTTACACTCAGTGCGTGTGTCACTTACACTCAGCGTGTGTGTCACTTACACTCAGCGTGTGTCACTTACACTCAGTGTGTCACTTACACTCAGCGTGTGTGTCACTTACACTCAGTGTGTGTGTCACTTACACTCAGCGTGTGTCACTTACACTCAGTGTGTCACTTACACTCAGCGTGTGTGTCACTTACACTCAGTGTGTGTGTCACTTACACTCAGCATGTGTCACTTACACTCAGCGTGTCACTTACACTCAGTGTGTGTGTCACTTACACTCAGTGTGTGTGTCACTTACACTCAGCGTGTGTCACTTACACTCAGCGTGTCACTTACACTCAGTGTGTGTGTCACTTACACTCAGTGTGTGTGTCACTTACACTCAGCGTGTCACTTACACTCAGCGTGTGTGTCACTTACACTCAGTGTGTGTGTCACTTACACTCAGCGTGTGTCACTTACACTCAGTGTGTGTGTCACTTACACTCAGCGCGTGTCACTTACACTCAGCGCGTGTCACTTACACTCAGTGTGTGTCACTTACACTCAGCGTGTGTCACTTACACTCAGTGTGTGTGTCACTTACACTCAGTGTGTGTGTCACTTACACTCAGCGCGTGTCACTTACACTCAGCGCGTGTCACTTACACTCAGTGTGTGTCACTTACACTCAGCGTGTGTCACTTACACTCAGTGTGTGTGTCACTTACACTCAGTGTGTGTGTCACTTACACTCAGTGTGTGTGTCACTTACACTCAGTGTGTGTGTCACTTACACTCAGTGTGTGTCACTTACACTCAGCGTGTGTGTCACTTACACTCAGTGTGTCACTTACACTCAGTGTGTGTGTCACTTACACTCAGTGTGTGTGTCACTTACACTCGGTGTGTGTCACTTACACTCAGTGTGTGTGTCACTTACACTCGGTGTGTGTCACTTACACTCAGTGTGTGTGTCACTTACACTCAGTGTGTCACTTACACTCAGTGTGTGTGTCACTTACACTCAGTGTGTCACTTAAACTCAGTGTGTCACTTACACTCAGCGTGTGTCACTTACACTCAGTGTGTGTCACTTACACTCAGCATGTGTGTCACTTACACTCAGTGTGTCACTTACACTCAGTGTGTGTCACTTACACTCAGCATGTGTGTCACTTACACTCAGTGTGTCACTTACACTCAGTGTGTGTGTCACTTACACTCAGTGTGTGTCACTTACACTCAGCGTGTGTCACTTACACTCAGCGTGTGTCACTTACACTCAGTGTGTCACTTACACTCAGTGTGTGTGTCACTTACACTCAGTGTGTGTCACTTACACTCAGCGTGTGTCACTTACACTCAGCGTGTGTCACTTACACTCAGTGTGTGTCACTTACACTCAGCGTGTGTCACTTACACTCAGTGTGTGTCACTTACACTCAGCGTGTGTCACTTACACTCAGCGTGTATCACTTACACTCAGTGTGTCACTTACACTCAGTGTGTGTGTCACTTACACTCAGTGTGTGTCACTTACACTCAGCGTGTGTCACTTACACTCAGCATGTGTCACTTACACTCAGTGTGTGTCACTTACACTCAGCGTGTGTCACTTACACTCAGTGTGTGTCACTTACACTCAGCGTGTGTCACTTACACTCAGCGTGTGTCACTTACACTCAGTGTGTGTCACTTACACTCAGTGTGTCACTTACACTCAGCGTGTGTGTCACTTACGCTCGGCGTGTGTCACTTACACTCAGCGTGTGTGTCACTTACACTCAGCGTGTGTCACTTACACTCAGTGTGTGTGTCACTTACACTCGGTGTGTGTCACTTACACTCAGTGTGTGTGTCACTTACACTCAGTGTGTGTGTCACTTACACTCAGTGCGTGTGTCACTTACACTCAGCATGTGTGTCACTTACACTCAGCGTGTGTCACTTACACTCAGTGTGTCACTTACACTCAGCGTGTGTGTCACTTACACTCAGTGTGTGTGTCACTTACACTCAGCGTGTGTCACTTACACTCAGTGTGTGTGTCACTTACACTCAGCATGTGTCACTTACACTCAGCGTGTCACTTACACTCAGTGTGTGTGTCACTTACACTCAGTGTGTGTGTCACTTACACTCAGCGTGTGTCACTTACACTCAGCGTGTCACTTACACTCAGTGTGTGTGTCACTTACACTCAGTGTGTGTGTCACTTACACTCAGCGTGTCACTTACACTCAGCGTGTGTGTCACTTACACTCAGTGTGTGTGTCACTTACACTCAGCGTGTGTCACTTACACTCAGCGTGTCACTTACACTCAGTGTGTGTGTCACTTACACTCAGCGCGTGTCACTTACACTCAGTGTGTGTCACTTACACTCCGTATGTGTCACTTACACTCAGCGTGTGTCACTTACACTCAGTGTGTGTGTCACTTACACTCAGTGTGTGTGTCACTTACACTCAGTGTGTGTGTCACTTACACTCAGTGTGTGTCACTTACACTCAGTGTGTGTCACTTACACTCAGCGTGTGTGTCACTTACACTCAGTGTGTCACTTACACTCAGTGTGTGTGTCACTTACACTCAGTGTGTGTGTCACTTACACTCGGTGTGTGTCACTTACACTCAGTGTGTGTGTCACTTACACTCCGTGTGTGTCACTTACACTCAGTGTGTGTGTCACTTACACTCGGTGTGTGTCACTTACACTCAGTGTGTGTGTCACTTACACTCAGTGTGTGTGTCACTTACACTCAGCGTGTGTGTCACTTACACTCAGTGTGTCACTTAAACTCAGTGTGTCACTTACACTCAGCGTGTGTCACTTACACTCAGTGTGTGTCACTTACACTCAGCATGTGTGTCACTTACACTCAGTGTGTCACTTATACTCAGTGTGTGTCACTTACACTCAGCATGTGTGTCACTTACACTCAGTGTGTCACTTACACTCAGTGTGTGTGTCACTTACACTCAGTGTGTGTCACTTACACTCAGCGTGTGTCACTTACACTCAGCGTGTGTCACTTACACTCAGTGTGTCACTTACACTCAGTGTGTGTGTCACTTACACTCAGCGTGTGTCACTTACACTCAGCGTGTGTCACTTACACTCAGCGTGTGTCACTTACACTCAGCGTGTGTCACTTACACTCAGTGTGTGTCACTTACACTCAGCGTGTGTCACTTACACTCAGCGTGTGTCACTTACACTCAGCGTGTGTCACTTACACTCAGCGTGTGTCACTTACACTCAGTGTGTGTCACTTACACTCAGCGTGTGTCACTTACACTCAGCGTGTGTCACTTACACTCAGTGTGTCACTTACACTCAGTGTGTCACTTACACTCAGTGTGTCACTTACACTCAGTGTGTGTCACTTACACTCAGTGTGTGTCACTTACACTCAGCGTGTGTGTCACTTACACTCAGTGTGTCACTTACACTCAGTGTGTGTGTCACTTACACTCAGTGTGTGTGTCACTTACACTCGGTGTGTGTCACTTACACTCAGTGTGTGTGTCACTTACACTCCGTGTGTGTCACTTACACTCCGTGTGTGTGTCACTTACACTCGGTGTGTGTCACTTACACTCAGTGTGTGTGTCACTTACACTCAGTGTGTGTGTCACTTACACTCAGCGTGTGTGTCACTTACACTCAGTGTGTCACTTAAACTCAGTGTGTCACTTACACTCAGCGTGTGTCACTTACACTCAGTGTGTGTCACTTACACTCAGCATGTGTGTCACTTACACTCAGTGTGTCACTTATACTCAGTGTGTGTCACTTACACTCAGCATGTGTGTCACTTACACTCAGTGTGTCACTTACACTCAGTGTGTGTGTCACTTACACTCAGTGTGTGTCACTTACACTCAGCGTGTGTCACTTACACTCAGCGTGTGTCACTTACACTCAGTGTGTCACTTACACTCAGCGTGTGTCACTTACACTCAGCGTGTGTCACTTACACTCAGTGTGTGTCACTTACACTCAGCGTGTGTCACTTACACTCAGTGTGTGTCACTTACACTCAGCGTGTGTCACTTACACTCAGCGTGTGTCACTTACACTCAGTGTGTCACTTACACTCAGTGTGTCACTTACACTCAGCGTGTGTCACTTACACTCAGTGTGTCACTTACACTCAGTGTGTGTGTCACTTACACTCAGCGTGTGTCACTTACACTCAGTGTGTCACTTACACTCAGCGTGTGTCACTTACACTCAGCGTGTGTGTCACTTACGCTCAGCGTGTGTCACTTACGCTCAGTGTGTGTGTCACTTACACTCAGCGTGTGTCACTTACACTCAGCGTGTGTGTCACTTACGCTCAGCGTGTGTCACTTACACTCAGCGTGTGTGTCACTTACACTCAGCGTGTGCCACTTACGCTCAGTGTGTGTGTCACTTACACTCGGTGTGTCACTTACACTCAGCGTGTGTGTCACTTACACTCAGTGTGTGTCACTTACACTCAGTGTGTGTGTCACTTACACTCAGTGTGTGTCACTTACACTCAGTGTGTGTGTCACTTACACTCAGTGTGTCACTTAAACTCAGTGTGTCACTTACACTCAGCGTGTGTGTCACTTACACTCAGTGTGTCACTTAAACTCAGTGTGTCACTTACACTCAGCGTGTGTCACTTACACTCAGTGTGTGTCACTTACACTCAGCATGTGTGTCACTTACACTCAGTGTGTCACTTACACTCAGTGTGTGTGTCACTTACACTCAGTGTGTGTCACTTACACTCAGCGTGTGTCACTTACACTCAGCGTGTGTCACTTACACTCCGTGTGTGTCACTTACACTCAGTGTGTGTGTCACTTACACTCGGTGTGTGTCACTTACACTCAGTGTGTGTGTCACTTACACTCAGTGTGTGTGTCACTTACACTCAGCGTGTGTGTCACTTACACTCAGTGTGTCACTTAAACTCAGTGTGTCACTTACACTCAGCGTGTGTCACTTACACTCAGTGTGTGTCACTTACACTCAGCATGTGTGTCACTTACACTCAGTGTGTCACTTATACTCAGTGTGTGTCACTTACACTCAGCATGTGTGTCACTTACACTCAGTGTGTCACTTACACTCAGTGTGTGTGTCACTTACACTCAGCGTGTGTCACTTACACTCAGCGTGTGTCACTTACACTCAGCGTGTGTCACTTACACTCAGCGTGTGTCACTTACACTCAGTGTGTGTCACTTACACTCAGCGTGTGTCACTTACACTCAGTGTGTGTCACTTACACTCAGCGTGTGTCACTTACACTCAGCGTGTGTCACTTACACTCAGTGTGTCACTTACACTCAGTGTGTCACTTACACTCAGCGTGTGTCACTTACACTCAGTGTGTCACTTACACTCAGTGTGTGTGTCACTTACACTCAGCGTGTGTCACTTACACTCAGTGTGTCACTTACACTCAGTGTGTGTGTCATTTACACTCAGCGTGTGTCACTTACACTCAGCGTGTGTGTCACTTACGCTCAGCGTGTGTCACTTACACTCAGCGTGTGTGTCACTTACACTCAGCGTGTGCCACTTACGCTCAGTGTATGTGTCACTTACACTCGGTGTGTCACTTACACTCAGCGTGTGTGTCACTTACACTCAGTGTGTGTCACTTACACTCAGTGTGTGTGTCACTTACACTCAGTGTGTGTCACTTACACTCAGTGTGTGTGTCACTTACACTCAGTGTGTCACTTAAACTCAGTGTGTCACTTACACTCAGCGTGTGTGTCACACTCAGTGTGTCACTTAAACTCAGTGTGTCACTTACACTCAGCGTGTGTCACTTACACTCAGTGTGTGTCACTTACACTCAGCATGTGTGTCACTTACACTCAGTGTGTCACTTACACTCAGTGTGTGTGTCACTTACACTCAGTGTGTGTCACTTACACTCAGCGTGTGTCACTTACACTCAGCGTGTGTCACTTACACTCAGTGTGTCACTTACACTCAGTGTGTGTGTCACTTACACTCAGTGTGTGTCACTTACACTCAGCGTGTGTCACTTACACTCAGCGTGTGTCACTTACACTCAGTGTGTGTCACTTACACTCAGCGTGTGTCACTTACACTCAGTGTGTGTCACTTACACTCAGCGTGTGTCACTTACACTCAGTGTGTCACTTACACTCAGCGTGTGTGTCACTTATGCTCAGCGTGTGTCACTTACACTCAGCGTGTGTGTCACTTACACTCAGTGTGTCACTTACACTCAGCGTGTGTGTCACTTACACTCAGCGTGTGTCACTTACACTCAGTGTGTGTCACTTACACTCAGTGTGTCACTTACACTCAGCGTGTGTGTCACTTATGCTCAGCGTGTGTCACTTACACTCAGCGTGTGTGTCACTTACACTCAGCGTGTGTCACTTACACTCAGTGTGTGTGTCACTTACACTCGGTGTGTGTCACTTACACTCAGTGTGTGTGTCACTTACACTCAGTGTGTCACTTACACTCAGTGTGTGTGTCACTTACACTCAGTGTGTGTGTCACTTACACTCAGCGTGTGTGTCACTTACACTCAGTGTGTCACTTAAACTCAGTGTGTCACTTACACTCAGCGTGTGTCACTTACACTCAGTGTGTGTCATTTACACTCAGCATGTGTGTCACTTACACTCAGTGTGTCACTTACACTCAGTGTGTGTCACTTACACTCAGCATGTGTGTCACTTACACTCAGTGTGTGTCACTTACACTCAGCATGTGTGTCACTTACACTCAGTGTGTCACTTACACTCAGTGTGTGTGTCACTTACACTCAGTGTGTGTCACTTACACTCAGCGTGTGTCACTTACACTCAGCGTGTGTCACTTACACTCAGTGTGTCACTTACACTCAGTGTGTGTGTCACTTACACTCAGTGTGTGTCACTTACACTCAGCGTGTGTCACTTACACTCAGCGTGTGTCACTTACACTCAGTGTGTGTCACTTACACTCAGCGTGTGTCACTTACACTCAGTGTGTGTCACTTACACTCAGCGTGTGTCACTTACACTCAGTGTGTCACTTACACTCAGCGTGTGTGTCACTTATGCTCAGCGTGTGTCACTTACACTCAGCGTGTGTGTCACTTACGCTCAGCGTGTGTCACTTACACTCAGCGTGTGTGTCACTTACACTCAGCGTGTGCCACTTACGCTCAGTGTGTGTGTCACTTACACTCGGTGTGTCACTTACACTCAGCGTGTGTGTAACTTACACTCAGTGTGTGTCACTTACACTCAGTGTGTGTGTCACTTACACTCAGTGTGTGTCACTTACACTCAGTGTGTGTGTCACTTACACTCAGTGTGTCACTTAAACTCAGTGTGTCACTTACACTCAGCGTGTGTGTCACTTACACTCAGTGTGTCACTTAAACTCAGTGTGTCACTTACACTCAGCGTGTGTCACTTACACTCAGTGTGTGTCACTTACACTCAGCATGTGTGTCACTTACACTCAGTGTGTCACTTACACTCAGTGTGTGTGTCACTTACACTCAGTGTGTGTCACTTACACTCAGCGTGTGTCACTTACACTCAGCGTGTGTCACTTACACTCAGTGTGTCACTTACACTCAGTGTGTGTGTCACTTACACTCAGTGTGTGTCACTTACACTCAGCGTGTGTCACTTACACTCAGCGTGTGTCACTTACACTCAGTGTGTGTCACTTACACTCAGCGTGTGTCACTTACACTCAGTGTGTGTCACTTACACTCAGCGTGTGTCACTTACACTCAGTGTGTCACTTACACTCAGCGTGTGTGTCACTTATGCTCAGCGTGTGTCACTTACACTCAGCGTGTGTGTCACTTACACTCAGTGTGTCACTTACACTCAGCGTGTGTGTCACTTACACTCAGCGTGTGTCACTTACACTCAGTGTGTGTCACTTACACTCAGTGTGTCACTTACACTCAGCGTGTGTGTCACTTATGCTCAGCGTGTGTCACTTACACTCAGTGTGTGTGTCACTTACACTCGGTGTGTGTCACTTACACTCAGTGTGTGTGTCACTTACACTCAGTGTGTCACTTACACTCAGTGTGTGTGTCACTTACACTCAGTGTGTGTGTCACTTACACTCAGCGTGTGTGTCACTTACACTCAGTGTGTCACTTAAACTCAGTGTGTCACTTACACTCAGCGTGTGTCACTTACACTCAGTGTGTGTCATTTACACTCAGCATGTGTGTCACTTACACTCAGTGTGTCACTTACACTCAGTGTGTGTCACTTACACTCAGCATGTGTGTCACTTACACTCAGTGTGTGTCACTTACACTCAGCGTGTGTCACTTACACTCAGCGTGTGTCACTTACACTCAGTGTGTGTCACTTACACTCAGCGTGTGTCACTTACACTCAGTGTGTGTCACTTACACTCAGCGTGTGTCACTTACACTCAGCGTGTGTCACTTACACTCAGTGTGTCACTTACACTCAGTGTGTGTGTCACTTACACTCAGCGTGTGTCACTTACACTCAGTGTGTCACTTACACTCAGTGTGTGTGTCACTTACACTCAGCGTGTGTCACTTACACTCAGTGTGTCACTTACACTCAGCGTGTGTCACTTACACTCAGCGTGTGTGTCACTTACGCTCAGCGTGTGTCACTTACACTCAGCGTGTGTGTCACTTACACTCGGTGTGTGCCACTTACACTCAGCGTGTGTGTCACTTACGCTCAGCGTGTGCCACTTACGCTCAGTGTGTGTGTCACTTACACTCGGTGTGTCACTTACACTCAGCGTGTGTGTCACTTACGCTCAGTGTGTGTCACTTACACTCAGTGTGTGTGTCACTTACACTCAGTGTGTGTCACTTACACTCAGTGTGTGTGTCACTTACACTCAGTGTGTCACTTAAACTCAGTGTGTCACTTACACTCAGCGTGTGTGTCACTTACACTCAGTGTGTCACTTAAACTCAGTGTGTCACTTACACTCAGCGTGTGTCACTTACACTCAGTGTGTGTCACTTACACTCAGCATGTGTGTCACTTACACTCAGTGTGTCACTTACACTCAGTGTGTGTGTCACTTACACTCAGTGTGTGTCACTTACACTCAGCGTGTGTCACTTACACTCAGCGTGTGTCACTTACACTCAGTGTGTCACTTACACTCAGTGTGTGTGTCACTTACACTCAGTGTGTGTCACTTACACTCAGCGTGTGTCACTTACACTCAGCGTGTGTCACTTACACTCAGTGTGTGTCACTTACACTCAGCGTGTGTCACTTACACTCAGTGTGTGTCACTTACACTCAGCGTGTGTCACTTACACTCAGTGTGTCACTTACACTCAGCGTGTGTGTCACTTATGCTCAGCGTGTGTCACTTACACTCAGCGTGTGTGTCACTTACACTCAGTGTGTCACTTACACTCAGCGTGTGTGTCACTTACACTCAGCGTGTGTCACTTACACTCGGTGTGTGTCACTTACACTCAGCGTGTGTGTCACTTACACTCAGCGTGTGTCACTTACACTCAGCATGTGTGTCACTTACACTCAGTGTGTCACTTACACTCAGTGTGTGTGTCACTTACACTCAGCGTGTGTGTCACTTACACTCAGTGTGTGTGTCATTACACTCAGCGTGTGTCATTACACTCAGCGTGTGTCACTTACACTCAGCGTGCGTGTCACTTACACTCCGCGTGTGTCACATTGTCACAATCAGGCACTGTGACGCAACTCGTAAATGTCTCACAGTGTGTCTTTCAAGTCAGTAAGAGTGAGTGCGTCACAGTGAGTATGATAGTGATCATATTGTCACACATTGAGTGTCTTACAGTGAGTGTGTGCGAGTGACAGTGTCTCACAGAAAGTGATTGTCAGTGAGTGTGAGACTGCCAGTGAGTGACGCTGTCCCGTCTCACCGCTGAGTGTAAGTGAGACATCGCTTTGAATCTCACTGTCACAGTGAGTGTGAGACTGCCAGTGAGTGCCAGTGAGTGACGCTGTCCCGTCTCACCCAGACTACACGCTCGAGTGGGGAGACATCGCCATCCACCCCACGCGTCGCTCTGTGCAGAAGTGGCCCAAAGCCAGGGACGGCCGAATCTACGTCCCCTACAAAGTGTCCGTCGCCTTCTGTGAGTGGCCTCCCCTCCTCCTCCCTCCTACTCATTCCTTGTTCCACCTGTGCATTGTCCATCCTGTGCCTTGTCCATGCTGTGCCTGGAAGGTGACGAGATTGAGGGCAGAGTTCACATCAACAGAGTGGCTCTTGTCTAGAATTAAGCACAGGACCCAATGTAAATCAGGATGTAAATTATTCAGAGCTGTGCTCTGTGAGGATTGATAATCACGTGACTGGGCGTGGAGGTGGCTGTGGCAAGCTGGTGGTGAGCGGAGAGTCAGCGACAGAGTTTGACCCTGAAGAAGAAACCCAATTTGGTCTCTTAGTCTCTGTAAGATGCCGCCTGGTTACTTGAATCAGCGTGAGAATCAAGCCACATCCCCCTAGTGCTGAATGATTGACGCTCCATTGAAATATCTGCAGCAAAATGAGGTTGTTTATTGACATTTCACTAATCCTAAGGACCAGAACTCATGATTTGAGATAGAATATGAAGATTAGTGGAGGAATTCTCTGCAGCTCTCTATAGGAAATACATCCACATAGCCCAGGAAGCAGACCGACTCTCAGATGAAGAGGACACACAAATCTAAGTGTCTATATACACACGGCATCATCATGCACGGAGGCCTGTAACCAGGCCTCGAGTCTTTGACTTAAATCGGTCGTGACTCGTGATACACACATCGCACCGTGCATGTAGAAGCCAGTGACGTGCAGCGAGAAGCCAGCGCACGTGACTGTGATGGGAATGCCGCATTGGGGCCAATGGAGCAGAGGAAGCGGTGCACACGGCACTGAGAGCGCAGAGCGGCGCTAGGGAGGCTCACGTCGCCACCGCGGATCGTGGAGATTCCTCGCATCGCCGGGCGGGGGACTGCGGGGCGGAGATTTCACTCACGCAAGGACTCCATTCTTTATCTGCTGTATTTGTTCTTTATCTGCTGTCAAATAAATGTAGTGGGGACCCAGCGAATGAGTGTTAAGTCAATAAGCCACACGTGACGGATGCCATCCAGTCAAAGGCAGCGGTAACTATGACGCTACTCTAGAACAACGAGTAGATTGCAGCACCTGACCAGGAGTGTCCATGAAAGAGAAGCAGCTCTATGAACGGCAAGTTACTCTGTCAACTCAAATAAAGCGGCACCGTGGTTTGAATGAGCAACGCCTCCTGCTGCCGAGTGGAAGCGCAGGGAGAGGTGGCGGAGCGGCCCCCAGGCCCTCCCCACGGGAGCCCAGCGCTACCGCCACTTACTCTCCACTCCACACCGTGCCACCCACTGTGCCCCACACTCCACCCCACGTTGTGCCACCCACTGTGCCCCACACTCCACCCCACGTTGTGCCACCCACTGTGCCCCTCGCTCCACCCCACGTTGTGCCACCCGCTGTGCCCACGCTTCACCCCACGCCGTGCCACCCACTGTGCCCCACACTCCACCCCACGTTGTGCCACCCACTGTGCCCCTCGCTCCACCCCACGTTGTGCCACCCGCTGTGCCCCACGCTTCACCCCACACCGTGCCACCCACTGTGCCCCATGCTCCACCCCACGTAGTGCCACCCGCTGTGCCCCTCGCTCCACCCCACGTAGTGCCACCCACTGTGCCCCACGCTCCACCCCACGTAGTGCCACCCACTATGCCCCACGCTCCACCCCACGTAGTGCCACCCACTGTGCCCCACGCTCCACCCCACGCTCCACCCCACGCCGTGCCCCACGCCGTTGGCTGTGCTCGGCGCTCGCCGTGGACTCTTCCCGCTCACACCGGCCCCACCGCTCACGCCCGGCGTGTGACCTGCAGACGACGGCGACGTCAAGAAGATCGAGGAGGCGGCGAAGGAGTTTGAGAAGAAAACGTGCGTCCGGTTCATCCCTCGCTCTGAAGAGGCCGACTACATCTACATCCACGCGTGGGAGGGGTGAGATACGGAGACACGGACACGGCAGAGACATGGACATGACAAAGACATGTACACTACAGAGACACGGACACTACATCTCTCTGTAATGAGTGATGCGTGAATGTGGCTCAGTGCTCAGGCTGGGGTTGTCTCTGTGTGGTGAGTGGTGAGTGAATGGGGCTCACTGCTCAGGCTGGGGTTGTCTCTGTTTGATGAGTGGTGAGTGAATGGGGCTCTGTGCTCAGGCTGGGGTTGTCTCTGTGTGATGAGTGGTGAGTGAATGGGGCTCTGTGCTCAGGCTGGGGTTGTCTCTGTTTGATGAGTGGTGAGTGAATGGGGCTCACTGCTCAGGCTGGGGTTGTCTCTGTGTGATGAGTGGTGAGTGAATGGGGCTCACTGCTCAGGCTGGGGTTGTCTCTGTTTGATGAGTGGTGAGTGAATGGGGCTCACTGCTCAGGCTGGGGTTGTCTCTGTGTAATGAGTGGTGAGTGAATGGGGCTCACTGCTCAGGCTGGGGTTGTCTCTGTTTGATGAGTGGTGAGTGAATGGGGCTCACTGCTCAGGCTGGGGTTGTCTCTGTGTAATGAGTGGTGAGTGAATGGGGCTCACTGCTCAGGCTGGGGTTGTCTCTGTGTGATGAGTGGTGAGTAAATGGGGCTCTGTGCTCAGGCTGGGGTTGTCTCTGTGTGATGAGTGGTGAGTAAATGGGGCTCTGTGCTCAGGCTGGGGTTGTCTCTGTGTGGTGAGTGGTGAGTGAATGGGGCTCTGTGCTCATGCTGGGGTTGTCTCTGCAGGAATTGGTCGTTCCTGGGCCATCAGGGCGGGGACCAGGCAATGTCTCTGGAGCCCGGCAAGGTGACCAAGGGCGTCGTTCTGCACGAGTTCATGCACGCGCTCGGCTTCCACCACGAGCACTGCCGTAGTGACCGCGACGACCACGTCTTGGTGCTGAGCGACAACATTGATCCAGGTGGGGTGCGGGGAGATCTGATGGACGCACAGCTCCAGCAGTTAGTGCTACAGCTGATCCTCCTCAGAGCGAGTTTAACTCAAAACAAGAATCGTATAGAGTTTGCCAACATCACTCGTGGAGAGGTAAAGGTCATGGAGAGTGAAGCTGCCTCAGGCCAGGACCTACTGAACGTCCCTTTATACATACTGAGTAGTGGATGTGTGGTTGCTTCTAACTGTAAGAAGTCAGGGGCTGTGAGTCTGACCTTGGAGGTTGCCATGACGCTGTGTGGCCTGCTTCACCCTGTGGTGACAAACACCCGCCCTGCACTTTGTGACATTAAAGAGCCCTCCAGTTCCCTTCCCCTGGGCTTTTGAGATGTTGGTGCTTGTATCTGCGCTGTGTGCTCAGAGCCAGCTGTGTGTTGTCGCTCCCAATGGGGTAAGGGGCGGCCTCTCTGTCTCTGATGCTGAGAAGCTGCCACTGGTGCCGCATGAGGCTCTCACTGGCCTCAGTGAGCGCCGTGCTCCAGCGAGCTGTGGGACTCGTCCCCGTGTGGATGGCACGAGTTGTAGGCATGCAGATTGTTTGGGATGCATTGGCTGTGTGGTGGGGGCTCATTAGAATTCCTGCAGGCTGCAAATCCATATCACCGGGGTCTGCCCTGTTTCCCATCAGAGTGCACCATGCCTGGCACAGGCGCTGTGGAGGCATCGCTACCGCTGTGAAGTGACAGAGGGGTGCTGATTGTATGTGTGGGGGAGACACGTGATTGAATATTTCCCATGAACACGGTTGTTTGTGCGAGTCTGTACACCCGGTGTGTTGTGTTTCAGAGTGGAAGGACGCGATTGAGAAGAAGACGTCACAAGTCCATACGACCCCCTACGACTACAGCTCCATCACCCACTACAGCACGTGAGTCGCGCGGCCCAGGCTCCACGCAGGGGGATGTAAGCCTGCGCTTACATCATCGTCATCAGCCATTATCTATCCACTGCTGTATGCAGGCCTCCCCACACCGTCCCCATGCCATGATCATGCTTTAACCCATCTCACTGCCGCAGTGAACTTATCTCACTGTCTCTATCTCCGGAGTGGTTGTCCTCTCGGGCATGTTCCCTCCTTTTTCTGCCATTCCATCACCATTCTTGTCCATTGGCGACGATCCCCTGTGGCCAAGATGCGGCCCGGCTGCCATCGAGACCCTCATCCCCCCCGTCTTGGCCGCATCTCACCCCGACTGCGGCGACTCCGTGCAGCCACACGCGGCTGGGAAAGTAGTGGCCCGCTGGCACCCACGTGATAGCAACGCCACGCGACGTTAAA
The DNA here is from genome assembly GCF_965212315.1 of Lampetra planeri. Lineage (NCBI taxonomy): Eukaryota > Metazoa > Chordata > Hyperoartia > Petromyzontiformes > Petromyzontidae > Lampetra > Lampetra planeri. The sequence continues at coordinate 5,585,537 of NC_136109.1, read as the reverse complement.
CACATCCATGGGTAGTCATTCATCGGCGACTTTGTAGCGAAACAACGTTAAACGGGCCGATGTTAAGCAAGCACTGCCTGTACTTGTATTTTTATGTAGAGAGACAGATACATTAAGCAGATGCATTTCTTTAAATGCGATCAGCTGAACCCTTGGGGCTTACTGCACTGCAAGCGTCTCACTATCTTGACGTGGGTCACGTGATCAAGGTTTGCCTCTGTGTGGTCACAGTGGTTCTACTCCAGCCCTTCTCACGTTAGTAGGCAACTGGGTTTGATTCATCATTCCAACATAATACAATGCATTTGAGAACAGAGTGGGTACCTTGGAGGGTAACTGAAGGACACGTAACCGTGAGCCACCAGTCGACACGAATATATTCTAACTAATAGCATTAATCTCATTCATATATCTACAGCTGTGGATATTCGATCTCCTTCCCCCATGCGGTGGGGCGTAGTAACCTCACTGCGGTGAGTGCAGGGGAGCGGCGAGGCGTGAGAGTCGGAGCCTCTGGGCGCTCCGTGCCCTCTGCCCGAGTGACCGCGCTCACCAGCAAGGAGGGCGCAGCCTGGGAACGCCTCCAGGTGGCCTCCTGGAGCTGGCGACAACAACGCCGCTCACAAACTGCAGAGCGGGCCCAGCCAGGCCTCTCCCTGCTCACACAAACTCGAATGAGACACGGGGCGGCACTTATCTCCATTGGCTGCCCTGAGCTAATGGTGACATTCCACATTCCCGTGGCAGGGCCAGTCTGCCCATAGTGCAATCACTGTTCAATGTTTGCAATGTGATGTTTTTGTATTGAGCCAGGAGGGTTGATGGGGCTAAATGACCCCAACCAGGATTAGAACTCTGCCCTTGCGGTGACGACTGGAGCTCTGTAACCACAGCATCGCCCAGCTGATTACCAGGGTCGATTGGTGCAGTGCAACCGTCTCACAGCGCAGCCCCCTCTGCCTGCAGGGTGCGCGAGCTGAGTGCTCAAGTCTGAAGGAAGTGCACATTGCTCCTTATAGGAGGCACCGCACGGCCACCGTGTGTGGAGATGGCCGTTCTCTTGACAGCCGCCAAGTGCAGCTCTCCGCACACAGCAGCGGGGCTGTGTTGCGTGTATGGGAGCTGCGTCCTTGCCGTGTGACCGCTGTCCCGTTTAGAGCAGTGCCATGCGCACCGTGGTGGCGCGTATCGACGATGTCACCGTGTGCCCACAGGACGGCTGGCTCCAGAGACGGGAAGAGCGCGACCATGCTCCCCAAGCACAAGAGCAGCACGCAACGCTTTGGGGGCAGCCACAGCCTCAGCGACGGGGACGTGGAGAAGATCAAGGAGATGTTCGAGCGAGTGCCGGCAACAGCGACGCCCAGCACAGCCACATCGCAGCCTGGCTCCTCTACAGGTGCCCGGCAGCAGCAGCAGCAGCCACAGCAGCAAGAGCCATAGAAGCAGCAGCAGCCACTACAGCAGCAGCAACAGCAGCAACAGCCACAGCAACAGCCGCTGCACCCACAGCCACAGTACAGTAGCAGCCACAGTAGCAGCCACTGCAGCGTCGTGAGCGCAAGGAACAGCTCCAGCGTGGCTGCCCTGTGAGACAGTCACAGCTCACAGAGTCTCCTGGCTCCATGAGCGGTAGAGTAGTGGTTAGCGCGCTGCACTACAAACCCGACTCGAGTTCGATTCCTGCTCACGGCCATCACCAGTGATAATTATCTCAACCGGTCCTGGGCCTCCCCTAGGTACGGTGTGCAAACATCGCCACTAGGGAGACAAAGGCGGCCGGGCGTGGTGCTGGCCATCCACCCCCTAGTGTGCCATTCTGGCCTCCATAGGTGCTCACTAACAGCACTTACCCCAACAGTCTGTTAAGGCTATATGGGGGAGCTTTGTCTTTATGTGTGTGTGTGTGTGCAGGAGCCCGAGCAGGAGCCGGTACCACGCACAGAGATGCTGGTGCCTACACAAAGGAAGGCGCGATGAGATTGTTTACCAAGGTACCCTAAGCAACGCACGGGTGGTGTCGCCAGGTTTGCGTTCATAAGGAGCCGCTGTGCCTCATTGTGGGGCTACGTCATGGGCAGCAACAGGCAGTGCAGCAAATTCCATTGTTGTACTGTACTTCTACGCATCCACGTGTATGCTTCACCAACCCACACCGACCAGCGTGATGGAGTCTCGTTCAATAACCCTCAGAGCCCGCACGGTGTGCAGAGGCCCTCATCCAGCAGTGGAGTGATAGAGGGCTGTCCACGTGCACACCTCACCACCTCTTCTCTACAACCTGCAGCAGTGCTTGCAGTAGCTCTGAGCAAGAGCAGCCGTCACGTGCGTTTGTGTTGACTCAGCTGTCTGTGTTTGTTTTGCAGCTGCACCAGGAGGTGAAGGGAAGCAGCTTGAGAGGTACTCACAATCCTGGCTATTCTGTAATTTTAAGCGGCTGACTTAGGCGATAGCCATGTCTGCAATGAACGACCTCAGGTGCAGGCAGTGATGCCCTGTAGTACACAAGTGTGGCTGCAGGTTAACCTGCACTGTTGTGGGAAAATGTGAAAGTAAATTGAATGCAATACTCGTTTCAGCGCTATCCCCTGCTACAAGAACACATTCTTCCCTTGGTATTTAAATTCCTGATTACCAGAAGCATTGTTCAGGACACCTATGGAGACATTTACTCACGCGATATTTTTTCTGACTAAATTTTTTTACATTTTACATCACTCAAGCACTTGAGTTATGAAAAAGACATCACCAAACTGTAGGGCTAAGCGGCTTCTTGTGCATTCCAGCTGCTCTCACGTTTTCCTGCACCAGAAGCTTCACTACACCTTAGAAGTACCCAGACTGTTTTCCGCAGCTACCACGTGGCCACTGCCACCCCACAGGCTGTCAGCGATCTGCCCCTCCGTTACCGTTCCCTCGAGCACAGAGTGCAGTGACCCTTGAACCACGCTCCCAGGTTTGTTCCTCGTCGCTGGCTGAGAGAGCAGACTTGCTGTGCTAGTTGAGGGCGCTGCAGGGCTGTGGTGGTGAATGTCGCCGTTACGCGGAGACGCTCGCTCGCCGTGCCGCTGCTGCCGCTGTGATGAGAGCAGCGCTCTGGAGCGCGTGCTGGAGCCCTCCCCGTGTGCCGTGTCTCGGCAGGAGCACCCTCACCTTGTGGAGTCAAGGACGGCGTCTCCGCAGGCAGAGTGGGACGCTGGCCCCAGGGTCCGGGTGGCCAGGTGTGCGTCCCGTACAAGCTCTCCGCTGCCTTCTGTGAGTGCCTCCCGCACCACAACGCGCTCATTCTGCTCCATGCTGAAGGGTTCACAATATCGCTTTGAATCCAGTTCACTGTTGATACTGCTCCAAGTGTTATTGATATGCGAGTGAGGCATTATTGATACGTGAGTGAAGCGTGAGTGAGGTGTTTGTAAGGCATTATTCATTCGCCAGTGAGGTGTTATTAATATGCATGTGAGGTGGGAGTGAGGTGCTAGTGAAGAGCGAGTGAGGCACGAGTGAGGCAACCGTGTGTCCCGTGCCTCGTGTGTAAATCCATCTCATGACATCACACGACCACTCACGGCTCCCGCGCCAGAGGGAGACACGACCGCTCCGCACCGTGGCCAGCCTCACCAGAGTTCCGCTACACCGCGATGCCCATTGTAACCGTGCAGATTCTCACCATGCCAGCCGTGTGACAGGAGAGTTTCACTCGGCTTCGGTTACATGATTGGCAGTGACGTGAATTTGAGTGTTACTCAGTGGAGGTCACGTGTCTGGAGAACCAGTCCCGTACAGTCACGTCCAGCGACTGTGCGCATTACAGTGGCACAGAAACCCCATCCTGCAGTGCGCTCCCTGTGATTGTGGTTGAGAGCCAAGCTTCCTATTGCATGCAATGCGCCGAGACCACAGGGCCACCTGGCCATGTAGATCCTAGGAGAATAGCGGTGGGGCCATTGGCGTGTTGCGTTGATAGACAAAGCGACCGTGTGGACCGGTCGTAGAGAGCGGCACAACGCAGCGTGGCGCTGCACGGCGTGGGGCATGGAGCGGCATGTCACGGAGCGCCGGGGGGATCGCTGCTTGGAAGCCGCGGCCCCTTCAGCCAGCCTCCTGCACCCCACAGTGCACGGCACTCCCTCCTGTCCTGTCCTTCTCATGACATCACAGTGGTGCCTGCATTCATCACTGCGATTCTATACCTATTTATGCCCGTGTAGGTCAAATCCCCAATACAATGCGATGCAAATTGATGACAGTCATTGGTGATCAGGCAGAGACCATGAGCTCACTATGCTTGAGAGCCCAGTTTTATTAGGGTGGCTAAAACCCGGTGTGGATCCCACCATCTCAGTGGTGCTGGCTCAGTGTCTGTGAAGAGACATCATCCCTGAGCCACCGAGCCACTTCCAGGCTCTTCATGGCGATGTCAAAGCCAAGAGAGCGAGCTGTTGCGTCTCACTTGAGTCTCTTCGTGTCAGAGTGGGGCTCTAAGGGTACGGCCCTGCATATGGGTGGATTCCAATGCGGTATTAGTGACTGACACTGTCAGTGTATAAATCACTCGTGTGCCAGTTATAAATATACTTGGGCGTTCTGCTTTTGTCAGACGACTATGACGTGGAGGCGATCATGCGGGCGACACAAGAGTTTGAGAAGAAAACCTGCGTCCGGTTCAAACCCCACGCAGGAGAAACGGACTTCATTCACATCCAGGACTTGGGCGGGTGAGGGATTCACACCCCAGATTTACACCAAGAATTCACTCCCAAGCATTTTCTACCAGTATTCACTCCTAGCATCCACACTCAGCATTCACTCCCAGTATTTACACCCAGCATTCACTCCCATCAATCACTCCTATCATTAACTCCCAACAATCACTCCCATCATTAACTCCCAACATTCACTCCCAACATTCACTCGCATCATTCACTCCCATCATTAACTCCCAACAATCACTCCCATCATTCACCCCCAACATTCACCCCCAACATTCACTCGCATCATTCACTCCCATAATTAACTCCCAACATTCACTCCCAACATTCACTCGCATCATTCACCCCCAACATTCACTCCCATCATTCACTCCCAACATTCACTCCCATCATTCCATCTCATCATTCACTCCCAGCATTCACTCCCATCATTCACTCCCAACATTCACTCCCATCATTCACTCCCAACATTCACTCGCATCATTAACTCACAACATTCACTCCCATCATTCACTCCCAACATTCACTCCCAACATTCACTCCCATCATTAACTCCCAACATTCACTCGCATCGTTCCCTCTCATCATTCACCCCCAAGATAACTCCCAACATTCACTCCCATCATTAACTCCCAACATTCACTCACATCATTCCCTCTCATCATTCACTCCCATCATTCATTCCCATCTTTAACTCCCAACATTCACTCCCATGATCACTCCCATCATTAACTCCCATCCTTCAATCCCATCATTAACTCCCAACATTAACTCCCAACATTTATTCCCAACATTCACCCCCATCATTCCCTCTCATCATTCACTCCCAACATTCACTCCCAACATTCACTCGCATCATTAACTCCAAACATTCACTCCCAACATTCACTCCCAACATTCACTCCCAACATTCACTCGCATCAATAACTGCCAACAATCACTCCCATCATTAACTCCCAATATTCACTCTCAAAAATTAACTCCCAACATTCATCCCCATCATTCCCTCTCATCATTCACTCCCAACAGTCACTCGCATCATTAACTCCCAACAATCACTCCCATCATTCACTCCCAACATTCACTGCCATCATTCACTCCCAACATTCACTCCCAACATTCACTCGCATCATTAACTCCCAACAATCACTCCCATCATTCACCCCCAACATTCACTCCCATCATTTACTCCCATCATTCCCTCTCATCATTCACTTCCAGCATTCACTCACAACATTCACTCCCAACATTCACTCGCATCATTAACTCCCAACAATCACTCCCATCATTCACTCCCAACATTCACTCCCAACATTGACTCCCATCATTCAATCCCATGATCACTCCCAGCATTAACTCCCAACATTAACTCCCATCATTAACTCCCATCATTCAATCCCATCATTCACTCCCATCATTAACCCCCAACATTCACTCCCATCATTCACTCTCATCATTCACTCCCAACATTCACTCCCAACATTCACTCCCATCATTCACTCTCATCATTCACTCCCAACATTCACTCTCATCATTCACTCTCATCATTAACTCCCAACATTCACTCCCATCATTCAATCCCATGATCACTCCCAGCATTAACTCCCAAAATTAACTCCCAACATTAACTCCCATCATTAACTCCCATCATTCAATCCCATCATTCACTCCCATCATTCAATCCCATCATTCACTCCCATCCTTCACTCACTCTCTCGTGGTACTCGTGTAAACGAGACAACGCCTGCACTGATTTTTGAGCTTTTAGCAGGGTGCGCTTAGTTCCACTCTCCTCTGTGCCATGCTTTGTTTATGTTCCAGTAGCATTTGTAATTGTATTTGGATTTATTGGAGCCAATGCATTTTCTGTGCTTGCCATGGCCACTCACTGCCCTCTGCTGGGACTCTGATGGGTGGTAGCACGGTGAGGTAATGAAGATAGTGGGAACTTCAATAAATGTATTTAACACGGTTGTTGAGCACAGGCCCAGTCGTAACAGGAAGCGTTCACACGTGTGTTGAATTGAGCACGGTTATAAGAGCTGGGGAAAGTGACTGCCGGAGCAAAATCCAAAGAGGAGCAGCGCAAGGGAGGTTTCAGGAAGAGAAGCGTGGTGAGCTGCAGTGCGGTGGGTGAACTCGGCGTGGCTGAGACCAAACCGTCTCAACATGGGTGGAGGATCTACACTATGGGAACCTCATTTGCCAGTAAAAATATGATAATTGGTTCTTTACCCTTCTATCTGGCAACAAAACTGACACCTTTTTACAAGGAGTCATGTTTGCATAGACCGCAACACCTGCAGTCATAATACAAACAAAAGAACATAACTCTGATAATGTGCACTGTCCTTGAAGTTGATTGGTCCACACCCGAGACAGCTTTCCTTAGAGCCTAGTCTCATATGGGTTGGACCAGATGACGCCAAAAGGCGCACAACTCAAAGACAATGCACCATCAGAGTATGAGAGCTCGGGGCAAGCATCTACACTATGGGAACCTCATTTGCCAGTAAAAATATGATAATTGGTTCTTTACCCTTCTATCTGGCAACAAAACTGACACCTTTTTACAAGGAGTCATGTTTGCATAGACCGCAATACCTGCAGTCATAATACAAACAAAAGAACATAACTCTGATAATGTGCACTGTCCTTGAAGTTGATTGGTCCACACCCGAGACAGCTTTCCTTAGAGCCTAGTCTCATATGGGTTGGACCAGATGACGCCAAAAGGCGCACAACTCAAAGACAATGCACCATCAGAGTATGAGAGCTCGGGGCAAGCATCTACACTATGGGAACCTCATTTGCCAGTAAAAATATGATAATTGGTTCTTTACCCTTCTATCTGGCAACAAAACTGACACCTTTTTACAAGGAGTCATGTTTGCATAGACCGCAATACCTGCAGTCATAATACAAACAAAAGAACATAACTCTGATAATGTGCACTGTCCTTGAAGTTGATTGGTCCACACCCGAGACAGCTTTCCTTAGAGCCTAGTCTCATATGGGTTGGACCAGATGACGCCAAAAGGCGCACAACTCAAAGACAATGCACCATCAGAGTATGAGAGCTCGGGGCAAGCATCTACACTATGGGAACCTCATTTGCCAGTAAAAATATGATAATTGGTTCTTTACCCTTCTATCTGGCAACAAAACTGACACCTTTTTACAAGGAGTCATGTTTGCATAGACCGCAATACCTGCAGTCATAATACAAACAAAAGAACATAACTCTGATAATGTGCACTGTCCTTGAAGTTGATTGGTCCACACCCGAGACAGCTTTCCTTAGAGCCTAGTCTCATATGGGTTGGACCAGATGACGCCAAAAGGCGCACAACTCAAAGACAATGCACCATCAGAGTATGAGAGCTCGGGGCAAGCATCTACACTATGGGAACCTCATTTGCCAGTAAAAATATGATAATTGGTTCTTTACCCTTCTATCTGGCAACAAAACTGACACCTTTTTACAAGGAGTCATGTTTGCATAGACCGCAATACCTGCAGTCATAATACAAACAAAAGAACATAACTCTGATAATGTGCACTGTCCTTGAAGTTGATTGGTCCACACCCGAGACAGCTTTCCTTAGAGCCTAGTCTCATATGGGTTGGACCAGATGACGCCAAAAGGCGCACAACTCAAAGACAATGCACCATCAGAGTATGAGAGCTCGGGGCAAGCATCTACACTATGGGAACCTCATTTGCCAGTAAAAATATGATAATTGGTTCTTTACCCTTCTATCTGGCAACAAAACTGACACCTTTTTACAAGGAGTCATGTTTGCATAGACCGCAATACCTGCAGTCATAATACAAACAAAAGAACATAACTCTGATAATGTGCACTGTCCTTGAAGTTGATTGGTCCACACCCGAGACAGCTTTCCTTAGAGCCTAGTCTCATATGGGTTGGACCAGATGACGCCAAAAGGCGCACAACTCAAAGACAATGCACCATCAGAGTATGAGAGCTCGGGGCAAGCATCTACACTATGGGAACCTCATTTGCCAGTAAAAATATGATAATTGGTTCTTTACCCTTCTATCTGGCAACAAAACTGACACCTTTTTACAAGGAGTCATGTTTGCATAGACCGCAATACCTGCAGTCATAATACAAACAAAAGAACATAACTCTGATAATGTGCACTGTCCTTGAAGTTGATTGGTCCACACCCGAGACAGCTTTCCTTAGAGCCTAGTCTCATATGGGTTGGACCAGATGACGCCAAAAGGCGCACAACTCAAAGACAATGCACCATCAGAGTATGAGAGCTCGGGGCAAGCATCTACACTATGGGAACCTCATTTGCCAGTAAAAATATGATAATTGGTTCTTTACCCTTCTATCTGGCAACAAAACTGACACCTTTTTACAAGGAGTCATGTTTGCATAGACCGCAATACCTGCAGTCATAATACAAACAAAAGAACATAACTCTGATAATGTGCACTGTCCTTGAAGTTGATTGGTCCACACCCGAGACAGCTTTCCTTAGAGCCTAGTCTCATATGGGTTGGACCAGATGACGCCAAAAGGCGCACAACTCAAAGACAATGCACCATCAGAGTATGAGAGCTCGGGGCAAGCATCTACACTATGGGAACCTCATTTGCCAGTAAAAAATATGATAATTGGTTCTTTACCCTTCTATCTGGCAACAAAACTGACACCTTTTTACAAGGAGTCATGTTTGCATAGACCGCAATACCTGCAGTCATAATACAAACAAAAGAACATAACTCTGATAATGTGCACTGTCCTTGAAGTTGATTGGTCCACACCCGAGACAGCTTTCCTTAGAGCCTAGTCTCATATGGGTTGGACCAGATGACGCCAAAAGGCGCACAACTCAAAGACAATGCACCATCAGAGTATGAGAGCTCGGGGCAAGCATCTACACTATGGGAACCTCATTTGCCAGTAAAAATATGATAATTGGTTCTTTACCCTTCTATCTGGCAACAAAACTGACACCTTTTTACAAGGAGTCATGTTTGCATAGACCGCAATACCTGCAGTCATAATACAAACAAAAGAACATAACTCTGATAATGTGCACTGTCCTTGAAGTTGATTGGTCCACACCCGAGACAGCTTTCCTTAGAGCCTAGTCTCATATGGGTTGGACCAGATGACGCCAAAAGGCGCACAACTCAAAGACAATGCACCATCAGAGTATGAGAGCTCGGGGCAAGCATCTACACTATGGGAACCTCATTTGCCAGTAAAAATATGATAATTGGTTCTTTACCCTTCTATCTGGCAACAAAACTGACACCTTTTTACAAGGAGTCATGTTTGCATAGACCGCAATACCTGCAGTCATAATACAAACAAAAGAACATAACTCTGATAATGTGCACTGTCCTTGAAGTTGATTGGTCCACACCCGAGACAGCTTTCCTTAGAGCCTAGTCTCATATGGGTTGGACCAGATGACGCCAAAAGGCGCACAACTCAAAGACAATGCACCATCAGAGTATGAGAGCTCGGGGCAAGCATCTACACTATGGGAACCTCATTTGCCAGTACTCTGATGGTGCATTGTCTTTGAGTTGTGCGCCTTTTGGCGTCATCTGGTCCAACCCATATGAGACTAGGCTCTAAGGAAAGCTGTCTCGGGTGTGGACCAATCAACTTCAAGGACAGTGCACATTATCAGAGTTATGTTCTTTTGTTTGTATTATGACTGCAGGTATTGCGGTCTATGCAAACATGACTCCTTGTAAAAAGGTGTCAGTTTTGTTGCCAGATAGAAGGGTAAAGAACCAATTATCATATTTTTACTGGCAAATGAGGTTCCCATAGTGTAGATGCTTGCCCCGAGCTCTCATACTCTGATGGTGCATTGTCTTTGAGTTGTGCGCCTTTTGGCGTCATCTGGTCCAACCCATATGAGACTAGGCTCTAAGGAAAGCTGTCTCGGGTGTGGACCAATCAACTTCAAGGACAGTGCACATTATCAGAGTTATGTTCTTTTGTTTGTATTATGACTGCAGGTATTGCGGTCTATGCAAACATGACTCCTTGTAAAAAGGTGTCAGTTTTGTTGCCAGATAGAAGGGTAAAGAACCAATTATCATATTTTTTACTGGCAAATGAGGTTCCCATAGTGTAGATGCTTGCCCCGAGCTCTCATACTCTGATGGTGCATTGTCTTTGAGTTGTGCGCCTTTTGGCGTCATCTGGTCCAACCCATATGAGACTAGGCTCTAAGGAAAGCTGTCTCGGGTGTGGACCAATCAACTTCAAGGACAGTGCACATTATCAGAGTTATGTTCTTTTGTTTGTATTATGACTGCAGGTATTGCGGTCTATGCAAACATGACTCCTTGTAAAAAGGTGTCAGTTTTGTTGCCAGATAGAAGGGTAAAGAACCAATTATCATATTTTTACTGGCAAATGAGGTTCCCATAGTGTAGATGCTTGCCCCGAGCTCTCATACTCTGATGGTGCATTGTCTTTGAGTTGTGCGCCTTTTGGCGTCATCTGGTCCAACCCATATGAGACTAGGCTCTAAGGAAAGCTGTCTCGGGTGTGGACCAATCAACTTCAAGGACAGTGCACATTATCAGAGTTATGTTCTTTTGTTTGTATTATGACTGCAGGTATTGCGGTCTATGCAAACATGACTCCTTGTAAAAAGGTGTCAGTTTTGTTGCCAGATAGAAGGGTAAAGAACCAATTATCATATTTTTACTGGCAAATGAGGTTCCCATAGTGTAGATGCTTGCCCCGAGCTCTCATACTCTGATGGTGCATTGTCTTTGAGTTGTGCGCCTTTTGGCGTCATCTGGTCCAACCCATATGAGACTAGGCTCTAAGGAAAGCTGTCTCGGGTGTGGACCAATCAACTTCAAGGACAGTGCACATTATCAGAGTTATGTTCTTTTGTTTGTATTATGACTGCAGGTATTGCGGTCTATGCAAACATGACTCCTTGTAAAAAGGTGTCAGTTTTGTTGCCAGATAGAAGGGTAAAGAACCAATTATCATATTTTTACTGGCAAATGAGGTTCCCATAGTGTAGATGCTTGCCCCGAGCTCTCATACTCTGATGGTGCATTGTCTTTGAGTTGTGCGCCTTTTGGCGTCATCTGGTCCAACCCATATGAGACTAGGCTCTAAGGAAAGCTGTCTCGGGTGTGGACCAATCAACTTCAAGGACAGTGCACATTATCAGAGTTATGTTCTTTTGTTTGTATTATGACTGCAGGTATTGCGGTCTATGCAAACATGACTCCTTGTAAAAAGGTGTCAGTTTTGTTGCCAGATAGAAGGGTAAAGAACCAATTATCATATTTTTACTGGCAAATGAGGTTCCCATAGTGTAGATGCTTGCCCCGAGCTCTCATACTCTGATGGTGCATTGTCTTTGAGTTGTGCGCCTTTTGGCGTCATCTGGTCCAACCCATATGAGACTAGGCTCTAAGGAAAGCTGTCTCGGGTGTGGACCAATCAACTTCAAGGACAGTGCACATTATCAGAGTTATGTTCTTTTGTTTGTATTATGACTGCAGGTATTGCGGTCTATGCAAACATGACTCCTTGTAAAAAGGTGTCAGTTTTGTTGCCAGATAGAAGGGTAAAGAACCAATTATCATATTTTTACTGGCAAATGAGGTTCCCATAGTGTAGATGCTTGCCCCGAGCTCTCATACTCTGATGGTGCATTGTCTTTGAGTTGTGCGCCTTTTGGCGTCATCTGGTCCAACCCATATGAGACTAGGCTCTAAGGAAAGCTGTCTCGGGTGTGGACCAATCAACTTCAAGGACAGTGCACATTATCAGAGTTATGTTCTTTTGTTTGTATTATGACTGCAGGTATTGCGGTCTATGCAAACATGACTCCTTGTAAAAAGGTGTCAGTTTTGTTGCCAGATAGAAGGGTAAAGAACCAATTATCATATTTTTACTGGCAAATGAGGTTCCCATAGTGTAGATGCTTGCCCCGAGCTCTCATACTCTGATGGTGCATTGTCTTTGAGTTGTGCGCCTTTTGGCGTCATCTGGTCCAACCCATATGAGACTAGGCTCTAAGGAAAGCTGTCTCGGGTGTGGACCAATCAACTTCAAGGACAGTGCACATTATCAGAGTTATGTTCTTTTGTTTGTATTATGACTGCAGGTATTGCGGTCTATGCAAACATGACTCCTTGTAAAAAGGTGTCAGTTTTGTTGCCAGATAGAAGGGTAAAGAACCAATTATCATATTTTTACTGGCAAATGAGGTTCCCATAGTGTAGATGCTTGCCCCGAGCTCTCATACTCTGATGGTGCATTGTCTTTGAGTTGTGCGCCTTTTGGCGTCATCTGGTCCAACCCATATGAGACTAGGCTCTAAGGAAAGCTGTCTCGGGTGTGGACCAATCAACTTCAAGGACAGTGCACATTATCAGAGTTATGTTCTTTTGTTTGTATTATGACTGCAGGTATTGCGGTCTATGCAAACATGACTCCTTGTAAAAAGGTGTCAGTTTTGTTGCCAGATAGAAGGGTAAAGAACCAATTATCATATTTTTACTGGCAAATGAGGTTCCCATAGTGTAGATGCTTGCCCCGAGCTCTCATACTCTGATGGTGCATTGTCTTTGAGTTGTGCGCCTTTTGGCGTCATCTGGTCCAACCCATATGAGACTAGGCTCTAAGGAAAGCTGTCTCGGGTGTGGACCAATCAACTTCAAGGACAGTGCACATTATCAGAGTTATGTTCTTTTGTTTGTATTATGACTGCAGGTATTGCGGTCTATGCAAACATGACTCCTTGTAAAAAGGTGTCAGTTTTGTTGCCAGATAGAAGGGTAAAGAACCAATTATCATATTTTTACTGGCAAATGAGGTTCCCATAGTGTAGATGCTTGCCCCGAGCTCTCATACTCTGATGGTGCATTGTCTTTGAGTTGTGCGCCTTTTGGCGTCATCTGGTCCAACCCATATGAGACTAGGCTCTAAGGAAAGCTGTCTCGGGTGTGGACCAATCAACTTCAAGGACAGTGCACATTATCAGAGTTATGTTCTTTTGTTTGTATTATGACTGCAGGTATTGCGGTCTATGCAAACATGACTCCTTGTAAAAAGGTGTCAGTTTTGTTGCCAGATAGAAGGGTAAAGAACCAATTATCATATTTTTACTGGCAAATGAGGTTCCCATAGTGTAGATGCTTGCCCCGAGCTCTCATACTCTGATGGTGCATTGTCTTTGAGTTGTGCGCCTTTTGGCGTCATCTGGTCCAACCCATATGAGACTAGGCTCTAAGGAAAGCTGTCTCGGGTGTGGACCAATCAACTTCAAGGACAGTGCACATTATCAGAGTTATGTTCTTTTGTTTGTATTATGACTGCAGGTATTGCGGTCTATGCAAACATGACTCCTTGTAAAAAGGTGTCAGTTTTGTTGCCAGATAGAAGGGTAAAGAACCAATTATCATGGGTGGAGGAATCAATAAGTGATGTTCACGAGATCGGTCGTCGTGGTGTTAGAAGAGTGATAAGGAGGTGACTGACCACCAGTGAGTGGATGAATGAGTGAGTTCTGGTTTATCAATCACCCTGACAGCTTTACGTTGAATGTGTACAAGAGCAGCGAGGCAGGAACTGAGTGCTGCACCCCAGATATGACAACAGTACTCCAACTTATGCAGAACGTGTGCTTTGCACAGCAGTCGTAATTGCTCAGGTTTTTAATAAGACCTTGGCAGAAAAAATTAAACGAAGATTTTTCAACACCTCCTTAGCCAGAAGAGCCATTACATGACAGGTCACATGAGATTGTTATGCCAAAGAGATGCATGGTTACATACTCGTTGGGTTTTTTGGTAAAGTCACGTAGATAAAAACATAATTTAAAATAATACAATATCACGACGTTTCGATCGCAACACAAGCAATCGTCCTCAGGTGAAAAATATAGTGGGAAAACTGCCGAGGCAGTTCGTGATTTTTTTATTTTTCTATCTACGTGACTTTACCGAAAGATCAAAAGAGTGTGTATTACTGCAGTCACGAAAGTCAAGATTCATGGTTACTTTGGATAAGATAACATTTGTTAACATTTTAAACATCTCATGGCTCGTTTCCTCCAGACCTCTCAGCAAGAGCTGGTCACTGCTGGGGAAGCAGGGGGGGGAGCAGCCGCTGTCCCTGGAGCCCGGCAAGGTGACCAAGGGTACGGCTCTGCACGAGTTGATGCACGCGCTCGGCTTCCAGCACGAGCACTGCCGCAGCGACCGTGACAAGCACGTCTGGGTGGTGCCAGAGAACATCAAGGAAGGTGAGAGACATCAGCAGCGGCATCACCCTCAGCAGCCACAGTCTGTCTGGTGAAGATATTTTATTGAGAGAGCTGTTTAATCAACACAAAACATACTGTGAATAATGTCGGGGTAATGAAGGGTGGAAAATGTCTCTTCTAGATTAAACTAGACTGCACCTCCGATTTCCGCACCTCCGATTAGCACGGTGGGCTACGTACCATGCGAAAGACGTTCAACATATAGACTAATTTATTATCCAAGGGAAGGTGGTGCACATGAAGTTTCCAGTCACACCTCAAGCACACATTGGCAATACTCGGCAGCATCTGACAGCCTCTGGACATCAGATGAACCAAGGGAAGTGGAAACACGCCTCAACATTGCTAACAAGCAAACGTCTGTGTAACCTGCACACCCTTACCGGCAGCAGCACGCGAGCGATGCACCTCAGTCCACTTTTCATTAACGCCCAGTTGAAGATGGTGCGTACGAGAGGTGTTGGGAATGCACCCTCCTTATGCCTCTGCCTGGCTCGTGCCTCTGCGCTGCTGGACCGGGTACAATGGAGGCTAGTGCGGGTGAACACGAGCATCGTGCTCCCTGCCGTTGTTCAACGAGCTGGCTTGCCAGCTTTGCTCGGCCACGTGAATGTGGCAAGAACGTCTCACTGGGGCGATAATAATGAGAAATACACACCCTGAATAGGCCCTCATGTGGTCAAATAAATGACATTAATCAAAAGATAAAAATATAATTGATGGTAAATAATGGAAACACAGTTATAGACGATTGAACACAATGATATAATACAAGTTTAAATTCATCCTAGTTTCATAGTTACAGTGAGGGGAAAAAAGTATTTGATCCCCTGCTGATTTTGTACGTTTGCTCACTAACAAAGAAATGATCAGTCTATAATTTTAATGGTAGGTTTATTTGAACAGTGAGAGACAGAATAACAACAAAAAAATCCAGAAAAACGCATGTAAAATTTTTTATAAATTGAATTGCATTTAAATGAGGGAAAAAAGTATTTGACCCCCTCTCAAGCAGAAGGATTTCTGGCTCCCAGGTGTCTTTTATACATGTAATGAGCTGAGATTAGGAGCACACTCTTAAAGGGAGTGCTCCTAATCTCAGCTTGTTACCTGTGTAGGACTCGTACTTGGCTGTCTTTCTGTTCTCTTTATTTTCCGCTTAAGAGTCCACCTCCGCCGCGCCACCGCTCCGCGTCTCTCCGTGCCCTCACTCCGCTCCGCGTCGCTCCGCGTCTCTCTCTCGCCGCGCCGCGTCTCCTCCGTGTCTCTCTCTCGCCGCGCCGCGTCTCCTCCGCGTCTCTCTCTCTCGCTAGGTCTGTCGACTCCACTGCTATTCTACACTGCATCCTTCAGATGCATGGCTACCCCTGTTCACACACTGCGTTCTCGCTATCACTGTCTCTCTATCTCCACTCCGTCTGTCGCTGCTAACCCACTCTTTCTCTGCTCTACTACCGTCACCGCCTGCTCTGCGATTCCCCGGGCACCGTCACTGCAGCTCCATCCAAGACGCTGACCCAAAGACCCCCTCTTGCTGTCGCGTTGTGGTTTATATCCCCATACCAATTAATCCCCATTAATTATCTCAACCCCCCGCTTATTACTCGCCCCCTGGCCCCCGGCCTCACGTGACCTTGTTTTCGCCTTCAGAGCGACGCCAGCTAATAGCCAATTACCCTCTTAGCCAATCGCTGGCCTGTGTCCCCCCGGCTACCCCGAACACCTGTCTCAACACTCAATGACCCCCTCACCTAATCCCACAACAACAACCCTGTCCTCACATACCCCCCACTGTACTCTGCTCGCTCGCATAGCAACAGTGGAAGAGAATGCGTGGCGCGCTATAACTCAAGTCCTACACCTGTATAAAAAGACACCTGTTCACAGAAACAATCAAACAGATTCCAAACTCTCCACCATGGCCAAGACCAAAGAGCTCTCCAAGGATGTCAGGGACAAGATTGTAGACCTACACAAGGCTGGAATGGGCTACAAGACCATCGCCAAGCAGCTTGGTGAGAAGGTGACAACAGTTGGTGCGATTATTTGCAAATGGAAGAAACACAAAATAACTCTCAATCTCCCTCGGCCTGGGGCTCCATGCAAGATCTCACCTCGTGGAGTTGCAATGATCATGAGAACGGTGAGGAATCAGCCCAGAACTACACGGGAGGATCTTGTCAATAATCTCAAGGCAGCTGGGACTATAATCACCAAGAAAACAGTTGGTAACACACTACGCCGTGAAGGACTGAAATCCTGCAGCGCCCGCAAGGTCTCCCTGCTCAAGAAAGTACATATACATGCCCGTCTGAAGTTTGCCAATGAACATCTGAATGATTCAGAGGACAACTGGGTGAAAGTGTTGTGGTCAGATGAGACCAAAATGGAGCTCTTTGGCATCAACTCAACTCGCCGTGTTTGGAGGAGGAGGAATGCTGCCTATGACCCCAAGAACACCATCCCCACCGTCAAACATGGAGGTGGAAACATTATGCTTTGAGGGTGTTTATCTGCTAAGGGGACAGGACAACTTCACCGCATCAAAGGGACGATGGACGGGGCCATGTACTGTCAAATCTTGGGTGAGAACCTCCTTCCCTCAGCCAGGGCATTGAAAATGGGTCGTGGATGGGTATTACAGCATGACAATGACCAAAAACACACGGCCAAGGCAACAAATGAGTGGCTCAAGACGAAGCACATTAAGGTCCTGGAGTGGCCTAGCCAGTCTCCAGACCTTAATCCCATAGAAAATCTGTGGAGGGAGCTGAAGGTTCGAGTTGCCAAACGTCAGCCTCGAAACCTTAATGACTTGGAGAAGATCTGCAAAGAGGAGTGGGACAAAATCCCTCCTGAGATGTGTGCAAACCTGGTGGCCAACTACAAGAAACGTCTGACCTCTGTGATTGCCAACAAGCGTTTTGCCACCAAGTACTAAGTCATGTTTTGCAGAGGGGTCAAATACTTATTTCCCTCATTAAAATGCAAAGCAATTTATAACATTTTTGACATGCGTTTTTCTGGATTTTTTTGTTGTTATTCTGTCTCTCACTTTTCATATACACCTACCATTAAAATTATAGACTGATCATTTCTTTGTCAGTGGGCAAACATACAAAATCAGCAGGGGATCAAATACTTTTTTCCCTCACTGTACATGCATCTCATTGGGCACTCATGTGGCTAAAGAGAGAACACAGCAAGAGATGACACATCGTGGTGCTGCCTTACATAGAGATCACTCAGATGCTGTCTCGAGTCTCTGTGATCTCTCATGGCTACATAAAGGACAGTGTTGTGTATATGCCCCCTTTTTATTTTTTTAATATTATATTTTTAAGAATTATTTTGCTAACATATATAATATCGTTTTTTAATAGACACGCGGCAACGTGGGAACGAACACGCCCCCACACTTCCACAGATGCGCATACACCATATCAAAAGACTAGAGGACATGAAAAAGGGCAATAAAGGTAATAAAAACTCCCCTAATTTCACACAAGAGGAACAAGGGAGGGGGGAATTGCAGGCGGGGGGGGGGGGGGGGGTTCTGGAAGAAACATCCTTTCGTTAAAAAAAACCCTTTGATAAATACAAAACCAGGCCACGAAATATATAATTATATTCTTAACAAAGGAAACAACATTGACGATAAAAAGCACAAACGGGTTTTGAACCATGTTAGATAAACAAGTTACCAACTTAGCCATGAAGAGTAAGCAAACAGTATCCATCCTCACTCCAATTGGAAACCAGACTACAGTCTGCACCAGAGTCGCGATTCATCAATTGTTAATTAAATACTGACCTTACTTACTTTAAATAATTTCTACGCGGCCGGGCCGAAGCATCAAAGAATAATTATGGCTTGGGTCGCTCCAAAACAAAAATTCCTAGCCAGGATATCAGATTAAATAATCACAAGAAGTCAAATAATAAGTACGGAATTAAAGTGGATCTCTTAGAGGAGCTAAGGGCGGAGAAGTCTCTCATAATTAACCAAACGCAACACGGCCGTCTTTGTTTTCCCGAAGAGGATCTCTACACTCACACGCCAAAAGCCAGGAAATGACACCAATAAAGGTTGGGGCAATGGCTCAAAGTAAATTAACACACGTCCTCGAATAAATAAATAAATAAGCGCATGCGCCGGGTGCTTCCACCGTGGAAACAACCGTCTTTGTCTCCCCGCAACACGGACAGAAAAAATTGCACACGCGAGCAAATAACATTTCCATGGGAGATCGGGTCACGATGAAACATTGTGAACACGGTTTCGGCATAACTTGGGCATAATGGAACCAAGCAGCAAATAAGTCGCATTTCAACTTCCAAACCAAAACAACTTAAGCTGTGTGAGACAAAAGATATGATCCCCGAGCAAGGGAGGGAATAATTAAGCTCGCTTAACGCGTAGGTTTTCGCGACAAATATTATTCAGTAACAAAAACATGGATTCGAATATTTTTTTAAATATATATAACTCGACTCGACGCGAATCATCGGGCTGGTTAATGGATAACTTAGGTGGCGCCGTCACGAGGCCCCCCCCCACCCCTTCTTCCAGAACGACACACAGCTGTGTCTTCAAAGCTAATAAACACACGGACAAACACGCACGCGAAACACACGGACGGACACGCACACGACACACACACGGACGCAGATGTTCACCCCCACAGGAATGTTTTATGACAGCCTTTGAACAACTCGGGAAACTGAGTGGAATTTCCAGATATAAGCCAAGGAAAAATCCATCCAAAGCAGATCGCCCGGGCCACGGGCCCCACCAGAGATCGTCAAGGGCTCCGGCTCCACCAAAAATCGCCAGGGCTTTGGCCCCCATCTCGTCACGGGGCGTCGGCCCCATCTCATCTCAACGCCGACAACGAAGAAGTTTTCGTCATCCAGAATGACGAGGTTCGCGGGGTAGCGACGTGCCGCTACAAGCCGAGGTCTGCACCACCTGAGAAGAATCGCTACCCTGAGTCGCCGAGCTGCGAGTGAAGCCAACAAAGACGCCAACGTCCACCCTGCCACGAACGAAGCATCGCTCCTCGTCAGAGTGACGACCAGCGAACAACCCGCAGGAAAGGCGGAGATCGCCAAGCGAGCAAAGCAGAGAGCGCGAAGCAGTGGAGAAAGCCTGGTCAAACGGCTGTGAGGAGGAACACAGCGCTGTTGAATGCGCCGTGTGTCTAATACACACCCAGATCGACCAGCATCAACCAAAACCGACTCGTCATCCCGCCGTGGAGAAAGAGAGTCAAAGTCTTCCGAACGAGCGCCACCGTCAGAGCTGCAGAGAGGTGCCATCGCGCCGTCAGCTACCAAGTACCGCCAAGCGCCGCCGCTCACCTCACCGCGGAGAAAGTCTCGGCTGCAACTCGCACGGACAGAGGTCGTATCGCTCCCCACATACAGACTCAAGGAAGCACAGAGAAAATCTTGTCAAACCGGTTTCTTTGTCAGAGTCTCGCTGAAGAACTAATTAAAACAGAGCCAGATTCGCTCTCCCACACACACGCCCTCACCCACCATTATATCAAACATTCCGTTAAAAGGATTTTATACTTGCCGATGAATCTATTGACATATACTTTCGCCTCTGGGATACAATAAGTGCTTTTTATTACCGCAAAATGAAGTGTGTCATGCTTGTTTTCAAACTCGGCCAGTCGCCGATTGTGATCGATACAAAAACGAACTAATGAGATGCCTGGTGGAAAGGTAGAGGTTACGATTGTTAGGAGGGTTTTTAGTCATTCAGTTCGTTAAATGCATAATATCGCAAATGCATAAGAGTTTTTAGTTATTCAATTTAATAAATGCATAGTCTCGCAAATGCATAAGTGTTTATTCATTCATTTTAGTCAAATGCATAATCTCGTAATTGCATAAGAGTTTTTAGTTATTCATATGAGTCAAATGAATAATCTCGTAATTGCATAAGAGTTTTGGTTATTCAATTTAGTTAAATGCATAGTCTCGCAAATGAAGAAGTATTTTTAGTTATCCATGTTCGTTAATTGCATAATCTTGCTCATGAATTATGGACGCATGTTTAACCTGCATGATAGAATGTCACATGCTTGTTAGAATAAAATTGTTATCACAGAAGCATATCGAGTGTTCCTTCCAAGTCCATGCAAAACTATCTTATTCTTGATAACTGTATCCTGTGATGAGATATGAAAATGGAGACCTAAAATATCATAACACACACTAGGATAATCGGTAACGTTTAATCGATGATAATCGTGTTATCCTGATTTAGATAACACTGGATAAACGAAGCTAAGCTTAATTATCACAACTGCACACATTAACATAATCGCAAGCATCCGCATAAATTACTACGATTATCTCCGTGATTATCATAATTTATGCATATAATTACTCACACTATCATAATTTATGCATATTAACTCACACATTAACATAATTAATGCGATTTGCGCATTTTTCGGAAAATGATTAATTTTTATTATTTTCATCAAAATTTCATAACCCAACACATACAACATCAGGCAGAAATAATCCATCTGATGCACTCTGATGGTTAAATAAAGTATGTTAATAAATAAATAATGGATCTATGATGTTATACATGAGACAGTCCACTTCTAGATGAGGGTCTCCCTGTGTCCTATTGGCCATGGAGGTTATTTCACCAAACTTCACCACGCTGGCCTGGCGGGTGAGTGAAGGGGATGGAGTACAGAACCACGGTGGATTGTGCTGCACTGCCCTCTGCTCCCCGCAACGCCTATTGCACATGTTGGATGCGTGGTGGTCGCACATCCCAACCACTATCTAGGCCTGAGTCTAACTTAGCTTCTGAGAGCTGATAGGAGTGGGCACATTGTGGCGATTTGGTAACCAGGTTAAATAAAGCGCAGCTGGAATAAACACACCCTGCAGTCTGAATGTAGAAATATTTTTTCAATTACAATAATGCCGAGTAATGCTGAAGGAAAATGCAGGTGCTGTACTGTGGTAGTGAAACCAAGATGCTGAGTAGTGCTAGAGGACCATTCACATGTGTTGTACTGTGGTAGTGGCATTAGCAACGTGATGCTGCACACCATGTCCTTGTCTTATTGTTTACAGATTGGAGAGGTCAGATTGTGGACATCAAATCAAACGAACATGATTTGGCAGCACCCTACGACTGCAGCTCCATCATGCACTACAGCATGTACGTTTGTGTGTGTGTAACATCACTCCATATCTGGACACAGTCTCATCAGTGAGCTCCTCCAGCAGGCGAGGCTGCGTTGGCTGGGTCATGTAGCCCGCATGACCAGCCACCGCATGCCCAAGCGGCTTCTGTTTGGCTGGATAGAGGGGGCTAAACGGGTGTGACACAGGTTGGAAAAGAGATGAACTGAAGCAGCACAGAAGGATGTGGAGCTGAGTGAACTTGCTGAAGACTAGAAAGTTCACCCGCAGTGTCAAGATCAGCCTTCATGGTCAGTTGGAGGCAGTCGCCCTCCAACAAAAACGGAGGGCAGAGGAGCGTCGCTCACAACAACAAGCAGCTAAAATGCAGAAAGTTGGCACAGTAGGGGGCACAGGTGGTGCATCTGCCAGTCATCTCAGTCAGCCAACCCATGGTACCTGGGTCTGTCCCGTGACCTCCTGTCAGCGAGCCTTCGACACTTCACATGGCCTCAAAGTGCACCTGGCCTGGCACAAGCTCCATGGTGACGTTATCACCACTTAGTGACGAATGGCGGGTGTTGTTGTTGTGTTTATGTAGGCTATGTGCATGAGTGTGCTATGTCGTCTGTGTGCATGAGTAGGCTTTGTAGTCTGTGTATGTAGGCTGTATATGAGTGTGCTATGTAGGCTGTGTGTATACGTGGGGTTATTAGGCTGTGTTTATGTAGGCTGTGTGTATGTAGGCTATATATGAGTGTGCTATGTAGGCTGTGTGTATGAGTGCGTGTGTATGTAGCTGTGGTTGTTGCTATGAATGCAGGCTGAGCACGTGTATCTTGCAGGTTGGCAGGCTCTGTGGATGAGCGCAACCCAACGATCATCCCCAGGGACGTTCTGTCCATGCTGCACATGGGACAGAGCAACTCGCTGAGTCCCTGCGACGTGGTCAAGGTGCAGAAGATGTACGGCTACAAGGCGGAGGTGCACGCCGCTCCCGCAGGTTGGGCCACGTGGTTTACGCCGTTGGTCTCTGTGTTGGGTTTTAGTGAGGACGGGAGTCTCGTGATGAGCTGTGCGTCCATCCCTCTGTAGCATTCTCTCTGGTTCCACGGTGACTCCAACCCTGAATCAATGCAAGATTCCCTTCCACAACCATACCCAAACTGGGAAGTCACATTTTTCACTATTGCCGTTGGTTTAAACCAAATATGAATGTTTTATTTAAATATGATCCTGTCTTGTATATTGTGGCACACCCACCATAATATGATTGACATAAGTGACTAAAACCCAACAAAGTTCATAGTATTTAGCAACACTTTCCATGTGAAACATGTTGTGAGTTTACTGTGGTGATTCTGATTATGGATACGTTGTTGACAAGAGACAAGATACCTCGACTTCCCCAGGCTGTTTGTAAGAGCTCTGCTGAGAAGGGAATCCATTGTTGGATGTGTGTTGGATATTGCTCTGGAAGCTTCTCAGTGGCGTGAGGAATTCTGGCTGCGTGAACTTCAGACGTCGCTCCGTGGCCGCGCGTGGTGCCGTGGAGTTGTTGGGCGCCCCCCCTCCCCCCCTCGTGTATTCTCACCTGGCCCTGTCTTTGTGTCAGCACTCACCTGTCCCTGTCTCTGTGTCACCACTCACTTGGCCCTGTCTCTGTGTCAGCACTCACCTGGCCCTGTCTCTGTGTCACCACTCACCTGGCCCTGTCTCTGTGTCGGCACTCACCTGGCCCTGTCTTTGTGTCACCACTCACCTGGTCCTGTCTCTGTGTCGGCACTCACCTGGCCCTGTCTCTGTGTCACCACTCACCTGGCCCTGTCTCTGTGTCAGCACTCACCTGGCCCTGTCTCTGTGTCACCACTCACCTGGCCCTGTCTCTGTGTCGGCACTCACCTGGCCCTGTCTCTGTGTCACCACTTACCTGGCCCTGTCTCTGTGTCAGCACTCACCTGGCCCTGTCTCTGTGTCACCACTCACCTGGCCCTGTCTCTGTGTCAGCACTCACCTGGCCCTGTCTCTGTGTCACCACTCACCTGGCCCTGTCTCTGTGTCAGCACTCACCTGGCCCTGTCTTTGTGTCAGCACTCACCTGTCCCTGTCTCTGTGTCACCACTTACCTGGCCCTGTCTCTGTGTCAGCACTCACCTGGCCCTGTCTCTGTGTCACCACTTACCTGGCCCTGTCTCTGTGTCAGCACTCACCTGGCCCTGTCTCTGTGTCACCACTCACCTGGCCCTGTCTCTGTGTCGGCACTCACCTGGCCCTGTCTCTGTGTCGGCACTCACCTGGCCCTGTCTCTGTCTCTGTGTCACCACTCACCTGGCCCTGTCTCTGTGTCACCACTCACCTGGCTCTGTCTCTGTGTCACCACTCACCTGGCCCTGTCTCTGTGTCACCACTCACCTGGCCCTGTGTGTCGGCACTCACCTGGCCCTGTCTCTGTGTCGGCAGCGTTAGTCACGAGGAGCAGAACCTCGGCTGATGAGGAGGCGCCGCTGGACAGCCGCGTTGGCGTTTGGAAGGCGAAGGTAACACGAAGCTCACTTTGTCTATTGTAGTGAAGCATGGGGATGGAATTAAATGTGTTTAATCCATTACTACACCACGAATAAACACGAGACATATGTGTAAACACAATTATAATAATGTAAATTCCCAGCTAGCCGGATGTTGCACTTAGCCAGACCAGTGCAGGTGATAGAATAAACATGCACTGCCTCCTGTGCCACCTCAGCACACGGCCACAGTGCACGCTCTCGCATGATCGCTGTCTGCGTGGCGTTGTGTCGCTGGGTTTAGCTCCCTAGAGCCCTGCCTCCGGCTCCCTTCTCCTCCGTTGTCCCTCGCTGTCTCTCTCTGGTTTTGTGTCCTCTGTATCATTCTCAGAGGGCTTCACAACAACTCAATGGTGAGGTCCGTGCAGCACAATGCACCATCAATGCAGTACTGATTTTTTCATGGATTTATATCTAGCATTGAAAACGCATGTTGCATAGATTTTAATTGCTAAACAGGGTTGTATGTGCAGCTCGCCAGACTTGTCAGCCAGCCGGACCAGGGCTCCCCTATTAGTGCGACTAGCCGGGGTTTTACTCTACCCAATGCATTACAGGGATGTTCCCTTTGTGAGTTACATTAACTATGAAATCAAGACTGCACCCTGTTCTTACTGGGTGATTCCTAACGTCACTAACTCCAACTCGTTTAGTGATTAACAGTAGCAAGTCACTGCAGAATGCCGCATCTTACTGCGTGCAGGTTCACAAGTGCATGGACAGGGCTGCAGTCAGAGCTTTTGGGGGTTTAATTATTTATTTGTGTTCAGAGAGCCTCTATAGCTCCACCTGAATCGTGGCTAACTTGAGTCCAGCTTAGAGAGGTTTTACTCAAACACACACGAGAAGTGGAGTCAGACAAGGAGAGAGGCTTTCAACACAGTTCTTTACAGAAACATTGAAGCTTATTCTTGGTCCTTTCGGTAAAGTCACGTAGAAGGGAAATAATAAAATAATATAAATATAAAAAATAAAAATTCTCACGACGTTTCGACTGCAACACAAGCAATCATCATCAGGTGTGAAATCCACAGCAAGAAAATTTGAAAAAAGTGGCGGTATTTCCTAACGTCAGCACCAAGGACAGCGATTTGGCAGTTGGCCAGATGGACGAGTCCATCTATGTTCGTAAAAGAGGAGGGGGGAGCAGAAAATGGAATGTGGTCTGAAAGTCACCGTAAGCGTGAACACAATCAATTAAGACCTGAAATGGTTTATCAAATCCTTCCAATGATTGCTAAGCAACCTGCTGTTGTCTGCTCCCCCCTCCTCTTTTCTGAACATAGATGGACTCGTCCATCTGGCAAACTGCCAAATCGCTGTCCTTGGTGCTGACGTTAGGAAAAACCACCACTTTTTAAATCCTTTATATTAAGTTCGCTTGCTTGCTTAGGACCGTGCACATCTTTCGGTCGTTTTTTAACCCACTTCCCGTGATCCAATCGAGCTGACATTTTGCACACAGACTCGTTGTGCGTGACAATGCATTTTCGTGAAAAAAATTTCCAACATTTTACACTGTTTAGGGAAAAATAAATAAATATTTAATTGCCAATTGTTTAATGCTGCCAGACAATCATCTGACCCATAGGTGGCAGCCATCTCAAGCCAGAGGACGAGAGGACTCTAGCCGCCCCGATGCCACGCATATAAAGGATTTATAGTGAAAAACTTTGTTTTTACGGGTTAATTTTTTCAAATTTTCTTGCTGTGGATTTCACACCTGATGATGATTGCTTGTGTTGCAGTCGAAACGTCGTGAGAATTTTTATTGTTTGATATTTATATTATTTCATTATTTCCCTTCTACGTGACTTTACCGAAAGAACCAAGAATATGAATCCCTGCAGTCACGAAAGCTTTAAATTAAAACATTGAAGCTGTTTTATCCCAAAACCTGAATTAGATAAAAATAGAGAAATAAATAAACACAGAGAGACTCTGAACGTCTCCTATTTGCTGATGGCATCGTTGCGACAGCAGAGGTTCCCACGCTCTGCTCCCAAACACAACTGTTGCTCCCACATTCAACTCTGTAGCTCCTTATGCAGCTCCGTACTTTTACAGTGCAGTAAAGACAACATCGTGAACAGTAAACATTTTGTAATGCAAAACTTTTAACAATTTGAAACCATCTGCTGATAAGCGCTTATCAGTCTCATGCCAACTGGAGACAAAGTGTGGTTTGATACTTGGTCACCATCAGCAACCATCATCTATCCACTGCTGCGTGAAGGCCTTGCCAAGCTGCCGCTGTCTCTCTCGGTTACGCAATGCGACAATCCACCTCACAGCTGCACACCAGCCGACTCTACCGCTCCATCTCTCTGTTTGACGTTCTCTTGGGCGCGCTCGCTCCACCGGCTGCCACTCCACCGTTCGTCACACCGGCCATCACCTCAGCCCACCCACTCGTCCTAACAGTCCATCTGTGTCTTGTAATCCCTGTTCCTCTTCCTGTATCAGAATGGAGTTGCAAGCATGCACCTCTCCATGTTGTTACAGTTTGTCTGTCAATGTCCACTTTTCTGGTGCACAAGGCATAGCAGATAATACCCACTGATTAACACTATTCTTATTTAGGCACATTGGTGTTGCATGGTCCTTTTCGTTGTCCAATTCATACTTTTAGAAGCTCTGCAACCTGCTGTTGTCTGCCACTTTGTTAGATCATGTTGATCCCGATTCACCTTCAATAACTGCGCTAGGTGTTCCTACTTTGGTCTGTTTTCTTACAAAAGCTGTTTCCAGTGGTTTAGGGAACTTGTTGCACGTGACATTTGGTTTGCTCATATTTATCTTGACCACTCACAGCCTTCCTCATCAGGTTCTTCTGTCATTCCCTGTACTTCACTTCCATTGGTTGTCATCATCACGATGTCATCAACAAATTTGGGATTGAAAATATTTTCAACAGTGTGGTGCAGAAGTCACAATTACACCTCACAGCAAGAAGGGCCTGGGTTTGATTCCCAACTTTCCACGTGGAGTTTATATGCGTTCCTCTGGGTTCTCCAGTTTCCACCAATAGCTTCAACACCCCATACAAACTGGTCATGTCCATAGCAATGATGAAAGGCAAGGCCATACAGAAGGCTGTCTCTGGTGTAGGCCAATCAGTTTCAAAGACAATGCATGTTTGTTTGCCACAAGTACGTGTGGATAATGCAAACTTTATGCCTTGCAAAAGGTATCTATTTGGTGTTTGAACATCTCATCACCTGTTTTATTACCAAAAACCCGCCACCGCCCGACACAGCCAACTAGTACACCGGTGTGCTGTACTAGTGACAAATTGGCACGTTCTGTTTATGTAACAACCTTTACTAGTTGGCTGTGTCGGGTGGTGGCGGGTTTTAACGACACATTTATATATTTACGTGATCTAACCCAAAAAAACTCCATTATGGATGATAATAGTCATGAAAGCCTACATATTTTTTTGCCTTTTGTTTCTTAAATACAATTTTACCAAAATATATGGTAATTTTACTGTGATACATGCCACAGGTCATATTCTGGAAAATGCTCAAAAATTCCCTCTACCTTCATACCTGTATGTTTGTATGTTGAACTTCTTTCACACCGTACATAGCCAACCTTGTGAATCGGAGTTGCGGGAAACAATGAAAAGGCATGCGTAGACCGTGGAACGGAGGGATTTAATGCAGACAACGGAGCTTTTACCAATCTAGGCTTAAATAAATATAAACATTCATAAATAACAAAAAAACACTCAAATAGAAGTTACACACAGGCACACGCTTTCGCAAAACCCACACTCGCTATATATTTAGTCAATATGTGTTATATACTTTAGTGTTTTTTCTAAATTTGGAAGATAGTGACATTCAAAAGTTTGGGTCATTAAAACAATCTACTGGATATCATATTAACTCATATTGGAGTTGTGAATGTTTGTTTCCGTAATATTCATTATTTTAATTATAGTAAATATTTAAAATGCCACATTACACTATAAACATTTAAGACATATTCACTGGAGGGGAGGATTTTAAGTGGAGCAATCCCTTCCGCAGTACTCCATTCGCATGTCAGGTTGTCAAGTTTACCGGCTATAGTTGTGGTGTTAAGAAAGTGTCCAATATGTAATGTAGCTACTGTTGAGTCATTATAATCACTGTCTGTGTCCAGTAAATTACCATTATGTCTGAAGTAATAACGTTACATATGTATTCTCGTTAACTGGTGTACACTGCTGGTTACAAGTTCTGCTGTTGACAGAATAATGTGACCGCTGTGTTTGTGTTTCCCCTGTCAAGACAAAAGAAGAATTGGACAAGGAAACTAAGAAGAGAGGTAATGGCTGCCGTGACGCTCACACCACGCGGTGCCGGCTGCCTTGGTGGCTGCGCTCCCCTCCAGGGAGACCCCCGTTGTGATGAACGCTCGCGCCTCCTCGCTCTCAGCAAAGCACTCGATGCTGCTCCAGCACCACATTGCAGTGTATTTTGTGTTTGAGGTAAAATGCAGAGTAATTTCCCTGTAGCTGCGTTAAGCTGGGACAGGGGTGACGTGCAGACCGAACGTAACGCATTGTAAAGTGGACAAACCCTCGTTGTGTCAACTCGTGATTGGAGTCTTCATCTCGTCCTGACAGGGCTGGAGTGGAAGGACAAAACGGACCCCCTTAGGAACCTCATCAAGGAGCTGATGGAGATCCGCTGGTGAGGATCTGCTCTCACTTGGGCTGTTTGCACCGATCCACTCCCACACACGAGGTTTCTAGTCTAAAACTCTCAAGGAGGCTGCAGGGATTGGGCTGCGTTGCTCAAATTAACCAGTACCGAGTTTGTTTGTGTTGAACCAATTGTACTGAAAATTATGCACTCCCAGAATGTCATGTTGCTGATGGGATGTGTAAAATATACTTTATTGTTATTTCGAGAGATAGATATGTAAAAGAGGCGTATTGTCTGCTTACTTGTGTTGTTACCTTTAGTCTCTACAACGAGTATATAGATTGTATATCCTTGCTATACCATCAAGCAACCCAGCAGCAGTTGTTTAACAGGCCTGACTGCCAATAAAACCCCAAAGGTCAAAGACATTCTTACTTTCAGTCAAGTAAGCGTCGAACAGCTCCATCTGTGTCTCCTTGCAATGGGTTTCCTGCTCTTAGAAATCTCGTGGCTACGGTATCCTCAGGGCTCTGCCCTTGGTCCTCTCCCCTTTGTCTCTTTCTACTTGACAATAACTTCCAGCGTAAACGTGAACCATCACCTCTCTGGTGATGGCACTCAACTAAACGTCCCACTGACTCCAATGATCTTCCCGTCATAACCACCACCGTTACTTTTCCCTCTTCATATTCTCATTATATGGCTATCACTCATTAACCCCATTCATTCAATCCATTCATCATCACTTACTGTCATCAATTTCATTTTCACCGAATTCAAGCATCACAGATTTGCCCATTGCTTCCTCTCATCTATTTCATTCACCTCATCTCCACCATTATATCCGAGTGTTCCGTTGTTAATTCTTTGTTAAGTGCCTTCGTTAAGGTGCCATATCAATTCCTTTAAAATAGGCATGTCCAAAGTCCGGCCTGGGGGCCAATCACGGCCCGCAGTCAGATTTTATATGGCCCGCAGCTTCGGTCTTATAATGTGTTATTTATGGCTCGCTAGCTCTGTCATAATAATAAAATCATAAAACTTTAAAGATGTAATTTCTTCTTAATTTTAGAACTTTCGTGACTGCAGGAATTATTATTTGTTTCTTTTGGTTAAGTCACGTCTAATGATAAAATAATAAATTAAATTAAATAATAGAATACGACGTTTCGATTGCAACACAAGCAATCATCATCAGGTATAATGAAATAGCGACATAAAATCTAACCAGAAAACTATAGACAGACATATTAGCAGACAGATATCACCAAGATACATAGAGAGAGCAACACAGGTAACAGAGAGAGGTGGTCGTCTCTGTGGGGTGGCCTTAAATAGACAGAGGAGGGCGGACGCAGAGAGAGGGAGGGGGGTTAGAGAAAAAATTAGCATATCAATGAGTGGACAACAAAACGTGGTGCTGCAAGTGCGATGACACGGCAAGCAAGCCTGAAAATCAGGAGAAGGACACACTAAAATTAAATAACCTAGTAAAATATCGAAATGTAATGTAATACAACACAGAGGGTCGGTCAACACACAATTAACGCATAGCCTGGTTGATTACGTATTTCAAAGATTGCTAAGTTAGAATTTAAGTGTGAACATTCCAAAGAGAGGACACAGGCAGAGAGAACAAGTAGTCAGAGAGAGAGAAAAAAGAAGATAAGTTTAAAACTTCCCCGTAGAAGTGGTTCAATCTTAATTTTAGAACTTTCGTGACGGCAGGAATTATTATTTGTTTCTTTCGGTTAAGTCACGTCTAAAGATAAAATAATAAATTAAATTAAATAATAGAATACGACGTTTCGATTGCAACACAGCAATCATCATCAGGTATAATGAAATAGCGACATAAAATCTAACCAGAAAACTATAGACAGACATATTAGCAGACAGATATCACCAAGATACATAGAGAGAGCAACACAGGTAACAGAGAGAGGTGGTCGTCTCTGTGGGGTGGCCTTAAATAGACAGAGGAGGGCGGACGCAGAGAGAGGGAGGGGGGTTAGAGAAAAAATTAGCATATCAATGAGTGGACAACAAAACGTGGTGCTGCAAGTGCGATGACACGGCAAGCAAGCCTGAAAATCAGGAGAAGGACACACTAAAATTAAATAACCTAGTAAAATATCGAAATGTAATGTAATACAACACAGAGGGTCGGTCAACACACAATTAACGCATAGCCTGGTTGATTACGTATTTCAAAGATTGCTAAGTTAGAATTTAAGTGTGAACATTCCAAAGAGAGGACACAGGCAGAGAGAACAAGTAGTCAGAGAGAGAGAAAAAAGAAGATAAGTTTAAAACTTCCCCGTAGAAGTGGTTCAATCTTAATTTTAGAACTTTCGTGACTGCAGGAATTATTATTTGTTTCTTTCGGTTAAGTCACGTCTAAAGATAAAATAATAAATTAAATTAAATAATAGAATACGACGTTTCGATTGCAACACAAGCAATCATCATCAGGTATAATGGAATAGCGACATAAAATCTAACCAGAAAACTATAGACAGACATATTAGCAGACAGATATCACCAAGATACATAGAGAGAGCAACACAGGTAACAGAGAGAGGTGGTCGTCTCTGTGGGGTGGCCTTAAATAGACAGAGGAGGGCGGACGCAGAGAGAGGGAGGGGGGTTAGAGAAAAAATTAGCATATCAATGAGTGGACAACAAAACGTGGTGCTGCAAGTGCGATGACACGGCAAGCAAGCCTGAAAATCAGGAGGACACACTAAAATTAAATAACCTAGTAAAATATCGAAATGTAATGTAATACAACACAGAGGGTCGGTCAACACACAATTAACGCATAGCCTGGTTGATTACGTATTTCAAAGATTGCTAAGTTAGAATTTAAGTGTGAACATTCCAAAGAGAGGACACAGGCAGAGAGAACAAGTAGTCAGAGAGAGAGAAAAAAGAAGATCAGTTTAAAACTTCCCCGTAGAAGTGGTTCAATCTTAATTTTAGAACTTTCGTGACTGCAGGAATTATTATTTGTTTCTTTCGGTTAAGTCACGTCTAAAGATAAAATAATAAATTAAATTAAATAATAGAATACGACGTTTCGATTGCAACACAAGCAATCATCATCAGGTATAATGGAATAGCGACATAAAATCTAACCAGAAAACTATAGACAGACATATTAGCAGACAGATATCACCAAGATACATAGAGAGAGCAACACAGGTAACAGAGAGAGGTGGTCGTCTCTGTGGGGTGGCCTTAAATAGACAGAGGAGGGCGGACGCAGAGAGAGGGAGGGGGGTTAGAGAAAAAATTAGCATATCAATGAGTGGACAACAAAACGTGGTGCTGCAAGTGCGATGACACGGCAAGCAAGCCTGAAAATCAGGAGAAGGACACACTAAAATTAAATAACCTAGTAAAATATCGAAATGTAATGTAATACAACACAGAGGGTCAGTCAACACACAATTAACGCATAGCCTGGTTGATTACGTATTTCAAAGATTGCTAAGTTAGAATTTAAGTGTGAACATTCCAAAGAGAGGACACAGGCAGAGAGAACAAGTAGTCAGAGAGAGAGAAAAAAGAAGATCAGTTTAAAACTTCCCCGTAGAAGTGGTTCAATCTTAATTTTAGAACTTTCGTGA
Organism: Lampetra planeri; assembly: GCF_965212315.1. Classification (NCBI taxonomy): domain Eukaryota; kingdom Metazoa; phylum Chordata; class Hyperoartia; order Petromyzontiformes; family Petromyzontidae; genus Lampetra; species Lampetra planeri. The sequence continues at coordinate 5,552,500 of NC_136109.1, read as the reverse complement.
CTGCAGGAATTATTATTTGTTTCTTTCGGTTAAGTCACGTCTACAGATAAAATAATAAATTAAATTAAATAATAGAATACGACGTTTCGATTGCAACACAAGCAATCATCATCAGGTATAATGGAATAGCGACATAACATCTAACCAGAAAACTATAGACAGACATATTAGCAGACAGATATCACCAAGATACATAGAGAGAGCAACACAGGTAACAGAGAGAGGTGGTCGTCTCTGTGGGGTGGCCTTAAATAGACAGAGGAGGGCGGACGCAGAGAGAGGGAGGGGGGTTAGAGAAAAAATTAGCATATCAATGAGTGGACAACAAAACGTGGTGCTGCAAGTGCGATGACACGGCAAGCAAGCCTGAAAATCAGGAGAAGGACACACTAAAATTAAATAACCTAGTAAAATATCGAAATGTAATGTAATACAACACAGAGGGTCGGTCAACACACAATTAACGCATAGCCTGGTTGATTACGTATTTCAAAGATTGCTAAGTTAGAATTTAAGTGTGAACATTCCAAAGAGAGGACACAGGCAGAGAGAACAAGTAGTCAGAGAGAGAGAAAAAAGAAGATAAGTTTAAAACTTCCCCGTAGAAGTGGTTCAATCTTAATTTTAGAACTTTCGTGACTGCAGGAATTATTATTTGTTTCTTTCGGTTAAGTCACGTCTAAAGATAAAATAATAAATTAAATTAAATAATAGAATACGACGTTTCGATTGCAACACAAGCAATCATCATCAGGTATAATGGAATAGCGACATAAAATCTAACCAGAAAACTATAGACAGACATATTAGCAGACAGATATCACCAAGATACATAGAGAGAGCAACACAGGTAACAGAGAGAGGTGGTCGTCTCTGTGGGGTGGCCTTAAATAGACAGAGGAGGGCGGACGCAGAGAGAGGGAGGGGGGTTAGAGAAAAAATTAGCATATCAATGAGTGGACAACAAAACGTGGTGCTGCAAGTGCGATGACACGGCAAGCAAGCCTGAAAATCAGGAGAAGGACACACTAAAATTAAATAACCTAGTAAAATATCGAAATGTAATGTAATACAACACAGAGGGTCGGTCAACACACAATTAACGCATAGCCTGGTTGATTACGTATTTCAAAGATTGCTAAGTTAGAATTTAAGTGTGAACATTCCAAAGAGAGGACACAGGCAGAGAGAACAAGTAGTCAGAGAGAGAGAAAAAAGAAGATCAGTTTAAAACTTCCCCGTAGAAGTGGTTCAATCTTAATTTTAGAACTTTCGTGACTGCAGGAATTATTATTTGTTTCTTTCGGTTAAGTCACGTCTAAAGATAAAATAATAAATTAAATTAAATAATAGAATACGACGTTTCGATTGCAACACAAGCAATCATCATCAGGTATAATGGAATAGCGACATAAAATCTAACCAGAAAACTATAGACAGACATATTAGCAGACAGATATCACCAAGATACATAGAGAGAGCAACACAGGTAACAGAGAGAGGTGGTCGTCTCTGTGGGGTGGCCTTAAATAGACAGAGGAGGGCGGACGCAGAGAGAGGGAGGGGGGTTAGAGAAAAAATTAGCATATCAATGAGTGGACAACAAAACGTGGTGCTGCAAGTGCGATGACACGGCAAGCAAGCCTGAAAATCAGGAGAAGGACACACTAAAATTAAATAACCTAGTAAAATATCGAAATGTAATGTAATACAACACAGAGGGTCAGTCAACACACAATTAACGCATAGCCTGGTTGATTACGTATTTCAAAGATTGCTAAGTTAGAATTTAAGTGTGAACATTCCAAAGAGAGGACACAGGCAGAGAGAACAAGTAGTCAGAGAGAGAGAAAAAAGAAGATCAGTTTAAAACTTCCCCGTAGAAGTGGTTCAATCTTAATTTTAGAACTTTCGTGACTGCAGGAATTATTATTTGTTTCTTTCGGTTAAGTCACGTCTACAGATAAAATAATAAATTAAATTAAATAATAGAATACGACGTTTCGATTGCAACACAAGCAATCATCATCAGGTATAATGGAATAGCGACATAACATCTAACCAGAAAACTATAGACAGACATATTAGCAGACAGATATCACCAAGATACATAGAGAGAGCAACACAGGTAACAGAGAGAGGTGGTCGTCTCTGTGGGGTGGCCTTAAATAGACAGAGGAGGGCGGACGCAGAGAGAGGGAGGGGGGTTAGAGAAAAAATTAGCATATCAATGAGTGGACAACAAAACGTGGTGCTGCAAGTGCGATGACACGGCAAGCAAGCCTGAAAATCAGGAGAAGGACACACTAAAATTAAATAACCTAGTAAAATATCGAAATGTAATGTAATACAACACAGAGGGTCGGTCAACACACAATTAACGCATAGCCTGGTTGATTACGTATTTCAAAGATTGCTAAGTTAGAATTTAAGTGTGAACATTCCAAAGAGAGGACACAGGCAGAGAGAACAAGTAGTCAGAGAGAGAGAAAAAAGAAGATCAGTTTAAAACTTCCCCGTAGAAGTGGTTCAATCTTAATTTTAGAACTTTCGTGACTGCAGGAATTATTATTTGTTTCTTTCGGTTAAGTCACGTCTACAGATAAAATAATAAATTAAATTAAATAATAGAATACGACGTTTCGATTGCAACACAAGCAATCATCATCAGGTATAATGGAATAGCGACATAACATCTAACCAGAAAACTATAGACAGACATATTAGCAGACAGATATCACCAAGATACATAGAGAGAGCAACACAGGTAACAGAGAGAGGTGGTCGTCTCTGTGGGGTGGCCTTAAATAGACAGAGGAGGGCGGACGCAGAGAGAGGGAGGGGGGTTAGAGAAAAAATTAGCATATCAATGAGTGGACAACAAAACGTGGTGCTGCAAGTGCGATGACACGGCAAGCAAGCCTGAAAATCAGGAGAAGGACACACTAAAATTAAATAACCTAGTAAAATATCGAAATGTAATGTAATACAACACAGAGGGTCGGTCAACACACAATTAACGCATAGCCTGGTTGATTACGTATTTCAAAGATTGCTAAGTTAGAATTTAAGTGTGAACATTCCAAAGAGAGGACACAGGCAGAGAGAACAAGTAGTCAGAGAGAGAGAAAAAAGAAGATAAGTTTAAAACTTCCCCGTAGAAGTGGTTCAATTTTATTTTTAGAACTTTCGTGACTGCAGGAATTATTATTTGTTTCTTTCGGTTAAGTCACGTCTAAAGATAAAATAATAAATTAAATTAAATAATAGAATACGACGTTTCGATTGCAACACAAGCAATCATCATCAGGTATAATGAAATAGCGACATAAAATCTAACCAGAAAACTATAGACAGACATATTAGCAGACAGATATCACCAAGATACATAGAGAGAGCAACACAGGTAACAGAGAGAGGTGGTCGTCTCTGTGGGGTGGCCTTAAATAGACAGAGGAGGGCGGACGCGGAGAGAGGGAGGGGGGTTAGAGAAAAAATTAGCATATCAATGAGTGGACAACAAAACGTGGTGCTGCAAGTGCGATGACACGGCAAGCAAGCCTGAAAATCAGGAGAAGGACACACTAAAATTAAATAACCTAGTAAAATATCGAAATGTAATGTAATACAACACAGAGGGTCGGTCAACACACAATTAACGCATAGCCTGGTTGATTACGTATTTCAAAGATTGCTAAGTTAGAATTTAAGTGTGAACATTCCAAAGAGAGGACACAGGCAGAGAGAACAAGTAGTCAGAGAGAGAGAAAAAAGAAGATAAGTTTAAAACTTCCCCGTAGAAGTGGTTCAATCTTAATTTTAGAACTTTCGTGACTGCAGGAATTATTATTTGTTTCTTTCGGTTAAGTCACGTCTAAAGATAAAATAATGAATTAAATTAAATAATAGAATACGACGTTTCGATTGCAACACAAGCAATCATCATCAGGTATAATGAAATAGCGACATAAAATCTAACCAGAAAACTATAGACAGACATATTAGCAGACAGATATCACCAAGATACATAGAGAGAGCAACACAGGTAACAGAGAGAGGTGGTCGTCTCTGTGGGGTGGCCTTAAATAGACAGAGGAGGGCGGACGCAGAGAGAGAGAGGGGGGGTTAGAGAAAAAATTAGCATATCAATGAGTGGACAACAAAACGTGGTGCTGCAAGTGCGATGACACGGCAAGCAAGCCTGAAAATCAGGAGAAGGACACACTAAAATTAAATAACCTAGTAAAATATCGAAATGTAATGTAATACAACACAGAGGGTCGGTCAACACACAATTAACGCATAGCCTGGTTGATTACGTATTTCAAAGATTGCTAAGTTAGAATTTAAGTGTGAACATTCCAAAGAGAGGACACAGGCAGAGAGAACAAGTAGTCAGAGAGAGAGAAAAAAGAAGATAAGTTTAAAACTTCCCCGTAGAAGTGGTTCAATCTTAATTTTAGAACTTTCGTGACTGCAGGAATTATTATTTGTTTCTTTCGGTTAAGTCACGTCTAAAGATAAAATAATAAATTAAATTAAATAATAGAATACGACGTTTCGATTGCAACACAAGCAATCATCATCAGGTATAATGAAATAGCGACATAAAATCTAACCAGAAAACTATAGACAGACATATTAGCAGACAGATATCACCAAGATTCATAGAGAGAGCAACACAGGTAACAGAGAGAGGTGGTCGTCTCTGTGGGGTGGCCTTAAATAGACAGAGGAGGGCGGACGCAGAGAGAGGGAGGGGGGTTAGAGAAAAAATTAGCATATCAATGAGTGGACAACAAAACGTGGTGCTGCAAGTGCGATGACACGGCAAGCAAGCCTGAAAATCAGGAGAAGGACACACTAAAATTAAATAACCTAGTAAAATATCGAAATGTAATGTAATACAACACAGAGGGTCGGTCAACACACAATTAACGCATAGCCTGGTTGATTACGTATTTCAAAGATTGCTAAGTTAGAATTTAAGTGTGAACATTCCAAAGAGAGGACACAGGCAGAGAGAACAAGTAGTCAGAGAGAGAGAAAAAAGAAGATAAGTTTAAAACTTCCCCGTAGAAGTGGTTCAATCTTAATTTTAGAACTTTCGTGACTGCAGGAATTATTATTTGTTTCTTTTGGTTAAGTCACGTCTAAAGATAAAATAATAAATTAAATTAAATAATAGAATACGACGTTTCGATTGCAACACAAGCAATCATCATCAGGTATAATGAAATAGCGACATAAAATCTAACCAGAAAACTATAGACAGACATATTAGCAGACAGATATCACCAAGATACATAGAGAGAGCAACACAGGTAACAGAGAGAGGTGGTCGTCTCTGTGGGGTGGCCTTAAATAGACAGAGGAGGGCGGACGCAGAGAGAGGGAGGGGGGTTAGAGAAAAAATTAGCAAATCAATGAGTGGACAACAAATCGTGGTGCTGCAAGTGCGATGACACGGCAAGCAAGCCTGAAAATCAGGAGAAGAACACACTAAAATTAAATAACCTAGTAAAATATCGAAATGTAATGTAATACAACACAGAGGGTCGGTCAACACACAATTAACGCATAGCCTGGTTGATTACGTATTTCAAAGATTGCTAAGTTAGAATTTAAGTGTGAACATTCCAAAGAGAGGACACAGGCAGAGAGAACAAGTAGTCAGAGAGAGAGAAAAAAGAAGATAAGTTTAAAACTTCCCCGTAGAAGTGGTTCAATCTTAATTTTAGAACTTTCGTGACTGCAGGAATTATTATTTGTTTCTTTCGGTTAAGTCACGTCTAAAGATAAAATAATAAATTAAATTAAATAATAGAATACTACGTTTCGATTGCAACACAAGCAATCATCATCAGGTATAATGAAATAGTGACATAAAATCTAACCAGAAAACTATAGACAGACATATTAGCAGACAGATATCACCAAGATACATAGAGAGAGCAACACAGGTAACAGAGAGAGGTGGTCGTCTCTGTGGGGTGGCCTTAAATAGACAGAGGAGGGCGGACGCAGAGAGAGGGAGGGGGGTTAGAGAAAAAATTAGCATATCAATGAGTGGACAACAAAACGTGGTGCTGCAAGTGCGATGACACGGCAAGCAAGCCTGAAAATCAGGAGAAGGACACACTAAAATTAAATAACCTAGTAAAATATCGAAATGTAATGTAATACAACACAGAGGGTCGGTCAACACACAATTAACGCATAGCCTGGTTGATTACGTATTTCAAAGATTGCTAAGTTAGAATTTAAGTGTGAACATTCCAAAGAGAGGACACAGGCAGAGAGAACAAGTAGTCAGAGATGTAATTTCTCCTTCCGCCACACGGTGGCAGCACCATTCTAATGCTCTCTGGCTCTACATCCGTGCCGCAAACCCTTCTCGAATCATTTCTGCCATGGCGACTGCAAAAAAAAAGAGAAAAGTTGACAGTGAGGGCCGCCGCTTTCAGGAGCGGTGGGAATTACAATACTTCTTCACTGGAAATCGAGGAAATTGTGTTTGTCTAATTTGTAAAGAGACGGATGCCTTGTTTAAGGATTTCAACGTAAAGAGACAATACGAGACTAAACATGCTACAATACACGACAAGCTAACAGGGAGTGACCGCGCTGAAAAAGTGAAGCAACTCCGTGCTGCTCTGGCATCGCAACAGCGATTCTGCACACCGGCGATTCTGCACACCGGCCTGTGAGTCAAAGGAAAACTTTACCAAAGCCAGCTACGAAGTGGCCATGTTAATAGCTGTACATGGCAAACCTTTTACTGAAGGTGCATTTATCAAAGACTGTGTCATGAAAATGGTGGAGAACATTTGCACCGAGAAGAAACAAGAATTTAATTAATGTTTGCCTTGCACGCAACACTGTGGCACGGAGAGTTGAGGACATATCGTCAGATATTCAGAGACAACTGGGGGACAGGGGAGTGGCTTTTGATTATTTCGCATTAGCCTGCGATGAAAGCACCAATGCATCTGACACTGCACAACTACTTATGTTTTTAAGAGGAGTTGATGACAACATGAACGTGACAGAGGAGCTGCTTGACCTCAAAAGCCTTAAAGGGCAAACCAGAGGAACAGATGTATTCGTTTTTGTTTGTGAAGCTGTTGATGATATGAAACTACCATGGAGTAAAGTTTCTGGAATCATTACCGATGGTGCGCCTGCCATGGCTGGTGAGCGAAGTGGATTGTCCACACTGATCTGCAATAAAGTCAGCGAAGAAGCAGGCAACGCTATTAAACTTCACTGTATCATTCACCAGCAGGCTCTCTGCGCCAAACATCTCAAATTTGACGATGTTATGAAACCAGTGGCAAAGGCAATCAATTATATTCGCTCTAAAGCTCTATACCACCGACAGTGTCAGCAGTTCTTGCGTGACATCCAGGCTGAATATGGTGACGTAATATATCACAACGATGTGAGATCGCTAAGTCGGGGGTCCGCACTGCAGCGATTTTTCTCTCTCAAAGAGGAAATTGGACATTTTTTGGGTGAGAAGGGACAACCAATGGAAGAACTGTCCGATCCTGTATGGCTGGCAAATCTGGCTTTTTTGGTTGACATAACGAAGCATCTGAATGCGCTGAATGTTAATCTTCAAGTGAAAGATGCAGTGGTGAGCCAGCTATATGCTCACATCAAGGCCTTTGGAACCAAACTGCAACTTTTCCAAAGACACTTGTTCCAAACAGAGCCCTGCACCGTGCACTTCCCAGCTTTGAAAGAGGTCATTGACAGTTTCCCACAGGACAACCTCGGTGCGCAAATGAAGAGTTATGCAACAGCTATAGCATCTCTTTCTGTGGAATTTAACAAACGCTTTCGGGACTTACAGTTATTGAAAAGGACATGTTGCTTTTCTCTTCTCCCTTCTCCGTGGACCCTGATGATGCTCCTCCACAGCTGCAGCTGGAGCTCATTGAGCTGCAGTGTGACGATGAGTGCCGCGGGAAACACCAGCAGTGTTTTCTTGTTAAGTTTTGCCGGCAGCTGGACAAAAGCAGGTTTCCAGAAATGCGGTCATTCGCTAAGAAAATGCTGAGCTTATTCGGCTCTACATATTTGTGTGAGCAAACATTCTCAGTCATGAACTTAAATAAGAACCGATTTCGGTCAAGGATGAGTGACTCCAAATTGCGTGGCAGTTTATGCATCTCAACCACTGCCCTCAAGCCTGACCTGGTTTCTTTACTGAAATCTAGATCTCAGTATCACCTTTCTCATTAGTGTCAGCAAGTTATCTGTTCCTTGATCAATCTGAAATTAAGTGTTTTGAACGGTAACATCTGTCACTATTAACAGTGAAAAGCCTAAAGCACACTAATGCACTTGGACTTATGGCACTTGTTTTATTAAACTCTTGAATAATATTTGGTTATAACTGTTGATGTTATGTACCTGTGGATGTGACACAAACTCTTGCTTTCTGAAAGATCTTGTAAAAGACAAGGGCAAAATTCACTTGTTTTAAAGTTTAATGATAACAGACCACTTTGCATTACTTATAACTCCTGTTTAAAATGTTCATGAGGCAAAGATATCTAACTCATGGAAATTTAAGGTATTCTATACAGTTTGTTCAATGTTATCTGACTGAATGAAAGGCAGAATTGTGTTTTTAGAGTTGTTCACGTCTGCCTGAGTGGCTTATATTTGGTTACATTGTCATTTGAAAAATACAGGTAATTGTGACAATGATAATTGTTTTATAACAGTGTGTTTTCACGTAACTTTTGTGGTAAAAATGTCGGAAGGAACTATTGGCCCCCGGGCATCTTCACTTGATCAAATTTGGCCCTCTTTGCAAAAAGTTTGGACACCCCTGCTTTAAGATAAGATGCGACTGCACTGTCGGTTCTCTCACCGTGGATCTTATCACATTTTCTCCAAATTACTTTTTTTACTGAGGCTCTTTCTGGAAATAATGATGTCCTTTGTTGTAATCCTGCTTAAAGTATTGGCTAAATTCTTATATTACACTTGCTAAGAATGACTGTAACATTGCTGTTATCTTTGATAGACCTTTATTTGTTTTGTATTCCCCACTTTCTTAACCATTTTTTTTACTAAACACTTATATCATGTTTTTGTCATATCTCATTGATGACTAACTCTGCCCTCTACATATTTCTGACTGCAAACTGCAAATGATCTAAAATTCTGCCACCAGTCTTCTGACTCACATTCACACATGAGATCAATTTCAGCTGTTCTGAAATCCCTTCACTGGCTCCCATTAGAATATCTAAAGTCAGTTGCCTTCACTATGTTTAGAATCTGAAATGGTCTTGTTCAAGCACATCTGTCTACTTTTATCTCACTCTGCTCCCCTATCTGTACACTTCTCTCGAGAGCCTCTTGGCAAAACCCAAAATCATCCTCCAAATTGTGGGAGGTGCCTCCTCCTCTGTTCCCCCTGGCATTGGAATGGTCTCTCCTCTTGTCCACACTCGCTGGGTCCCTCCTCTCCAAGTCCGGACTTGGGACCTTCCTTCTGTCCTCCGCTGGGGACAAGATACTCTCTAAATCCCATTCCGCATAATTATCCAACATCTGTGCCCTACTACCTCCATCCAAATTGTCACCCATCCCATGTTTTCGCTGGCTGCAAAACATGAGAGATGGTGTTGCATCAGTCTCTGTGATTTGACATGATCGTGTGTAATTATCTCTCTGCTTCAGACTGTAGTGTTTTGAGATGGTGTGTGCGCTGCATGTCACGTCGCTTTAGTTGCATTGATTATTACATGAATGCTGTTTGTGATTTTCTAGTTGCCTTGTATAATTTATGGAGATGCTCTTAATTTGTCAATGCTAAATGAAATTAAAAAATAAGAATAAATTTTACTCTGGCAGGAAAACAGTTTTCAAGATGTTCAAACACCAAATAGAAACCTTTTGCAAGGAATCAAGTTTGCATTAACTACGCGTACTTGTGGTGAACATGCAAACAAACATGCTCTGATGATAGATGGCATTGTCTTTTAAACTGATTGGCCTACACCAGAGACGCATTCTTTAGGGCCTAGTCTCACAAGTGTCAGACCAGAGAATGCCAACAGGTGAACAGTACAAAGACAATGCACTATCAGAGCATGTATAGCTTGGGGTGAGCAGCTACAAAATGGGACCTTTTTAAATCCTTTATATTAAGTTCGCTTGCTTGCTTGCGTGCTTGCGTGCTTGCTTGCTTGCTTAAGACCGTGCAAATCTTTCGGTTGTTTTTTAACCCACTTCCCGTGATCCAATCGAGCTGACATTTTCCACACAGACTCGTTGTGCGAGACAATTAATGTTCGTGAAATTTTTTTAAAATTTTTTTACACTTTTTAGGCAAAAAAAATGTATTTTACATTTATTCAAATACAACTCATTCATGGCTTTGGCTGAACGTCACAGTGTAGGAGCCCAGAGCGTAACCCCTCCACAGGCCGTGGCGGAGTAGCGCAGTTGGTAGCGCCCTCGCTTCCCATGCCAAAGGTCGCGGGATCGATCCCCGCGTCCTCCACAGGCGAATATATTTTTAAATCCTTTATATTAAGTTCACTTGCTTGCTTAGGACCGTGCAAATCTTTCTCTCGTTTTTTAACCCACTTCCCGTGATCCAATCGAGCTGACATTTTCCACACAGACTCGTTGTGTGTGACAATTAATTTTCGTGAAAAAAAATTCCCCAAATTTTACACTGTTTAGGGAAAACAAATTAAATATTTAATTACCAATTGCTTAATGCTGGCAAACAATCATCTGACCCATAGGTGGCAGCCATCTCAAGCCAGAGGACGAGAAGACTCTAGCCGCCACGCATATAAAGGATTTATAGTGAAAAACTTTGTTTTTACGGGTTTACTTGTTTGCCAGTATCAAAGTACCTTTTGCAAGGAATCAGAATGTTTTTTTATTTTGTTTGCATGTTCACTACAAGTACGTGTAGTTAATGTGAACTTGATTCCTTGCAAAAGGTTTCTATTTGGTGTTTGAACATCTTAACAAATCCTGTTTATTGCCAGAAAGGGTAAAACCTATTCTTGTTTTTTCAATCTTTGATTCCGGTAAAAAAGGTCCCAGCTATTAATCAGTCTGCCTGCTGAAAGAAATCCTGCGGAGAGCATTACTCCAGAAGACTCATAGGCTGTTGATCATAAACGAATTTTCTTTAAGCGACTTATTGTTCTCGTTATTTATGTATTACCTATCATCCTCCATCACATCCCAAGGTGAGTTTTATTAACTTGAAATGGCTTGTTAGTGTCAAATGTAGAGAGCTTGATTGTAATGATGTCTGTGCAGCTCAGCTGTGAATGTTAATGGCTGTTGTGTGACGTGCCGCCTGTGTGTGCTTGGCAGGTATGACGCCTCCTCATTGCCCCGCCTGCAGAGCCTGCTGGACATGCTGTCTCAAGACCGCCCTGAGAATGAGAAGGAGATGCTGTTTAAAGTATTCATGGAAGAGGGGGGTCCAGGTATGTTTTTATTTTTCTGGACAGCAATTAAACTTGGGTTTTGAACTAATATAAATACAGGGGAAAAAAAAACTCACATTCGGAAATAGCACAGCCTTCAAAGGACACGTGTGTTGTGTGGTGCACGACGACTCGGAGGCAGATTTCTAGGTAAGGGCTTGTGCCGGTTTATTAACAAGGTTTGGGTAACAGCTTCCACCAGAGGTAGGTGTCCTACACTCGGTCCTTCACGTGGACCCGCGGCTCTGTCTGTGCCTAGCCTCGGCTATCTCTTGGGCTCTCTCACTCAAGTCGGGACGGGGGTTCAGCCAACACCGCCCAACTGAGGAGAGCAGCACCCCACGTAACTTAGCTGGCTCTTGCAGACTTCCTTGAGCCCTACCCCTGGTTATATCTTCGGCTCTCCTACTCGTAGAACTCGGACATGGGGATCAGCCAACACCGTCCGGTCACGAGCAGGAGAGACCCCCTTGAAACGCTCACCATCCCGGGCTCCCACATCAACCCTGCTTTCATCACGGGGTCCCCCTTAATTATCCTGCACGACATGGCGTCATCGTGCCTCACAGCGCTCATGACGTCACGTCGTCATACTACTCTTCTACACGTGTATAAAAGGTGACGTTTCGGGCAGTGGCCCTTCGTCGTGCCTATCAAGTGCTATGAAAAGTGAGCATTGAGCTTAGCGTCGCCTATCATACACTTTTAATTTTAAGGCAGTGGCAGTGTTATTGTCACGTGTGTTGATTTTTTTTGTGCTTATGCCCCACTACCAACACAGTATCACCAAATTATTTATTGAAATCCAGGACAGGCATATGTCACAATGATGTACAACTGAGGATCGGAAAGGGACAGTCAGAATACGGATGAACAAAAGTGAAGAAATGCTCTCAAAATTCATATGAAGGGGGGTGGTGATGGCAGTACAGCAAGAGGACTAGTCACAATCTGTTTCCATCTGTATGGGGATAGAGTGTTGCCCCCTCGCACACGTTGGTTTTCTCCGGGTGGCCTGGATTTCCTCCCACTTGTATAAACACTCAGTCATTTTTTGAACACATCTAAAAATAAAAACTCGATGCAGGACTCCCCTAAAAAAGAGTCGTACGACTAGGTGTGGCTTCTCTGGTTAAATAGCTAAAAAAATGAATTTTTCAGTCTGGAATTGAGATTGACTATAAATCTTGTAGAGGTTTAAAACTGAAATTGGGACATCTGTGATGAAACAAGGTTGTTGTGTAGTGAATGTAGTGGTCTTAGTTATGTCACAAAACAGCAGTCTGTCATGTTATAGTTTACTTAATTTAGCCTATTCCAGCTTTGTGGTCTCAGAATTACAACTCCTGTATATTGAAAGCCCGGTAGGCAAGGCATCAAGACTGTACAGAGCGTGCAGGAGCACTGTGCAGTGCTTTGTGGAGTGTGCCGAGGGAAGTCCCTCTAGGTGGATCTGATGCTGTGGGGCCGTTCCCCGCACGAGTTGAAGCTCGGCCGACTGGCAGCTGTGGAAAGACTTGTGCAGAATTTGCCTCAGTGCATGACACTGAAACCAGCAGCACTGTTGTACGACTTTTGGTAAATTTGGACAGAAACTTGGAGAAAATGTGGGGGGAAATACAAGGAGAGATCAGCAAACAATGAGAAGAAAGGAAACAAAATGTAGATGAGAGAATTAATGATAGCGTAGGGGAGATGCAGATTGTATACCAGATGGGAAGAGAGGCGTTTGAAAAAAGGAAAAGAAAAACATATTGAAGGAGAGAAAGAGGAATAGATATTGTAAAAGAGAAATAAATGTTATTTTAGAGATGGTATAAAGGTTTGAGTGACGGAAGGAGACACTTCCAATGCCAGAATGAGATCATGGCACCCGTCGTATATTTTTATTGTTTGGTTTATAGTCATGTAAAACATTGTTACGTGTCGACACACAGATGTAAAGGAAAACAACATAGCTGGTATTTGACCAGTGCCATGTGTAATCCATCCCTAAATTCTGAATTGTGCTGAGAAACATATACTTTAACACGTCCGCTTTCACGATCAATATCAACCATTATATTTTTTTTGGTAAATCCACAACATCTACGATCTTAGTACTCAGACCTGTACTAGTAACGAATTGGCACGTTCTGTTCACGTGACAAACCTTACTAATTGGCTGTGTCAGGTGGTGGTGGGTTTAACGACACATAGTTACTCCATCTCACCTAAAAAGACCCTGTATTATGAAAACATACTTGTACTTATAAATGAATATATAAATAGGTGCAAAACAAATGCTGAAATTAAGGATTTAAGAAAATTCACATTTGTAAATTTTACCCAAAAAAACTCTCATGGATATTGGCCACGAAATCCTACGTGTTAAACCAAATTCAAGCTCACCTGCCTACGATCCATTCTCGTTTAACCAGACTGGTTTGTTTGTGTGAGGAGCTCACAGATCCTTGAATGATTTGAACAGTCCTATGAGTAAGCTCCTCCAGCAGGCAAGGCTGCATTGACTGGGTCATGTAGCTTGCACGCCCAGCCACCGCATGCCGAAGCAGCTTCTGTTTGGCCAGATAGATGGGGCTAAACAGGCTAGAGAAGAGCTGGAAGGATGTGGAGCTGAGTGGACTTGCCCATGACTGGTACCAGCGGTGTCAAGATCGGCCTCTGTAGAGGTTTGTGAAGGATGCTGCTGGGGAGTTGGATGCAGTCGCCCTCCAACAACGGCAGAGGAGTGTCGCTCACAACAATGAGTGGAGCAGGTGGTGCATCTGCCAGTCATCTCGGTCAGCCAACCCATGGCGCCTAGGTCTGTCCCATGACCTGCCAGCGAGCTTTCAACTATGTATTGTTAGAAACTATATTGCAATATTCCATAACATGCAATATTTTACATCAGGTTTAAGCTGAAGTTGAAAAGTTAAACAGGACAATTTTCCTGAAGCAATGGTGTATAGAACAGTGTAGTCGGTGTTGCCTCATGTATCCTGAGCTTTACAACACCGAGAAAATAACATTGCAAATGAGTGTGCGACACAACTGAGTTAAACATCCATTTTGAAAATGTTTAATTTGGTGACAAAGACACAGACAAAGATGCCCATATAGCTGTAACAGGCTTTTTTGGGCAAGTGCCATTAGCACATCTATCCATGACCCTATTTGCCTGCGACTCCTATTATATGCAGGAGCTGTAGGATCCATAGAAACTCCTATTTTTGGCGGCCCTAATCTAACAATTCTCTGCCATCCGTGACTTTTCCCATTACTCATTGCAGGATAGCTGTATTATTATCCAGGATATTTTCGTGTGTAAACATCATCACAGGGCAGACAGAAGGTCCATGTAGTAGTTCTGAATTTTTCTTTCACAAAATTTGATTATTCGCTATTTTATGTTTGTGTAGTGTAATAGCGCCAGCTGGTGCCCAGCAGCGGCAACTGCGGTGGACAAACAGTACACACGCCGGTGAGCATATACACGGCTGTGTCGGCAGGGCGGAGGAACTGGGGCAAGGGTCATGAAGGGCCCCATCTGGAAGCCGCTGGAACCTGCTAGTGGGTTTGAGAAGGGAGGTGCGGTCAGGGCTGAGTCAGGCCACGCTGGTAGGATAAAAGGGGCCGAGAGCGGGAGCTTGAGGCTGCTGGTTTTAAGATTGGATCGTTTCGTCATTGCTGTCGTCTTGTCGCCATTGGCGCTGCCGTTTTCACTTGATATTGCACTGCTAGATAGCCTGTTAGCTGTCTCCGTGAGCGCCGTCGGTGTAAGACGGCGAGTGTTGTGTCATAGGCTAGCGACTGTAGAGTATGTGCAGGCGAGATCGTGTATGTTAAATAAAGAAGGTGCTTCTACAAACCTCGTCTCCAAAGTCACTGCACTAAATTTGTATAAAATGCATTGTTCTTTCTCTGAATAGCGAATTGGCAACATTGCAATACTGTACTTGTGCAGTATGTGGCACTTTTGGTTCTAGCCTACTTTAAGGCTCACCTTTATTTCCACCACTACAGTATTATATTTTCGGTCAGCCAAGTCACTGAGGCGATTTCAGAGGGTTGGTTCGTCTTTAATTTTTAGGCAAGCCCCCCCTGCCTGCTTTCACACCATAGTGTATATCTGCACCACACAGTGTGCTTACACTATACCCCAGAACGACCCCTTTATTTGTCCCCACACACTCATACCCGAGGCTACGTGTTCCCGAACACACACACTCTTAAGGCACGTTTAGCCTTAGCTGGCATTTACCACCCACTTTTGGGCTACATTCACAAGGAAGCCAACTTCGAGGTGACGATCAACGTCGCTCGCCGTGGGCCAACCCCGGCCTGCCACCGTGGTCTGAGGAAGAGAAGCTGGCATCTGCTGGCTCCTCTCCACAGCAGGGCAGCATCAGAGACAGCCTCCCTGCACTCCTCTGTCCGTCCCTGCTTCCCCACCGGGTGTCCACTGAAAATTCACAGGGCCTGTTACTCAGTCCCCGGTGCATTACCAAAATATATTTATTTAATATTCCCACTAACCCACAGTCCCGTCGAGCTGCTACTTACAGCTGGATGCTTGGAGGTTTTCCGAGACCACTGTTCCCTGCTGGCTGTCACTCGCGAGCAGATGTAGCTGGTGTCTTCCTCCATTCACCCTCCTCAGACTCGACCATCACTCAGTCTGCAAAGCTGAGCACCGCTGGAAAGCCTCCCTTCAGCCCCGATCCATGTACCTTACGTTTCCCTTTCTAATATATTGCAGTTTACAAGTGCAAAGTAGTCTTACTTCCTATCCCCCATCTCTTCTCCTGCTGCTCATCCTCGATGACTCTCCATCCCTTTGAGTCTACCCTTTTCTCTCCTCCCAATGTCCCTTTGGCTCTGGCCTTCTCCCACCATTTATCCTCCAAGGTTGAGCTCATTCGGTCATCCCTTGTGGCTACCCCTCCCCCCACTGCTCTGTCTCCCACCCTTCCCTCTCCTCCGTGCAGCACTGTCCCTCCTCTCTCCACCATCGCCCTGACATATCAAGTTGAGCTCTCTCTGGTCATTTTCAAAAGTCACCCAACCTCTTCCCCCCTTGACTCCATTCCTGCCTTCCTTCTTCCTTGCCTTCTCCACCTTATCCTTCTCTACCTTGTGTCCCTTTCCAACTCCTCCCTCTCCAATGGTGCCTTCCCTTCCACATTCAAATCTTCCATATTTTTTTCCTTTCTTCTGGGTCATTTACTCTTCTCTCTATATATTTTGTCCCTTTAATCTATTATCTCCTTTTTCAGCTTTCACCATTTCTTTGTTGATGATACCCAAGTCTTCTCATTTCTTTCTTTCACCCCTAATCTTTCATCTCACGTTTTTTTCCTCTCACATCTCTCACACATTCTGCTGCCAAACTCCTGGTTCATGCTCTGATCTTTACCCAACTGGACTACTGCAATTATCTTCTTCTTGGGTCTCCCTGCCTATGCTCTCCCATTTTATTATGTAATTTTATCTTACATAGATTTATATAGCACCTTGTTCCTTGGCGCTTTACAACAATTATACAATTGTACATAAGATGATAGTGGCTGAAATATAGAGTTGGGTTATTCAAAGTTGTGGTGTAGTTATGGTGACAGGAGAATAGGCAGGAGTGGTTAAGGAGGGCTAGTGATAGGGGTCGGGGTAGTGATAGTAGTAGTGAGAGGGGTTGGGTAGGCCTGGTCATAGCTGAAGGGTGGGTGCAGGGAGTAGCAGTAGCAGGATGGGCAGATGGGGGTTTTAAGAAAGGAATGGAAGCAGGTTGTGAAGATGATTATTTTATATAGAGTGGGAGTTGGTTCCAGTACAGGGGAAGCAAGATGAGAAAAGGAACACAACTATGACTACACACAGGGCGAGGGAGGCACAGAGAGGGACTGAGGAGGTTGGGAGCGTAGATGACGGAATGGGACAAAGTAGTAATATGTGAGAGGAGTAAGATAAAGTGGGGCAAGACCATGGAGGGATTTATAGACTAGAGTGAGACTTTAAACAGATAGCAGACAGTGAGCCAGTGGAGTTCTGAGAGGAGAGCAAAAGTGTGATTTGTGGGGAAGGTTAAAAATGTTATTGGTTGGAGGTGATTGAAGGCATAGGCGGGAAGGTCGAAAAGAAGAGAGTTGCGTTAGTCAAGGTGATTGAAAATGAGGGAGTAAATTGGGAGTTTAGCATCAGAGTAAGATGGCGGGCGTCCAATGCTGGATGGCGTTCCACTCTCAATCTATCCGACCTCTCGCTCTCCCCCTCCCGTTCCCACCATCTCCTTCCTTCCTCTCTCCCTCACTGATGCTTCCTCTGCCCTCCACCTTGGTGTGACCTTTCACTCTTCCCCTCACATTATCCACCCACATCGCCATGGCTACTTGCATCTGTTACTTTCATCTATTCAAAATCATTAAAATACGCCCTTTCATTTCACTTTCTGCCACCAAACTCCTGGTTCATGTTCTGACCTTTTCCCGTCTGGACTACTGCAAGTCTCTTCTTCTTAGTCTCCCTGTCTACAATCTGACTGTCCTGTAACAAATGCAAAATGCTTCCATGTGGGTTATTTAAAATATCCAATTAAATGTTCACACTTCGCCTCTCCTCCACCTTCACTGGCTTCCCAGTTACTATTGCTTTATTTTCCATGGCATTGCCCCACCTTATCTTGCCTCTCTCATATATTTTAGGTCCCCTAAAATATACGAATCTCATTCTCAATCCTTATCTCCTTTTGCACCATATCCCCCTTTTTTCCATATAAACATAGTATCTACATTCGCGAAATGTATTTTCGTGCAGATTTCCAAGAACCTAACCCTCGCGAATGTCGAGGCCTTACCTTATTTTCAGTTCTATACAGCACACATAAGTGACGAACCACTGTGTGAGTGCAGAAACAACTCCAAAAGCAAACACATATGCACACTTCCCACATATCCACACACCACCAAGAACACCCACTCTCATTGTTGGGAAATAAAATAGTTACACAAGACATAACTTCTGTATTCCATGTGTACAGTCGAAGCTAGATATAACGACACCTTCAGAGCAACGCCACGTGTGTTTTATATTCTAAGTAGTGCGCTTGTATCAGAAGTCTCCCTTTACCTTCCTGCCACCTGACTTACGACGGCTCAACTTGTGACCCCCCAGTTTTATGACATTTCTTATAGTAAGACCCCCACAGTAACGACCGCCTAACTATGCTATCGACGCTGAGTCGATTGGCGACGAGTCTGCTCATGTCATGCGCAGACTCATCGCCTGGTGGCGTTGCTTTGCTCTTCTGCCGTATGCGTATGTACAGTATAGCCTGTCAGTCTGCAGCTGTGCCTAGAGTGAACGCATCTCATTCGCAAAGCTCAACTTTTTTATACATTTTCTTAAAATTTTGAAAAATGTTTGCCTTGAGAAGAGGAAATGTGATGCACGTCCAGAAAATTACTCAAGAATTTTCAAATGTAACTGTTTGTTTTTACTTAATAATTGTTTGTAAAAGTAATGTTAAGTTACAATAAATGTTTGTTAGGGTTTTATTTTTGTGGTTCATGTTGCTATTTTTATGGTATATAATGGGTTTCCAGGAATGGAGCCCCAATTTATAACATTGCGTCTATTAGAAATAAGGGTTTGACTTATGACGGCTCAACTTGCAACCGTCGTCCATGAACCAATTAGGTCGTAGGTGTGGGAGTCGCCTGTGTTGCTTATTTTAGAACTGTGATTATGTAAGGTGTGATCATAGTCCAGCTTCTATAGTAATCTGACTTGGTGACTTGTTATGCATGGAATTTAACTGACTTGGGTGACATCTTTTTTTCTAGATCTCTTAAAGAAGACTATCGATTTCTGCAAGTTTGGTGACTCAAGAGTGAAGATCATAAATTTGAGGAATAAGATTGCTTTGGTTCTTTCAGAACGTGGACTCGCTGGAGGTAAGAATCCTTAGAAAATAAACAATTTTCGTCATGATTCCACTGGGGCACTGCCAAAGGGGACCCATGCAGCTTTTTGTCCCATGTTTCAATGGATATTTCCAGTGTCTGCACGAATATTGATTTGATGTTTTGTCACCTAGCTGCCACTGCACATATCGTAAATGCCACATGTTGAGGCAGGACTGCCTTTTCAGCATCATACTGGTCTTTGCCTAAGGGTCAATCATCCAGAATCATTAGATCTCATTAGATATTGGGAACTTCAAGAGTTGGGCCTGGATAGTGCTTTTATGGGTAATCACCATGCATGCCAGGGCAGTATAGGCTGCTGCAGAGCTACGTAGTGGGAAGTTTTGCAAATACATCGTAACGTTATTAATACCATTACCAAATTTGCATTGCCTCAACCCACACTCATGTCACTGACAGCATCACCCGTCCTTTCTCGTATCTGTTGCCTAGGCTTTCGCCTCCACCTACCCTGTAAATTGCTTTGATTTACATCATTTCGATATTCGTCGCACCTTTCAGGAACGCATCCCCGGATTAAAGAGGTATTATTATACAGCAAAATCCGTTATGCACCGTGACTTCAACCTGCACTGACCAGCATGGTGAATAATGGTCAAACAACCCCCACAACCCGGACAGCGACGGGAGGCCCTCATCTAACAGTGGATTGACAAAAGGGCTGTGCATAAACAAGTGGCCTTTAGTGTGTGGGTTTATTTCATTTTAAAGGCAGTAAGAGTTCTATTGTATTTACGTAAATTTTTTGTACATGTTTGTAAATGTCAAAAAATGCTTATGTCCTAATTCCAATTGAGACAATCCTTAGTTGGGATGTGGTGTCAGTTTTCCATCTCCCATGAGCTGGTGGGATCGTCATAGAGGGTGGAGAATTTTTCACATCCGGTATAGTACACATTGCTAACATTGGAATAACAATTAAGTGCCTGTTCTTAATTAGCTGTACTTAACCTGAAATTTAACACAAAGTCTTCCAGTCAGCCATGCCAAACTCTGTACTTGTGAGATGTGAATTCCCGTAGAGGAACACAATGTTTAGAGACAATGACTTGCTCACATTGTATCCTTGGTAATAGCATGGTGCTTGCACCAGAGAGTTACACCAGAGGTCGCAACCGGGTACCCGATACTCGTACCCTACCCGATACCCGGCTACCCTACCCGATACCCGGCTACCCGTACCCGGCCGGGTACGGGTACCCATTTGCGACCCTGGTGTGGCCAGGTACGGGTAGACCGTGACTCACTGGTGAGTAACTGTTTGTCACTCATTTACCAACGTCTTGTCTCTTCTCACAATTCAAGTTCCTAGAATCAACCCACCCGCGCCTGCAACATGGCTTCATCCCAGAGGTCGCAATCAGGTCCCCGATACCCGTACCCTACCCGTACCCAGCCGGGTACGGGTAGGGTACGGGTACGGCCGGGTACGGGTACGGCCGGGTACGGGTACCCGTTTGCGACCCTGGTGCGGCCGGGTACGGGTACGGGTGACTCGTGCGACTCTGGTTGGCCAGCGGCAGCCGTCTGACAGCACGCCTAGAGCAGCCTCATGAAGTCCCTGTGTGGAGAGGTCATTTATCTAATTTGAGTTTAAGGGTAGAGGTTTATATATATTTAAACAATCGTCCGGATTGTTTCAATTGCCATTCCGGGAGACTGAATCGAATCAGAACCCTCTGCATTGGAAGTTCATTCTTACTATTGCAAAAGACAAAGATCCCCGTGTGACCTCAGCTGACTTTTGGGCCCAGTGCTTTTAGCGAGTATCTCTGAAGGACGGCACGGCACACGAGGGGTGAGTGACCAATACCACGCCCGGCTGCTGTGACGTGGTCCAGTATTGGAAGTCCCAGTGTGCACGTACTGTCTGCAGGTATTTGTGTGTGTATAGGTGCATGTGTGTGAGTCGATGTCTTTGTGTGTGTGGGTCAATGTCTGTAAGTGTGTGTAGGTCGATGTGTGTGTCTGTCTTTTTCGCCCGGGCAACGCCGGGTACTTCCCCCTATATGTAATAAAAAGCTTAACAGTAATATTGATGTAATTTTGGTAAGTTTGCAGAGTTGTTAGCCGTAATGTTAATTTGAGCTAAGATGGCTGCCAGTAATACAGTAAGATTTGTAACATTTCAATGGGAATATTTTCATAAAATATTGTTTTCTTTTCAGATTCATATCTTAATTTGTTGTTTTTTGTGGAAAATTCAAATGGATAAGTTCAAAAATTAACATGATTTGATATCAACACGTAATATAGATTATTGTTAAATGATAAACGGTTATATTGTACTTGTATTATGATTGAGCCATAAGACATCAAAGTTGTCGTTTTAGTACATTAAGGTTAAACTGTATATGGATGAGTTCATGAAGAGTGATGAGAAATCATTTAATGTGTCGAGTGCCTTTTGGTGTATCTTAGGATATTAATTCATGGTAATTCAGTACAGTACATCATGTAATCCAGTTATAGTGCAGTAGTTACGAGCGTTTCATTTCTGATGTATTGGTGAATGTGTGGAAAGGAAAGTCACTGATATTTAGTTAAATCGGAACTGTCAATCATTGATCAGATTACATATTTAAATACATAGATTGCGCATTATAATAACTTAATAATCCTGCGGTAAAACTATTTTGTTGTTGAGTTGATAAACCCATGGAGAGAGGTAATTGCATTTATGGTGAATATGGAGTAAAGGAAACGCATATGAGTTGTGCTTTGGCGGGAAATTCAGAGTAGTTCAGTTAATGTTCATACACATTATCGGACAGGGTATGACCATTCACAGCCAAGCACCGTGTGTGATCGGAAGACGTTGAAGCATGGCGTGGTTCTATACACTATTGGAAGTTGTGGTGTGCACGTGCTGACTGCAGGGCCCGTGCGGGAGTGCACAAATAAAGCTCTCGTTCCTGCTGAAGTCATAACGTGTCAACACAATGCTTTATCTGTATCATACCAGAGCATTGGAGATACGTATAATCCAATAAATGTGTAGCCACCAGACTGGACCCTATCTCATCAGTCTGGAAGTGCAACATATATATCATTTAATATTCTAAAGTAAATAATGTATACATTATTATACTTTCTTTGCTATGTTCTTAGATGTCAGATGCATGATACAAAATTAAGTGGCCAAGCCATTGGAAATTCTGGGGTCCGGGTTTTTATTGTATTTATATAACATTTGGTAATGTCACGTATTATTGTCCTGTAATGCTATGTTTTATTGTACATTGTGTGACACATTGCTGTTGTTATAGTTGGAAAGGAGTTTGAGAAGACTGGAGACATTGCAGGAGATCCCACAGAAGAAATCAAACTGTGGCCCGAGCAGAGGGGCAAGGTGTACATCCCCTACAACGTCTCCATCGCCTTCAGTGAGCGCAGCGCGCACCGTCAGGCTGGGGAGACACATCTTGGAGCTCCGAGTTTTATGTTGTGAGACACTACCTGGGACCAGGGGATTCATCTTGACTTCCACATACTGAAATGTATTACACAATCTACATTGAAACTGCATGCAGAGAGCCGCAAAATACAAATCAAAGGACTTCAACAAAGAGATACATTCTCATCAAGCCTATTCACAGAAATAGCATGTTATCTGAACATTTATTGGCAAATTAAAGACAAACATCTCACATTTGCTGATAGTTTATCATAAGAACAAAATAAATGTAACTAAAGGACTTTGTTAAACTTCACTAATACAAAGCTGGATCTATGAAATGCAGCAAAACCTTCCCCCTCAACAGTTTAGCTATTGTGTTTTTTTTTATTTCTCGTCAAATTTAATGAGGCACAGTTCGCCGATTGTGCCCCTGTGGCTCAACCATTGGCAGTTGACCGCTAGATTCATGTATGCATCATAACTGCACTGCTCGAGATGGTGCTGCCATGGAAAAACACACCTGCCATCTTGTCTCCCCAAGTGACCCATCACGGGTCCCAGGTGACATGCTGTTTCCAGCCTCCAGTGAGGAGGCAGTGATGTTCAGTCACACTTTTTCAGTACTGTACACAGATATGTACACAGATATGTGTGCAGTATTGTACACTACGTTATGTTTTTGAATTCTATACATTTACTGTACATGCTACATTTAACACTAGAAAATATTAATTATATTTTACATTCAAAATACTCTTGGGTTGATGTAGGGTAACATAAAACAAAATGCGGGGGTGTCGTATTACGAATGGTGAACCAAACTCGAGTTTTCCAATTTGCCTTTAGAGTTTACGGATCGCCGATTTGCAGATATTTTCATGAACGTAACCCCCATGAGAGGCAAAGGTTTGCTGTCTATGCGTCCAAAGCAAACGTCGTGTACAACAAATCATGCTATGAGAAAACACTTTAAGATGTGGCAGAGAAAACATGATCAAATAGCACCGTCTCCTCTGCAGTCGGAATCACTGGCGAGAGGTGAAAAAACGCAAGGCTTGTCTGTCCTTCGTCAGCTGAGCTTAGACCCTCTGAATGCATGGCCAGAAGATGGCGCCTATATTCGATTTATCAGCCACGTCCGTAGGAGGGGCTTACATGATGATCAAAGCAGGTCATTGGTGAGTTAAAAAGCAAACGGTTTAAGGAAGGAAGGCCTGTAGTTATGGATGTGTATTATCTCTGAGGGGTCTGGAGGCTGAGGAGGGGGATAAAAGACCTGTAATTGTCTTGCCTTCAAAATCATGCATTGTGTATTGTGTGGTTGTGAGGTGTCTGTCTTTCTGAAGTGGATGGTGTCAGTACTCTTGGTAGTTTGAATATTGGCATATTGTTGGAAATGCAAGATACTTCGAGGCGTAATAGACTGTAAATGTGCTGCACTTTTTGTCATTGGAATGTATGGTCTAAGTGTCATGTGAGAAAAAAACAATTGTTTTTGAGCGATATTGCGGATCGTGACTGTATATGGTAGAGGAGTGTCTGATTGTGGTGGTTGTGATGATAAAGTATGGTGGGTGGAGAAATAGGTGCGAGGTATGGAGTTGTGTTGTTGGCACGTGATTTGAGTGTTTGTGACTTGTGTGGGAATATTCAGGTTGTGAAATGTTGTGGACAACATTTCTTGTATATCTAATCGGGCTCGTTAGAGGCACTTTTTGGAAGGTCGCCTCTCAAATGGCTGATACATCGCATGTAAACTCCATCTTCTAGCTATGCAAGTCAGAGAATCTCAGCTCCTGATGAAGGACACATAAGCCTTGTGTTTGGCCCCTGTGCCAAACACACGTTCGCCGGCTTTTCCCACTGCAGAAGTATCTTGCAGTGGTATTTTCATCAAATAATACAATATCAGAAAAAAAATCCTGACTGGATCCTGCCTGCATTCCTGGCCTGACATTTGGGTTGTATGACCATAATTCACCATCCTGGTTTATGTGGGTTCTGAAGGGGATTGGGGGAGGCCCAAGACCAGTTCCGATATTATTCGCCACTGTTGTTAGCCGTGGTCATGAATCTAGTTCACGTTTGAGGGTTAATAACGTGCACTAATAATTGTGCCACTGTTTCTTCCCCTCCGTGTCATATACGAAATTCCCAATCTGAAAGATTTCTACAATTTAATAGCTCAGTCTACTTATACATAGCTCTGAGGGATGTACTGTAAAGGTTTCGAACAGTCTCTCTTCACAATGTTAGGAGATGACATGCATCTGACAAACGTGCATGAAACAATGGAGTTGTCACTGTTGCTCCACACAATCCCCAGCATGGTCAATGTACTTCTGCCACCGTCACACCAAGTTGAAAGCACTGCTGTGGCAGAACTAGAGCTTGGTGTGATGCAAGCCCTGTCGCACCTCATGCTGGACCTCATCATCGTCATCGCAAATGAGCAATGTCTGCATTGCAGCCCTTGAACCGCTTAACTCAGTCCATACGTTGCATTCACACAAGCTGCTGTCCCCGTACAGATTGCTGCTGAAATTGTACGTCCACCTCCTCCGGCTTGTGTGTAAACACTGCCGTGTTTCTCGCCAGCACACGAGTGACACCTCGTGGTTGTTGCTCCATGACAGCCAACCAAGCAACGTGCAGTTACTCAGAGCTAAAGGCAGTTCTACTCCTATCACGTGCCCATATGAGGGGACTTGGATAGTATTTCGGTCTTAATTTAGGAGCTTTCGTGACTGCAGGAATTATTCTTTGGTTTTTTTTCGGTTAAGTCACGTCTAAAAATAAAATAATAAATTAAAATAACATATTACGACGTTTCGATTGCAACACAAGCAATCATCATCAGGTATAAAAGAAATAGCAACAAAAATCTAACTAGAAAACTATAGACAGACATACAAGCAGACAGACATCACAACGGCACACAGAGAGAGGACACAAATCGGCACAAAGAGAGGGGTCGTTTCTGTGACGGTCCCTTAAATATAGAGAGGGGGGGCGGGGACGGAGAGAGGGAGGGGGCAGAGATAATTAGCATATCAATGAGTGTACGGCAACGTACTGCTGTTGCAAGTAAGATGACAATGTGGAACGGGCACGCAAAATTGAAAACGGGCACGCAAAATTGAAAATTAGGAGACAGGCACACGAAAATTAAATAACCTAGCAAAATATCGAAATGTGATGTAATACAACACAGAGTCGGTTAACACACAATTAACGCATAGCCTGGTTGATTACGTGTTTCAAAATTTGCTAAGTTAGAATTTTAAGTGTGAAAATTCCAAAGAAAGGACACAGGCAGAGTCCTTTCTTTGGAATTTTATATGTGATAATGACTTAGCATAGTGGTGAATAATGCGTTAGTGTATTGCCAATGGGTTTGTGTCTCAGTTTGTTGCCGTCACTGTGCATAACAATCGCCTTTCAGATGCCAGTGACACAGAAGCCATTCAGCAGGCCAGTGACGAGCTGACAGAGAAGACGTGTGTCAGACTGATTCCCAAAGACCCCCAGGAGGACTACTTTTACTTCAGAGCACTGGGCAGGTGCGTCTCTGCCTCCCGGGTGTTACGCGAGTCTTGTTCCACGTGGCCTTGGCACAGGCAGCTCACACGGGGCTCTCACAGCACCCAGAGCCTTGTTCTCACTTCCACAATTCCTCTATAGCAGCCAGGGCCTCCCCATGCTGCTGTGTTCCCTTTGCTCCCAGACTGTAGATGTAAACCCTTGTTGTCATAAGCACGTGGCAGGGCTTGGAGTGAAACGTGCTGGATAGCACCACAGCACACTCACCCATGGCAGCAAGGAGGGGGCACACGAGCCTTCTCATGTGACACGCGAGCCTTCTCATGTGACACGTGAGCCTTCTCATGTGACACGCGAGCCTTCTCATGTGACACGCGAGACGTTTCACGACAGCAAGGAGACCAGAGTCGTCGACAGTCTGAAATGTCTACCCCATTACGTAAATCCTAAGCAGGAAGCAATGAGGCGGTGTTGGGGGAATGGGCGTAGACAGTCGAGTGTGCAACTCACTACCCAATCCTGTATCCTGCATTCTGTGCATTGGCCACAGATAGCCAAGTGAAAGGTCATTCTTAAATCTCAGGCAAAGGAGACCCAGAGAGAAGGGAATCCTTTCTGAGGGGGTGGGGTGCCAGTCTAGAAAAGGGAGTGGACTTGGGCAGGTCACGTCGTAGAAGGGATGTCGGCTGATGGTCAAGAATAATAACGAGCATCAGCCAAGGGAGGGAACACAGGAGAGTGAGTCCGTCACAGAGATGGAGCGGTGAATTCACCACGTGTGCAGGTGCTCCGTGCATTGTTGACATCATAGGAGTGGGAGAGATGGCAGCAACTTGGGAGGCCTTCATCCAGCAGTTGTTTGATCATGACTGATGACAATGAATGTTAACTTTCGAGCAATGAAACGAAGTCACATATAATAAAGTTATCAGGATGCGTGTGCAGGGAATGTGACATCGCATTGGCCGAGAACGCTTTCCTATTTATCGCTGAGTTTTATCGTCGAGTTTTAGATAACCCTTTGATTCGTTTTTCTGGATTATTTTGGTAAATGCTTAACAGGGACACGACTTTGGAATACAATTCAAATTACCTTACATTTATCTCTGCAAGGTTTATCATGAGCCCCTGCTACAGACAGAAATTATTCATTGGCAAATGTAAAAAAATACCCACAACTGAAACATACTAAATAACTGTTCCCACATAGAGTGATCCTTGTCACCGGTGCAAGAGTGCGGTGCACTAGACACGTGGCCTCTGTGAAACGTGCCCGGTGCTGTGAGGTGCCAGTGAGTGACGTCGCTGTGAAACACACGGTTTCCCATCAGGGACTCCTCACTGCCGGGCGCCAGTGCAGAAGCAGGAGCTCGGTCCATCACCTTGGAGCCCAACAAGGTGGACAAGGGCGTGGTGCTTCGTGAGCTCAAGCGCGCGTTCGGGTTCCATCGCGACCAGCAGAGTGAGTCACTTTACAAGCACGATACAACCTAGTTAAAACTACGTGTTTAACTCCATAGAAAGTTGATTACATGGTGGTGTGATTTCATATGAAGTTTAAAACGTTTTAACATCTGCACATGAAGTTGAATCACCATTGGCAACGTGAACGGCGCAGGCTACGGTGCCCAGGGGAAGTGCTGTCAATGACTGGCCGTTACCTCTGAACCCGGAGCTGACACCAATGGATGGATCAGGCCTGTGCACCTGTATGCCAATGGCTCGTGCATCATACCAGGAATTACCGTCAGTAATGGTGGTAAAGCAGAACTCCAGTTATCCACGTTGATATGGCGGGACCATACTGAAAATCCTGTAATCCGCGGTACACCACAAGCGTTAGCTTTTTAATCCATTTAAAAACATTCACACCGACGTGGTGTGCCACGGATCTATACTTGGGTATGTGGCTGGAATCATAAAAATATATAATACACATTCAAAATCTTATACAAATCTAACATAACATAGTTTTTTACAAAAAAAAAAGTTTTTCAAGAACCACTCAATATCAATGCTTTACCACCACTGTGATGATCGAAATGTAAATACGAGACTTGGGCGACGCTGCTGTGGTGACGGTGAACGTTTATGTCTCAGCGTGTTTTCAAGCCCAAGCGCTGCTCGCACGCGAAGCGATACCGCGTCGCTCGCACGTCCATCGGCCGTCCCCTCTCGCTCGGTTCTCATGAGCCACTCGCTGCTTGGGCCATGTGAAAGTCAGAGCTTCACTACCTCCTCCCTCAATGTGTTTGTGTTCGTGGGTTTACTCTCAGCTCTGTTGACACCTCACACTGGGCAATGCATCTCACTGCCCAATGCAATGACATGCATTCTTCTGGTATGGTAACTTATCGTTCTTAATTTATTCCGCATCTTCTGAGCTATTTTGAGTTTCTGTATTTGCATCCATGACCAGATCTCCCTGATGCTCTCAATGGGGCTCTCGTATGGTTATTTGAATAATCTGCTTGCGTTGGCAGCTTTAGAGTTTTTACATGCATCCCAAATTCATCTCAATAGCGATTCCAGCTTCTCCATGAAAATTACCGGTATGCCCCTAAAAGGCTTCAGGAGAGCAGCTGGTTGTCTGTCTGGGGAAAACTCTCTGAGCCCCGAGACCCTCACTCAGCGTCGTCACTCCAAACAGTCGGCTCTCTGCAAGGATTTCTGTTCGTTCTTTGCCATGGCGGCAGAGACGCAACGTTTGACACCACATGTGTTTACTCCAATAATAATTACCACAGCAAGCTAACAACAGTGGTCCAGTAGATAAACACATAATAATTAGTGATACGAACGAAACAATCCCAACAAATTAGGCCATTGTGCATTGCCAAGTAGCGCAATCCTTTAACTGCCCCTGTAAACTTGTTTATACGTTTAGCTGACTACAGGCCCAAAGGCCCAGAACGTCAAGTGACCAGTAACAAACAGCACTGATAGATATAATCGACACTTGATGTTGGCCATGAAGAGGAATTGAACCCATGTCCCTGATAAGCTTTGTATTGCTCTGAGATCAGTGTGATCACTGGGTGTGATTGTGAGATGTTTTCAATGGGGAAGCAATTGACCAATCTGTATATTTTTACACAAAAAAGTAGGATCGTCTTGCATGATTCCTGATTGTTTAGGCTCCACTTATGCGATACTGAGCATGGGTGTTGATTGTCTAGATGGAAGCCATGACTGGGTCAAGCACCGAGATGGCAAAGTCTACGTTCTCTACGACGTCTGCAGGGGTTTCGGTGAGTGCACCACACACACCTAGCAGCCGTGACTTCAGGTTGGGTCTCTGTGGTGAGAGCCCCGGTCTGGAGCTGCTTGAGCTGGCACTGCCGGCTCTACACAAGCCATCCGCACATCACTCACTCGTGACTCGCCACATGGAACCCTCTCCATCTCTCCGTGTCTCTCTCTGCCTCTCCTCTTCTCTGCGGCTCCGGCTGGAACACGCATACCACACACGTCGGTGATGTGCACATCTTCTTGGAACGCTGGGGAGCCGGAAAAGCCCTCTGTACCAGTGTGGACGGCACCCTCGTGTTCACCTTCTGAAGCGCTTGCTCGTCGCCATGGCGTGCGCGATGACCACCACCACGTGACTTCTCTTTTGTGTTGTGCGCGGTGCATTTAGCGCCACAGCGCGTGGACTTATAGCGTTTGTTATTTGTTTGCTGGTGACTGTGTATTTCGTATCTGAATCGCTTCCAGTGCTGTTGCTGCTTGCGGCAATAAAAGTTGTTTAAAAGTCAAAAATCTCTTTTTTGCTACCTCTGTCTATCTCCTAGTCTCTCAGCATTTTTCTTAATTCTCTATTCATGTCACTCCATTCATCTTTGTGTCTCTATCTTTGTGCCTCTCCATGTCTGTCACTCTCTTCCGATCTCTCTCGGTCTCTTTCTGTATCTCAGTCTCTCTCTCTTAGCTCTCCATATGCATCGGTCCATGTGGCATTATCTCTGCATCCCTGCCTACCTGTCTCTACCTCAATGCTTCTATCTTTAAGTCTTTCTCCCTACCTCTTCATGCCTCTCTTTGTCTTGCCCTGTCTCTGTGTTTCTCTTCGTATCTTTCCATCTCTCTTTGTGTCTTTCCTTGTGCATCTCTCGGTAACTCTACCTTTGCACATCTCTCTGTGCCGCTTCATCATAATTACTGTATACTTAGCCTCATCCATCATTATCGTCATCACCCCATTCTATTGCCATGCTCCACTCTCTCTCTCCCCCCATGCCCCGCCCACTTTCCCCACGCCCCGCCCATTCTCTTGACCTTGCTGCTCTCTCCACAATCACCATCATCCATTGCCAGACATCATCATCCCCATCTCGTTAACGAATATTAACTTCCACCACCATCATTACTGTCATATCTTCCACAGGCAGAATCAATAATTGTCATCATACCCATCAACATCATCCATTCCCATCATCTGCATCATCTCCATCATCGTCTCCAAAGAGCCCTTCCCTCATTACCTGCTCCACTCCACAACCAAAATTAAAGTGCGTGATTCTATAACGATTCTAATACGACCACGGTGCGATTCTAATATGAGTACAGTGCGATTCTAATATGAGTACAGTGTGATTCTAATGAGTACAGTGTGAT
Source organism: Lampetra planeri (assembly GCF_965212315.1). Classification (NCBI taxonomy): domain Eukaryota; kingdom Metazoa; phylum Chordata; class Hyperoartia; order Petromyzontiformes; family Petromyzontidae; genus Lampetra; species Lampetra planeri. The sequence continues at coordinate 5,521,487 of NC_136109.1, read as the reverse complement.
TCTAATACAGGCATAGTGCAATTCTAATACGAGTGCCGTGTGATTATAATACAGGCGCCGTGGGCTGTAATGTGATTGTAATGTAATGTGATTATTATCTTCAGACACCAATGACAAGGAGAACATCCAGCAAGCAGTCAATGAGTTCGCAGAGGAAACCTGCATCCGGCTCATCCGGAAAGACAACCAGGAGGACTACATCAACTTCCAGGCCCTGGACGGGTGAGCAGCAGTGAGCGGCGTGGAGAGAGATCGTTGTGTGGAGAGAACGGCAGGGTTGACACAGCGAGGTGGCGTGGGGAGAGAGCGTGGGATGAGCATGGGGGAGAGAAAGAGAGAGCTCGGCATGGCAATAGAAAATATTACATCAGAATATCTGCCAATCTTTTTTTAAATCCAAGTTTTTCTGCGAATTTAATCTAATTTTTACTCTCGGCATCATGAGATAAAGTATCTCTTTGGATTTCTTGCAGAGGAGCGCAACTCTTCGCGTTAGAGAATGGCCTACAGAAGTGGATATCACAGATATGACAAATGATAGTGCAGCTAATATTTTCATTCTCCAAAATGGAAATTCGCCAATTTAAGTGCAAATTCGTAATTACAGGGAGGAGCCCAAAGGATAAGAGGATTTATACCGTGGACAGAGTGGAACAGGGGAGGTTTTCCTGCAATTACAGCTTCTGAGGTTTCACTTGCAAATAGAATTGGCTCTTGCCTGGTTTACTGTATTTTAACGTAATATATTCAATACGCACAGTTAATGTGCCACAATACCTGTGTTCACATGCACGATGTATCTGATAAACCAGGTATAGAGTAATTTACGTGTGCAGCTGCACAGTAATCACAGCCATGACGATTGCTGTTTTATAAATCTTGCAGTGCAGCATTGATTTGCTCAGTGCAGGACGAATCTCATGAAGGCATTGTCTTCTGTTGAGCACAACGCACATTAATCACGGCACGATGAAGCCCAGAAAGCCTAGGGAGTATTACAGACTGAGTGGCCCTCACAGAGTGCACTCCCATACGGAGTACAGAAGCTGACCTTTAACCCGCTCCTGCGATTATCACGCCTGGCTTCGTACGGTACAAAATAAGTTTGCATACATAATACAACCCCTTCACTCAGCCACGATGGTCACCCAATAAGATGTTTGATCTTTACTTTGAAGGTCACGATGCAGGCTCATCATGCACACGTCACGAAAGCCATGGGGGTCATCGTGAACGTGGATGGGATTTTTCCTCCCAGGAGCTGGTCGTTCCTGGGCAAGAAGGGAGGGGCTCAGTCCGTGTCCCTGGAGCCCGGTAAGGTGGACAGGGGCACGGTTCTGCACGAGCTCATGCACGCGCTGGGCTTCCACCACGAGCACTGCCGCAGTGACCGTGACCAGCACATTAAGGTCCACGAGGACAACATCAAAGAACGTGAGTGGTGCCACGAGAGTAAGGCATCCAGGGTATTCATGACTATCACTGCCTCATACTGACGTACAATATCGTCAGTTTAACGAGCAGCTCACACGTGAGCTCAACTGTTGCACAGTGCGAGCGTCGCTTGTGCAGCGCCCCCTGCCGTGCTGCAGGGTTGAGGCTGCAGGGGCCTCCTCTCTCCCTTGCCACTTCTCAGCTGCACACCGCTGTGCACAGGAGGAGTCTGCTGTGCTCATGTGTAAGGGTGACCGGGAAGTACTGTTACCATTTCACTATAATACATCCTGTACCTTGTCTGTACGTATAGAGAACAGCACGGTGTCTATATGTACTGCTAGGAACTCCACAGCAGTATGGGCGAGTAGTGGGGGCCGAGATTCGCACTGCAAGCACAGCTGGTGACGAGCCAACGGTGCTTCTCTCAACGGGCCTCGTTGCTCGGCTGGTTTTTATGATCACAGCTTCCTCTGTATATGTGTCTTGTATTGTCTGTTGATCGTCAGCATAGTCGAGTTAACTCTTGATCTCATGGAGGTGGCGGTAGCTCCGATGGTCACCGGAGCTCGTGACTACGCGGCCACACGGCTGTGCTATAGACTGCGTGTGCGGTCGCGCGTTCACATGTGGCCGGGCGGCGTCGCACTCACGGCGCTCGCTCCACACAGCGACGCTCGAGCAGCGTCCCGCTCGGCCCATCACCTCGTTAGAATCAGTAACGAGTACCACTTCGTGGGAAGTCTACAGTCGTTGCTTTATCGGTCTCCACCATAGAAATGTGGAATTTCCCCCACTGACTCAGAGCCAGCAGTGCATATAAGCGCCGCTCCACACGGTTGAGCTGGAGATGCTTCAGTGTCATCTAAATAGCGCAATGCAAGACTCACAATTACGTGGCACAAACACTACCACAACAATCTGTGTGTGCTCTTGGCAGAACCGTTAACAGGTTAAACGTGTTAAGATGCCCGCATTAGGGCAGTGTTTTGTAATCGTGAGAGCTCCTTGTGCCTGCTGCCTGCAGATGAGCTTGGGCAGTTCAAACGGCTGGAATGCAGTGGCTCTGGAGAAGATCTGCCCTACGACTACCTCTCCATCATGCACTACGGCAGGTGGGCCTCCACAGGCTGTGGCCTTCACTCATGTCTGCGCTTCGCCCGTTGTTACACACAAGCATCGTGCGCTCTCTTGGAGGATTGTGGATAATAAAATAAACATACTGGCATCTGTATCGAGGCCATGCATGTAAATAGACCCAACGTTTAGAGAAATCAAATAAAACTCACCTTGGGTGACGAAACTAACTTATGAGTCTCAAAAAGTAAACCTGCGCAGGGTTACCTGCTTCAGCAATCCTGCAGGAAAACATTTGTCTGGAGGCCTTTGAGATGATGAACCCCAGAACATGATGCAGTTCATATTTGTGGTGCTGATGATGAAACAGACCCTTGTCTGGAAGTCATCGTGTGTGTTGGGGTTATGATTTAAAATAGCCCACGGCCTGTTCATCAGAATGTCTACACGTTAAGTACACAGTATAGGAATTGCATCGCCTAAGCTGCTAGGAAACAACATTTTATGAAAACAAATTAATGCACCAAACATTAACCAGCATAAAATAATAAAATATTGATATATGTGAGTACAACACTTCTAAATTCTATTTTGACTCTGAGATAACCATTGTTACGGGACTCATCACCATCAATGTCTCCACTGTGAGAGTCGCGTCACGAGACTGGGAAATGAGCACGGCGCTCCTTCAGTCTGCAGAACACTGCTCGGTGTGCACGGTCTCCCTCATCACAGAGAGCACCGCTCGGTGTGCACGGTCTCCCTCATCACAGAGAGGTGTGCCGCTCGGCCACTTGTGGAGTCGCATTACCCACAGAGTGCTCGCTCAGCATGACACGGCACAGCCCTCACTGCAGAGAGCGCTGGGCGCCTCTCAATGTTAGGATCAGCCAAATAGGGTGAAAGCAACTCAAGATTGTATTGTTACATTAAATTAAGTAACATTTATATTGTACTTTGTGGCTTCTTTGGTGAAGAAGCTGTGACTAGCCTTGAGAACTTGGTGTTATGACGGGCTACTCTGGATGGTTCTTCTTCATGCTGGGGAGAGAAAGCTTTCCTAGGTCTCAGTTTTCAGAGGGTTTTGGCCCATTTTATTGGTGAAATAGCATGCTAAACTAGAGAACCACCACAACATAAAGGATGCCCGGGTTGCCTGCCATGCGTCATGGTTTCCTAGGGGTAGACAACATTCAAAACCAACCAGCCCTGATGCCATTCATTGCTGTTTCACTGTTTGAGGTCGTGTCTATTTTAGAGTGCATGCGCATTATTGAGTAGCAGAAAACACGACAGCTACGTGAGTACTAACCCTGAAGACATTAAATCATGCACGCAAATATATACTGTAGACCTCTCTCTATTGCAGGGAGCAATTGAGTGTGTGAAGGGTGGTGGCATGGGTAATACAGCTGTGTCCCAGGGTACATTGGTATACACGTGACAGACTCAAACGCGGCAGCCTCTTGTTTGGCACTGACGAACACTTCGCTTACGATCTGTACACTTCACCTCCATTGGTCGTCATCTGTTCTGAGGAAGTAATTGATTACACATATATAAAGTAACCGGTAAAAGACTTAGAGCGGTAACCAGTCACTCAAGTCCAGTGTGTAACGCGTTGATCTCCTCTCCAGGTACGCCTCCTCCTCGGACCACATGAGTGAGACGATCACCCCCACCACAGCAGCTAAAGCTCCCATCGGCCAGAGGAGCGGCCTCAGCCCCCTGGACGTGCTCAGGGTGCATCGCAAGTACCAACCGGTTCGTCACCAACCCTCGATTTGTATTGAGCCCACAGCATTCTCATTAATGACGATATAAACTATATACAGGTAGACCTCGCCTCGTGCAACCCCGTAGAACACTGATTCGTTATAGCGCTCTTTGTTCTGGAGAAAATGTTTACAAAAAAATGTAGAAAGTGCTTACAAGTGAGAACATGCAGTAGCACTGGCCAAGGAAATGCACCCACCCCCATCATCCATTCAGCCAATGAGAGCGACCGAACCAACAAGACCCCACCCCTTGGGATTCGATTATCACGATTCGTCATAGCCAGGTGAGAACTTACAAGAACAGGATAGAGTCTCAGGCTCCACCTAAAAGAAACCTCACCACAGAGATTTGTGCTGAGGGCATCACTAAGATCACGGAGCTCCTAGAGCGCTTAGAGAAGGACCCGCACCAGTAGTGTAGCAGCTCCTACAACCTCGTCTCCCACCCCTGCCTTGTACTACAGTAGAATGTACTTGCGAATACAGTTATAATACTTGCTGATGTTATTATAAAACAAAATAATTAAATAATCATCATTATTGTTATTAGTGCTATTCCTGATACCCCAATAAAGCCCTCATATATTGCATATGCAAAATAAATAATGCTGTCAGAAATGCATCCCATTATGTACAATGGTACGATGACCCCTTTTCGCACTGATTGGACTCGCGTTCACTTTAAGAAATGCATCGTCAGTGCTGAGCGAGGTCTGCCTGTAATGTGAACATATTTTGTGCATGTGGACACAAGAATACATTCCTCCTGTATGTTAAATATTACCAGGCAGCAAGTCAACCTATAAAAGAACTGCCATTTTGTTGAGAAATCACCACAAACTACACGCATCTCCGTGCTGCATATTCACTCGCTGGTATCAGTGTATTCACGTTATTGGTTTCTCCACCTTACCCAGAAACTAAAGTTCTGGTTCGTGACATTGTGTAAGCTGCGTGATAATATTCATAGCAATTGGGTTAAGCGAGGGGGGTCTTTAGTTCTTGTGAAACATCAATGTTCCATATGATGAACATTAAAACAATCCAAACATCTCCCTTAAAAATCCTGTGATATTCCACATTTCGGTAAGGATTTCTGAGCTGCAAGCTGGATTTGTCGCCCTGTATGACTCAGTTTCTTTGTTCATTCCCTTTGCACCTCGCACATCTCTCTCTTGCCATGGCTGTCTGGCAGAGGTGTGGACTCGAGTCATGTGACTTGGACTCGAGTCAGACTCGAGTCATGAATTTGATGACTTGCGACTCGACTTGGACTTGCATAACAATGACTTTGTCCCACCTATGAGATGTGGACTCGAGTCATGTGACTTGGACTCGAGTCAGACTCGAGTCATGAATTTGATGACTTGCGACTCGACTTGGACTTGCATAACAATGACTTTGTCCCACCTCTGCTGTCTGGTTCTGCCGACACTGCTGGCCCTCTGCCAGCAGAGCTCACACAGGCCTATCAGCTGTTCACTTGAGCCATCATCCCTCTGTGGTAAATAAATGAACACCACTTTTTAGTATGCTAATAGTGGTCATCCTTTATAGAGACAAAAGCTGAATGTGGAATTTCCACGATTAACTTAAGACTTCCACATTGAACAGAGAGACTTTAACTTAATGTGTTTCCTTGTCCTTGTAACCTGGCTTCAGTTTCCTTTGCAATCAGGGCAATATCCCTATGAGTTATACAACAGATGAAGACAGTGAAACCCATCTATAACAAGTAAACCCGTAAAAACAAAGTTTTTCACTATAAATCCTTTATATGCGTGGCGGCTAGAGTCTTCTCGTCCTCTGGCTTGAGATGGCTGCCACCTATGGGTCAGATGATTATCTGCCAGTATTAAACAATTGGTAATTAAATATTTAATTTGTTTTCCCTAAACAGTGTAAAATTTTGGAAAAAAATGTTCACGAAAATTAATTCTCACACACAACGAGTCTGTGTGGAAAATGTCAGCTCGATTGGATCACGGGAAGTGGGTTAAAAAACGAGCGAAAGATTTGCACGGTCTTAAGCAAGCAAGTGAACTTAATATAAAGGATTTAAAAATATATTCGCCTGTGGAGGACGCGGGGATCGATCCCGCGACCTTTGGCATGGGAAGCGAGGGCGCTACCAACTGCGCTACTCCGCCACGACCTGTGGAGGGGTTACGCTCTGGGCTCCTACACTGTGACGTTCAGCCAAAGCCATGAATGAGTTGTATTTGAATAAATGTAATATAATTATTTTTGCCTAAAAAGTGTAAAATTTTAGAAAAAATTTTTCACGAACATTAATTGTCTCGCACAACGAGTCTGTGTGGAAAATGTCAGCTCGATTGGATCACGGGAAGTGGGTTAAAAAACGACCGCAAGATTTGCACGGTCGTAAGCAAGCAAGCACGCAAGCAAGCAAGCGAACTTAATATAAAGGATTTAAAAAAGAGGTGCAATTCATAAGCAGGTAAGAATTGGCCTTGGGGAAACATGTTGGTAGAACTTTTTCTGTTGAATTATGCTTACAAATATAGACGCGACATATTTATTCAAACTTGTGATTAAAACATTTTTGAAAATCTAGGATTAGGCTTTAAAATATATAACATTTCAAAGTTGGTGATTTTGCTGTTAATTTTGGGCCACCCTTACTAATCATCGACTGCAGGCCGTGAATGTCCTCCTCTCACCTAGACCCACCACACTTGTTGAGCATGACCTGCCACGACTCTGACCATAGATTGAGGAGTAGGAGGAATAGGCACGCCTTGAGTCTGGACTAGAACTAGGGGAGGCAATCATCTGTGTGGAAAGCCTGGGAGAGAACTCCAGAGAGCAGTCGTGAGAGTGATAGATTTCCTGTCCAGCACAGGTTAATATGAGGATTTGAAAGCAGACCATGGTACTAGAATTGAAAGCATAGGGAAGGAGGGAAGAATGAGCCAGTGGATGATATTTTAGACAGTGTAAATAAGCGGACAATATGCCTTGTTCATAGAGAAGTGGTGCTGCAGTCGATCCTTAACTAAAATGAAACCAATAGTGGTATCAAAGTATAGAGAAACTGATCATGTGTGTGTGTGATGTGGAGTATAGCAGCAGGTTTCTGGGTCATCTGGGGTTTGGGGATGATAAATTGGGAAAACTCACAGGCCATAATCACTTTACATGTAACATTACATTTATTTGGCCTTCATATTATCCATTTTGTTGACAAATATGACTTATTTCCTTGCAGAATGCAGCTGTCCTTTCAGATGAAGAAGCCTTGAAGGATGCACTGTTTAAGGTATGTATGCAAGTCCAGCACTGAAAATTGTGCCAGGATCGTGAGGACACAGTTGCTCTGTGAGATGGAGGGTTCCTAATGGTGGAATGATCGTGGAGTGTTGAGTGATGGTAGTGATGTGGATCGCTGAACATGTGAGATGGGACAGGTCGGCCAATCTAAACTGGGCACATATTTGACTTTTTTGGAACTGCTGAGAAATCATGGAAAATTTTGAGTTTTAAAATACTATTGCAGCCTTGATGTTAGATTCACACAGGCAGACTGTGGATGTGCATTATAATGCTAAAATAGCACTGTCTTTCTCAAGTTCACTATATGTTATATTTCTAATAAATGTCAGAAATATAGTTCACTTTGTTCTCCAAGTCACAATATAAAGTGCTAGTGACAATGTGTTGCATTGAGTGGAGGGCAATTACGACTGAACCATAAATGTCCAAAACAACAGCCATCATTCATTATCATTTTTTCCTGGAACTATCACTCAGGATTACAATTATGGATCCGTGGTGATGATGTGAGACAATGCACCTAGGGATATGGCCAGTAAGGCAGGGTAAAAGTGAATCCTGTTTTCTTCATGGTCTGCCATTAACATGTTTGTCACCCAGCGGATACACGTTCATAAATTCAACACGGATCATTACATGCACTGTTATACCTACTCAAACATATGCTTGATTCTTAATTACACTTCGTTCAATATCAACTTTCAACATGAGCAATTTAGGTTGGAGTTCACACTCATGTCCTGAATGCAGACATGGTGCTTACAATTTTAATCAGATTGCATTTTGTTACATTTCATTATATTGGAATTTATCTTTATGGTCTCCGAGGACAAAACAACCAAGTAACAGCTCTGTGCCCTTCTCAGTTTTCTGATATACCTGAAGCATAATATTTGTGATGTCTCCCTTTAGACGGCAGCTCTATCTGAAACTCTAGAAGAGCCTCCTCGCCCAGTAAGTGTTTGCTGTTTTAAACGTTGCTATGAATGTAAATGTAACACACTAGGGGTTACTACATACAAGCATCTGTATGGCCTTAGCCTCAGCAAAGCAGAGCAAAGGTCGACTCATGACTGTCATCATGGGCAGAGTGGTTGTATCTGTAAACATTAGGTATTAACACGTGTAATACTTTGCTTGTTTTCCTTATGTTTAGAGATGCATATTATTATGTTTGTTCGTGTGTTTGCAGTGCATATGTGTGAGACAAACATGGTTGTGACTGCTTATGCGAGCATTTGGCTTCTAGAGATGCAGCTTAGGACATATCCATACATGCTTGTGCATGTGTCTTAAACTTCTACAGCATATGAAATAATGATGTACATGCAGAGTCCTTTTGTCAATCCACTGCTGGATGAGGAACTCCCTATGCCATGTAGGTACACACCTCTAATGAGCACAGTTTACTATGTTCCGTGTGAAAGAGGTTCAACATACATACATACATACATGGGAGCTATTTACCCTACTTCACCACGCTGGCCAGTGAAGGTTGCAGCAGCCTATGATGACTTATTTGCCGTGGTCACCCATCCAAGAACTATGCAAGCTAAAACACTGCTGAGCTTCCAAGATTTGAAGAAATCGGGTGCATTCTAGGCGATTTTCTCATAGGCAATATGTGTGTACATACTGTGGAAAATATATTTTCCTGTGTTTTATGGTGAGGTGTTACACCTCTGTTGGTTCCTTTGAGGTGGTGCCATACCCTGTATCAACCACCACCACCTGTTTTGCCCCATTGGTGGTTACATGGCCCATTACAGGCTGACCCCACTCGTAACTATTCAACGGAGCTCATACACACATCCCATCTCGCCTCATGCATCAGGCAGTGTGCGTAGTCAAGGCACAACTCTGGATGCCACCCGAACACTGGAAGAGTGGTGGTGCTGGTGTGTCTGACACATTTTGACACCACGTCCTGCCAGCCTCACCCTGGTGGGAGGGGGTGGCTGTCACATTAATACGCTATACCTGCCAGAGACAAGGGCCGTGATTCATCAACCTTTAACGCTTGTGGCGAGACTCGCCGGTGATGAAAACTCCCAAATCCAGTATTCATGAGCGTGCATTTCCACCACTGGCACGACCTGCATGGTGGAGAGGCTGCAGTCACCGTGCAGCTCGGGTGCCGCCCCCACAGCGGCAGGAAATTGGGCATGGCGGTGATTCTGGCATTCTTCATGAACTCTTACCGCCACCTCTGGCCTGTTGCTAAGTGGTGGGAAATGGACCAGATTTTCCGCCTGCTTCAATCTAAGTTCATTTTATTATTTACATGGATTATCCCACATAGCCAGTAGGTATCTTACATGGGAGATCTATGGTGCTGTTTGAGCACAGTAACAACATCATTATTGGATAGAATGTATACAGGGTCCTTAAGGAATATTGCACAACTAACAAAATAGGTATTTATCAATTTAAAGCTTCTTCTTGGTTCTTTCGGTAAAGTCACGTAGAAGGGAAATAATAAAATAATAAAAATAAAACATTATAAAATACAATTCTCACGACGTTTCGGCCACAACACAAGCAGCCGTCCTCAGGTGAAGAACAGGTCTGCACACAAATAAAATTATTATATTTCTAAACCTATTTTTCTAATATCAATTTTATATATACAGTACGTGAGTTTATCGAAAGAGGCAATAAAATTGTACTTAGCATTACCGTGGTGAGGCCTAGTCCCATGCAGAACCCGCGGCCTCACCTAGATTGTCCAGCCGGCCGAGGTGGCTCCCTGGCAGGCTGTGGGTTGGGCGGCTCCCCCCGCCTGCGCTACAATAATTCCTATGGAAGCGCTATATAATATTAATATATAGGGACTCTATAGCAGTAACTGCACGCATTGGGGTGGGGGTGTACATGACATTTTGAAGAATGAACCTCAGCGTTTTGTGTGAAAATGTCCCCCTTACCCCGACCGATTTGGTAAAAGCCGTCCCCCCCACCGAACGCGTAAGAGTTGGTACGGTCGATCGCGCGCCATTTAATAAATACATAATTGGAAACAGCACAAAATTGCAAATTAAAGTAATTTAAAGCTGACAGATGCGAAAAAGCAATAGCGTTTGCTAACGGCGGGGCTTACGGTGGGCCTTTTTTAACGTTAACCCCACCGTTGGAGAGTCAAGCGCGTGGACACACACAAACCCACACACACACAATTTTTTACTTTTTTCATATAGACAAGGAGAACGTGAAAAGAAATGGCGCCAGGAGCCAAGCAGTCAGCACAGAGCACCGCCACGCTTACTGCTCCACCGCCCGTTGTGCCGTTCCCAGCCGCGTCCATGCCCTGTGAATCGGGGGGGGGGGGGGGGGGAAATACAGTCCTCCTGGAATGGTGGAACAAGGAGAGACTGTGCCAAAATAGTCAGTCCACCACTGAGTGGCACAAATCGCACATTAAACATACCCCAGATGTCTGTGTTGATAATGTAACATTTCAGTGAAAACATTTTCTGATATAAGTAAAATAATAAATGCAGAGACAATAATTATTACTGCATTAGATAGATATGCCGTTGACTAAGGAAAACATTGATTTTTTATGTTCAAAATAACAAAACTCTGCTTGTAGAGAATGTAATTGTGACAACCTTATATCTATATTTCATAATGCACACAACATGTAACTTTGTACTTTGATTCATGTTGTGCCTCATGTCTGTCATAGCAGATTTGAAATAGCATCTTACTGCATACAGATCAAGATTGAATGTACAAAGTTTTTGTACTAAAACTAAGTATGATTTAAGTTTGCTACTTTTAATATTGTCTTTTTTTATTTAAAATCAATTATGTTTAATACTATACTTATTGATTCTTTTGGTAAAGTCACGTAGTTAGAAATAAAATTAAATAAAACAAATCACGACGTTGCTGTGGTTTTTCCACCTGATGATGATTGCTTGTGTTGCAATTGAAACGTCGTGATTTATTTTATTTTATTTCTAACTACGTGACTTTACCGAAAGAATCAAAGAGTATGGATTCCTGCAGGCACGAAAGCTTCAAATCAAGAATGTTTAAAACTGTGAACATTATCTTCTATCGTTCTTGGGTGTAAATGTGTATGGGTGTAAATGTGTATGCGTGTAATGCTGTTCCTTTTTTCCAGACAATAGATTACTCGGACATATTTGAAGAATATCAGTCCATTGTAAGTGTACATGTGTGATTGACTGAGCACAGTCTATTCTGTCACATATGTAGTATCCTTCATGTTTAGTTTTGGCTCATTTAAATAATTAACATAACCAAAAGAACATTTTAATAAGTTTATCTGAATTGTAAATAATCAGTTCTGAAATGCACGAAACAATGCATGTATCAGGAGCAAGATAATCAATTTGGATTGACGAATCTGAGGCATTTGATGCCTGGAATATAACATGTACAGTCTTAAAACTTTGAATTCTGCAAGCAACGTGTTTGCAAATTTAGCATGCATATGTAAATTCCACTGTATTGCCTGCATTACACAGCATTCGACATCATCAATGTTAGGGATGGATATTTTTGTTATATTTTTGGTGTTTATCTTTGTTAGTGATGTCTGTGCCTGTAATTAGAAATAACGCTAGCTAAGGCTTGAGTTGAGGATTACGGCCATGTTTTCCCATAGAGTTGTATGCTAGTTTGTAGTAATTTAATCTATATGAGTGTTGATGCTTATGAGTGATGATGCTTAAGGGGACTGGCATCTTCTAAAAATGACAAACAGAGAAATTGTTATTTGCAGGTTTAAGTTTGTGAGAGAAAACCAAAACAATTGGAGAAATCCCATAAATATATGGGGATAACATTTAAAAAGGCATACATGAAAGCCAGAAACCTACGTATTTTAATCAACGTGTAGCCCTGAGCCTCATTCACAAGATTACAGAAAGTGACGTCTTGATGTAAAGGCAGAATACTGTCTTGTCTGTTGACCGTGTAACTTGCTAATATATACACATACATTTGTACTTTTTTCTTATATTCAATAAGTTTATGTATTCTACAGATTATGCAAAATTAAGCAGAAGCTGCACGTTGTGCACTACCAACGTGCAATTGTTGCTTGTGGCTCAGTTTCTCCAGCAGATGATGCACCAGATGCAGATGCAGCAGATGCAGTGGGTTGTAGTGCAATTCATGGGGGCCCTGAAGAAGCAAAAGGAAGATGAAGAAAGGAAAGGTAATTTGAGTTCTGTGATCTTCTGCACACATACTGCCATTTATCTTCTATTGTACTACAAACCTGATTTATTTGGTCATGCAAGGTGTTACTATTACAACATAATGAAAATTATAAACGGTTTGTACAATATGTTTAACATCGCAATTTAAAATCTGACAATTTTGTAGCATTTTGTACTTTTTGAATGCATTAAGCACAGTTTTGCCCCGGTGAAGTAATGCCTCTTTAAACAGGTGTAAGGGATCTGCGAGCCACCCTCACGCACTTGCACCACGCAAACATGAAATCTCCGCACTCAACATCGCACACACCAATCACAGGCACGGGAATACACTAGACGGGGGTCAAGGGTTAAAGGGCACTGACGTCACATGCACGCCGCGTGCTCAACATAGACAGATTGGGAAGGGGGCAGAGAAGGAGGGTTTGAAGGGCGCGGTGAGACGCGTCTTCAGAGTTGGTATTGAAATGAGTGTGGCTGTGGGTTAAGGAATAAACCGGTGCGTAAACCAGTCTCCGACTCCTCTTCATCTGGGGGAACCGACGCAAGATCCCAAGGGGGGAGAGACAGCCAGAAAACGCTCTAGGTGCCCTGAATGAGATTTGCTCGGAAACGGAACCGACGAGTCGGGATTCGTCCCCCGGTTCATCGAGATCCATGGCAGCTGCTCGTCCTGTGTGGGCACCTTCCTCCACCAACCCGGCGGTGCAGACCCAGCGCCGCCGCCACCGCGATCATCCTCTAGGGATCAGAGGATGGATCAGTTGTTGGAGGCAGTCACCGCGCTGCTTAGCCAGCTGGGTCCTGAGCTCGAACGAGCAGGGGGGAACTTCAGCCGCACCGCCTCCTCAGCGAGGGGACGGGGGCCACGGTCAACCTTCCCGACCAGGCACTCCGCAACATATATCAGGGGATGGAGCAGCATCAGCGACGCCGCCGACCGTGCGTCCCGCTCGGGACCTGGTAGAAAACTCTGGTCTGCCCTCCCGATATCCTCCGACAGCAGCGGCAACCGGGGGAAATTAACGGTTGGACCGCAGTGGAGAGCAGCTGACCGGGCAAGGGGCAAGGACACAGGTCGGGAGCAAAATTCAGCCCGAAACTCGGCCGAGGCAGCCAGCGGAATGAGGACCAGGATGGAGCCGCCAGTTGGACGCGATACAGAGGTTCGCGTCCAGATCGGGAGAATGGCGCGCTTTCGTCCGCCGGTTCGAGACGGCCGCCCGGGCAATGAGGTGGATGGAGGATCAAGCCCTGACAATGTTGCCCACTGTGTTGGACGACCCCGCACTGGCAGCAATCGACTGGATTCCGCCTGCAAAAAGAGGATCCCTGCAGGGTGTCTACAAGGAGATGGCGGAGGTGTTCGACCCTTCGTCCGGGGCGTGCCAGAAGTTTAAAAACCGCCAGCGTGAAGCATTCGAATCGCTCCTGGTCTTCAGGATGGAATTGTTGACGCTGGCAGAAGCTGCATTCTCGTGGCTCAACGAGCCGGGCCTGGACTCGCTGGTGGCGGAGTGGCACCTTGTCATGGCACAAAAGGCGAGAGTGATGCTGCCAGTGGTGGAGGAGGAAACCCGCACGTCGCTATGGGTTGCACGCCATCTCTGCGCTTACGAAGAGATGGCAGGACCCGCGCGAAGTGTAGCACACGTCGCATGAGATCGCCGTGACGTCGAGGGGCTGCCACGGCCCCTAACCAGACACGTGCCACCAGCGGAGGAGGACGAGGGAGAGACAGTGGCGGCCCTGCGGCAGTACCTGAGGATCCCACGGGAAGCGGAGCGCCGACCCCGGTGCTGGGCACCTCACAAGGCAGGAGAGAGCATCCTCGGCTCACCAACGAAGTGATCTGCCATCGCTGCGGTCGTGAGGGACACATCGCCCGCGGATGCCGCAGCAGGACGTGTGTACCGGGGACGACCAGCCGGGATCGTCAGCCTCAGTCGGCGGCTGTTCCGAATCAGGCGAGTGCTGACACCTCGGACACCCAGCCAGAACCATCCACCCCAGGTTCACCCCATCACGCATCTCATTCCTCGGGGGTGGTGGCTAGGATTCCCGCTGACGGTCCGGGCCCATGGCCGGACACAGTTAATAAGTGGCGTCGGTTGGCCGGAAAGGTGGTGGCGGCCATGGCTGGGATGTCCGTGTTGGTAGGCTCGGTGGCAGGGGTTAGCGTCCGTGTGTTGGTTGACACGGGTGCATCGGCCAGCATAATATCGCTGTGCATTTTTGACTTGTTACTGGAGGGATAGCATCATCTCGCGCCGGTGCAGGCCAGGTACATAGTCGCAAATGGGGGAAGTATGGGGATAATAGGCCAAGTGGTAGTGCCGGGCTGCATTGGGAAGCTGGAGGTATGGGCTCCGGTAGTGGTCTCCAGTGTGCTCATGGTTCCCTGCTTGCTGGGCACGGACTTGTTGAGTCACATGCCCCTTCGCATTCTGACGGACGAAGGCTGCGTCAAAACCCCGTCGGGAGGTCGCTTGTATTTCTTACATCCAGATGGGGAACCGAAGCAGCTTCCGCAGTTCAGGCGCTGGTCGGGACTATGGTCTCGATCTCGCCTGGTGCGCAGGCCTTGGTGCCGCTTCGATATCGCACCCCGCTCGTCACTTACCGGTCAGATGTGCCGCTCATCGTCTCCGCAGTACCGTCGGTGGTGGATCGTCAATGCCTAGCAGCAGCTGACACGCTCGTGCGCAGGAATCGGCCACCGTTCCTGCAGGTCCTTAACACGGCTGACACACCCATTACAGTTCAGAAAGGGACCTTGTTTTCAAATGTCAGTCCCATGCATTCAAACCCTGAGGCGCAGACCGTCAATGTGCAATTGGACGGTCCGTCGGTCAGCGCAGAGGATATGTCATGGATAGACGCACTCCTGGCACAGAACACCGATCTGTCGGCAAGGGAATCGGGGGAGCTCAGGACTTTGTTGAATGACTTTGCAGACGTGTTCAGTCAGGGTCCCCTACGATGTTGGTCACACGACTCTGATGGAGCACCACATTGATACGGGCAATGCGCAACCCATTTGGCAGAACGCCTATAGGATGGGTCCTAGCGAGAAGGCGCATGTGCGGCAGGCAGTGCAGGAGATAATGGAGTCTGACATATCGCCATCTATGAGTCCGTGGGGGGTGCTGGTTATATTGGTTAAGAAATCGAATGGATCTTTGCGGTTTTGTGTAGACTTCAGGCGGCTGAACAAAGTTCACCTTGGCGGACGCCTACCCGCTCCTGCGCATAGATGACTCGGATGCACCTTTTGGCAGGATTCTGGCAGCTACCACTAGATGCCGAATCCAGACCAAAAACGGCTTTCAGAACGCCTCAAGGTCTCTTTCATTTTAACTGTTTGCCGATGGGTTTACAGACGGCTCCCGCCAATTTCCAGCGATTGATGAAGCTGGTAATTGCGGGATTGCATTGGGAGTCGTGCCTCATCTATCTGGACGAAGTAATCGTATTCGCTCACACATTCGAGGAGCACTTAACCCGGTTGCGACAGGTGTTTTCGAAAATTCGTGACGTAAACCTCAAGTTAAAACCCTCCAAGTGCCATCTGATTCGCTCCTCCAAAAAATACTTGGGTCATGTCGTTAATGCGTCGGGGGTCGCGACAGATCCCGACAAAACGGCGTGCGTCCATGATTGGACAACACCCACGTACGTGCCTGAAGTCTGCAGATTCGTTGGGTTTGTATCCTATTACTGCCGTTTGGTCTAGAACTTTGCTACCATCGCTAAGCCCTTGTATGCGCTCACGGTGAAGGGACAGTCGTTTCTTTGGGGCCAGGCAGAGACCGACGCGTTCTTGACACTGCACCAGCGTTTGACAGAAGCGCTGCCCCTAGCATAC
This sequence comes from Lampetra planeri, assembly GCF_965212315.1. Taxonomy (NCBI): domain Eukaryota; kingdom Metazoa; phylum Chordata; class Hyperoartia; order Petromyzontiformes; family Petromyzontidae; genus Lampetra; species Lampetra planeri. The sequence goes on along the minus strand of NC_136109.1, from coordinate 5,504,835 downwards.
CCCGATTTTTCGATTCCCTTCCTGCTGGACACAGATGCGAGCGACGTGGGCATCGGGGCCGTTCTCTCCCAGATTCAGCAGGGGAGAGAGGTTGTCATTGCCTACGGAAGTTGTGTCTTGTTGCAGGCCGAGCAGCGGTATTGCGTTACGCGCCGCGTGCTGCTTGCCGTCGTCCACTTTGTTCAGCAGTTTCTGCCCTACCTGTACGGCTGTGACTGCACTGTTCGGATGGATAATGTGGCATTGCAGTACTCACTCCGCATTGACCAAACGACCGGTCAGATGGCCCGATGGTTGGAGCGGCTGTAAGAGTACATGTATCGAGTGGTGCACCGGAAAGGAGTCAGGCATATGAACGCTGATGCATTGTCCAAACTGGCAGCCCCCGTTAAGTGTGCCTGCTGCGACGGATCCGCTCGCTGTAGACCGCTGGCCGCGGCGCAACCCGAGATCGTGGCGCCGGTTTCCGCCGCGGACACGGACCGGGCAGGGCCGCCGGTATCGCTTCATATCGACTTGGGACTCACGTTGCGGGAATGGAGGGACCGACAACAGGCAGACGCTGCTTTGGCACCGCTTCGCCGGATGGCAGAGACGGCACGCGTTGACGATCTCCCCACGTCTGGGAAGTTTTTCCTCAGGTGGGAAGGGTTGTTGATGCACTGGGACGTGACTGTGAACCGTAAAGTCCTGGTGGTGCCCTCTTCTCTGCGGAGTCAGCTATGCTCCAATGTTCACGCCCGACAGTTGCTCCATCTAGGTAGCCGTAAGACCGAGGCTGCGCTACGTCTACGCTATTTTTGGCTGGGCATGTCCGCCGATATCCGCCGTGGGGTATCGGCATGCACGAACTATGCTTGCAGGAAGCCCCCGCTGGTTGTGCGAAGCGTTCCCCTGCAGTCCATTAAAGTTTCCCGGGTAAACGAGCTCGTGGGCCTCTATATTGGGCCTGTTCCCTGCCACTCCTCAAGGAAGTAGATACCTACTGGTGGGGATGGAGTACTTTACACGATGGCCCTTTGCCTGCCCGTTGGTCGACCAGATGGCAGCGTCCATAGCGGACGCCTTTGTAAATGGCTATGTCGCTGACAAGGGGGCTCCGGAGCAACTGCTGACAGACCAGGGCAGGAACTTTTCCTCCAAGCTTTTGCAGGAGGTGTGTGACATGCTAGGTGTCAATAAGGTGCTAACGTCCCCTTACCACCCACAAACGGACTGGATGGTCAAACACTTTAACCGCACCATCTCGGGGATGCTGTGTCACTTGGTCAATGACCAGCAGACAGACTGGGATTTGCACATCCCTGGGGTTTTGACGGCCTATCGCTCAGTGCCGCATGCATCAACAGGATACTCACCCTTTTTCTTGATGTATGGACGCGAGCCGAGCCCTCCAATTGAGGCACAGTTGCGCCCTGTCCAGTCGCGTGCAGGAGATTGGCCAGCCGCATTCCGCCACTCGCTCAAGTATTTGCACAAAGCTCGCCAGGTGGCCTCGGCAGCATCTGCTCGTGAGCTAAGCCACCGGTCGCGGATCCCTTTGCTTGGCTGCACTGCTCACAGGTACCGTTACGTACGTCAGCGAATCTGCACCTGCCCTGGCAGGGCCCGGTCACAGTGGTGCAGGTATTGCAACCTCAATGTGTTTGCATTCAGATGGGGAAGCATAGGTGGTACGTTCACCCCTCGAGGCTAAAACGTTACATCGCGGCCGAGCTATCCCTACGATCATTGTCACCTTCACCACCTTCATCGTCAGTTCGGCTGGGTGGGAGGAGGTTGTCACACTCGTGGCCTGCTACGCGTCTGACTGACAATGCAGCCACTGTCCATCCTGAAGGACTACAGGTGACCGGGACGCCACCACCGGATCCATCGGCGTCCGTGGCTGAAGACGCAGCCGCAATATCGGCCGAGGACTTGGCCACAGGATGGGGCCCCTTAACCCGATCACGCTCATGCCGCCTCGTTGCAGCTGTGGATACGGACATCCCTGCAACCCTGTTGTGTTCGGTCGAGTGATCGGATCGTGGGGGAAGTCTGCGACAGAGGCGGGGCACATGTTAACAAGGAGACGGAGGGGGAATTGTGTTGTGTTACTTTTGCTTGATTGCACATTTTCGTTGTGTTACTTTGCCTTTATTGCACTTTTTATTGTTGTTGAAATTACATGTGCCTGGCTGCAATTGGTTTTGACCAGCCGAGGCATACAGTTGGTGAGCCCAGGACGGCTTTGTCTCAAGAAAGGGCGGGGGGGTGATGTAAGGGATCTGCGAGCCACCCTCACGCACTCGCACCACGCAGACATGAAATCTCCGCATTCAACGTCGCACACACCAATCACAGGCACGGGAATACACTAGACGGGGGGCAAGGGTTAAAGGGCATTGAAGTCACATGCACGCGGTGCACTCAACATAGACGTTGATTAGGAAGGGGGCGGAGATGGAGGGTTTGAAGAGCGCAGTGAAACGCGTGTTCGGGGTTGGTTTTGAAACGAGTGTGGCTGTGGGTTGAAGAATAAACCAGTACGTAAACCAGTCTCCGACTCCTCTTCACAGGTATAAAACTCTTTGGCAGGCACGGAATCCCAAATCAGTGCAGTCCTTCATACAATGTGTTGAGTTAGGAGTTAATCCAGACTACTTCTCTAACACCTGCTGCAATAATCCAGCATGCACTTCAGTTTCGTTATTGAGTACAGGTCCACAGCACCTTGCCAACAGAAACCAATTTGGCTAAAGTGAAGATCCACATTGCTGGAGCTTTCCTCTGATCAGCAGTGGTTTATAACCTCATCTAATGCATTGAACCATTTTTTCTTTCATGTGGTTATATGTGCTTCTACCTGCATCTACATTAATATAACACAGGCCTTCGTCAGTCATCTGCTGGTGGTCTCCCCACATACTATTGGTTATGGGGGTTGTTTGACTATACTTTACACTGTTGCCAAAAATCTAACTCAATATATCTGGATTTGTAGTACTGTGCAAACTATTACACAAAGAATATATATAAATCTGAATAATAATTTCCGTAATTTATTTACGGATCCTTGTTAAATATGAATTGTGCTCTTTTGTATGTATGTTGAACTTCTTTTGCACCATGCATAGCCAACTGTGCATCGGAGGTGAGGGGGAAGGGCAACTAAACACAAAAAGAAGTTCTAAATAAATGAGTTTTCAGTTTAGATGATTTAAAAGTACGTAGCTCCAGTGGATTCCTATTGGAAGGAAGAGCGTTCCAGACGGCCGCAGAAGCACATCTGAAAGCCCGAAATTAAGTGACCGTCTTTGTTTGATGGTTAGCCAAAAGCCGCTGCTAGGATGACCAGAGTTCGTGTGATGATGTATGCTCCTTGACGAGATCAGCAAGGTATTGTGGTTCATTTGTGACAAGCACTATGTGTCACCTTATGTATTCGTTCAGCAACTGGAAGCCATTGCTTCTTAGCGAGCACTAGACGGACATGGTCGGATCTTGCAGTAACCGTCACGACACGTGGCAAGGAATTTTGTACACGCTGCTGCTTGGTAATGTTTTGCCAGACGTCCTGTAGAGTAGTGAAATGCAATAATCAAGCTTTGTTGATACTATGCTACACGACATCGTGTTGGCCATGTCATGACTCAATAGTGGTCGAATGTGTCGTAGAGCCCTCATATTAAAATCTTAGGACCTGATATATTTTGCACGCGGTAATTTAAGGACATTCTAATCGAGTATAGTGTTGAGACTATTTTGGTGAATACTTGCTGAAGGTACTGACATTCTGAAGCAGTGCAAAAACAACTAACTTCACCTTGCGCCCTCATTTACTCTGGGCAGCTTTTATCCATCAAGTTCTGGCTGGTAGCTTGAACATTTTATGAGAGATGATCATGAAAATTTAAGGAAAATAAAACTGAAAACATTTTAGGATTAGTTATTTATCTACATCACTGATGACAACCCCATCATTCTAAAATACAATGTTTCGCTCTGGATGATCGCTGCAAAGTATGATCTGTGTTTTGATTTAGTGTGTTGATCTTAAAGGTGCATTGAAAAATGTTGATACTCTGACTGATGCTCCTGCTGTTGTGGAGTGACTTATGCAGCAAGCTATGGCTACAGAGTTTTGTAGTACATGTCGTTTACGTCGTTTATTGTGAAAATTCGGTCACAGTTCCTATGATCACTGTTTCATTGCTTTTATGGATTTATTTTGGTGATTTTCGAAAAGTGTTTTGGTTTGGCCATGTTTGTTTGTTGTAGTACAGAGTTAGACTGATGGCCTTAATCTAAGTTGTCTTGTGGTTGTTGTTGTTGTTGTTTGACTTGCATCCCACTGGGATTTTTGCACACAGTGTTGGTGTACGGTGCTTTTTCTGCAATATTTTACTGTCTTTTCTTGGATTTTCTGTTTGCACATAGTCACTTTAAGATGTTTTCTTGTTCATGTTTTTGTTTTTTGTTTGTTGCGGTTGCACCCGATTAAAGAGCCGGATGGCTCACAGGGCTATACCTAATAAATGAACTTGAACTTTATTCTTAGGAAGTAAGCTATCCTAAAATGTATTTCCAAGCACTTGGATAATCTGGTGGTTATATCAGTTCAAATGTCAAGGTGGAAATGTGATTGGGTGACTCAGAGATCCTCGGTTTGAATTATTTTTGTTGACAATAATTACCAGTTCCACAGGTCAGTATCCAGCCACCGTTTCCCATGGAATGTTAGGAATTAATTCAGCAATTGGCATGCACAAATATACACACTGAAAAGCGCATGCAACTCTGATTGGCCAGGAGCAACCATAGTACAGCACCTATGCCTACAGCAGCCTAGTTACGTTCCCATGTCCTACATTAATTTATCAGTGAAGGTAAACGGGTAAAGGTACAGCCTTGCAATTGCTTGCTCAACGCCACTGGTGGTGAAATTGCCTCCACTAGAGGCTGCTCTAGAAGGCATTTGGTCTACCCTTCCACGCTGACCAGACATGTTGGAAAAGGTGGGCTTACCCACACTTTACCCCACTTGACGCAACCTGCCAATCAGAGTGCCCCTTTATACTGCTGGGTGGACAGTAGTGATGGGAAGGATTTAGGAAACTTGCCCCATTGCTTCAACTGCCACACTAAGAGACTACATATAAACACTAATAGTTTAGTGTGCTTACCATTACACCACGACAGCGTTCATATTCAGTTTATCGCTTTAGACATTTCTGCCTGCATGTGTGTATATTTATCCGGGTGGTGGTGCACTCCTGTAATCCAGCACTGTGGAGGCGAGGGTTGGTGGATCACACAAATGTTGTGAAACACAAATGTTCCCATGGGCGTCGAGGTGCCATATCCTGGCTCGTCAGAATGCATTACAGAAAAAATGTGTCCTTCACCTGTTCCGTCTGTATGAGTGTTTTCCCCTTGCACATGTGGGGTTTTTTCTGGGTTATCTGGTTTCCTCCCACATGTAAACACTTGTTAATTGGCCGATAACACCTTAATATATAGAGGATCAGAGTTTTGGCAAATATTGGTATTAGCTCAACACGTGGCTGCATTTCTGCTTGTATGTGGTTCCTTTCGCCTCTTGAGTCATTCTCTTTGAGGGCGAGCGAACGCTGTGCGCGTTACAAGTTAAATTTTTATTATTATTATATGTCTGGTAAACCAGTAACCGTGTTTTGTGCTGTCTCTCATTTGGTTCTGCAGAAAATATTTTAACTGTAGTTTGAAATCAGGCAGCCTCCTGTGATTAAATGTGTGCTCAAGTGTAATGAGTTGATGTCTCAGCCCAGTCACCAATGACTGCACACAAAAACCACAACATTAAATTTGGTTCTGCACTTAATTCAGCTAAATTCCAGCTTTGGAAATGTTGGTTTAACTGTTATGCCATGAATATTATGCTCTTGCAGAATGGGTGAAAAAGTGCTACCCTGTACTGTGTTGACCAGAGATGGGACACTGATGGCACAATCGGGATATAACTTGGGAAAGAGACAGATTTTTTTTTACGTCGAGGTGCATTAGTAACTGCTCGGTAAATGTGAGTGTGCAGCTGTGCACATGGTTGGATTGCTCTACTAGCTCTGAATGTGGATGCACATTGACAACGAATATTGTGAAAGCTGCTTAGAAATGCACCAGATAATGGTGGTGATGCTTATTACATAGATAATATTTTTCAGTATGTTATTATATGAAATGTTTATATATAAAAAACATATACTACGGGAACCTCATTTGCCAGTAAAAATATGACAATTGGTTCTTTACCCTTCTATCTGGCAACAAAACTGACACCTTTTTACAAGGAGTCATGTTTGAATAGACCGCAATACCTGCAGTCATAATACAAACAAAAGAACATAACTCTGATAATGTGCACTGTCCTTGAAGTTGATTGGTCCACACCCGAGACAGCTTTCCTTAGAGCCTAGTCTCACATGGGTTGGACCAGATGACGCCAAAAGGCGCACAACTTTTGGCGTCATCTGGTCCAACCCATGTGAGACTAGGCTCTAAGGAAAGCTGTCTCGAGTGTGGACCAATCAACTTCAAGGACAGTGCACATTATCAGAGTTATGTCTTTTGTTTGTATTATGACTGCAGGTATTGCGGTCTATTCAAACATGACTCCTTGTAAAAAAGTGTCAGTTTTGTTGCCAGATAGAAGGGTAAAGAACCAATTATCATATTTTTACTGGCAAATGAGGTTCCCATAGTGTAGATGCGTGCCCCGAGCTCTCATACTCTGATGGTGCATTGTCGTTGAGTTGTGCGCCTTTTGGCGTCATCTGGTCCAACCCATGTGAGACTAGGCTCTAAGGAAAGCTGTCTCGGGTGTGGACCAATCAACTTCAAGGACAGTGCACATTATCAGAGTTATGTTCTTTTGTTTGTATTATGACTGCAGGTATTGCGGTCTATTCAAACATGACTCCTTGTAAAAAGGTGTCAGTTTTGTTGCCAGATAGAAGGGTAAAGAACCAATTATCATAAAAAAAACATATGTATACACCCTGAAAGAAACCTGAAGTTTTTGTAAAAAAAAATGCATTTCTGCTCCCAATGTAAATAAGGAAGTGGGTCTCGTTTAGGCTCGGACAGTAATATAATGTTTTGTTGTTCTTTTGTCAGCTCGAGAGAAGACCAAGAAACATGAAGAGAGCTGTACTTTTCAGTAATCACAAGAACACTCCCTTTCATTGCTGGAATTTTGATGGAAACATTTTACAATGTGCATTCGACTTTCTCAAAATATGTTATGTTTGTTTATCAAGGTTTCAAATAATATGAAACTGTCCAAAGAGCTATAATGTGTAGAAATTTACAATACTGGCAACAAATTACATTATAAACAAGCCAGCATCACCACAAATACTGACTGTAAAAGAGTAATACGATTTTCTTAAACTTGGGCAGTAATTTACTAGTCAAAATTGCCATTGTGTAGGTGTGATGTGTTAGTGTAGCCCGCTCACTTGTCCTGTGAGCTTCTCCAACAGTTGCACTTGCAGGATGTTCCGACGGACAGACTTGATAAGGGGTCGCTGGTGCAAACTCCAGTCCCTAAGCACCTTATCTCCTGGTAGTTCGCCTTGCTCCGCCTTCTTCAGCTGTGACATCTGAAGAAGGCGGAACATCCAGGAAACAAGGGGCTTTGGGACAAAACATCGAGAGGGGTTTGTCCCGGAGACCTCTTTGTAAAGCCTGTCCGGTGAAACGTCCTGCGACTGCAACCACGGTGGGAGAGCTCAAAGGAAAGGTGAGGGGGCTACACTCGCGCTTTACACTGCACAGGATGACCGTGTCCGCCCCCCGACTGGACAACAATGGCCAATAACTATATTTTTGACGTGTTGAAGGGTTCCAATTAGGATTTGAATATGAATCTGTAATCATTGTAGTTGTGGAGAATAGTTTTGCGTAAAATACAATCCCAAGTTGGGCCCTTGTGCACTGTTTTGCATTTGTGGTGATTAAGTCATTTGTGTTATTGCAAAATGCATGTGATGTATGCTTAGATACTCATGCACTTCACGAGGTTATTTGCCAGAAAAAGGCTGTGATTTAAGTTGGTTTATCTTACATTAATGAATACTTCAGTGTGATTTTATGTTTAATCAATACCATGTCCAAGTTGGTATGTCTTGGTTGATAAGAGGACATAAAGTCACGTGCGGATTTCAAATGTAAATCATTTTATCGTATATATTTTCTCACACAACATAGAGAGTAATAGACAAGAAGGTGTCGTGAGCTGTACAAAAGGGTACTGGAATGGCTAGCCGGTCTAGCAAAGCATTCCACTCAGAGGATCACTTCTACAGCTCGTACAATGACAGTCAGGCTCTCTGCCTCCTACAGAATGGAGAACTTTGACTCAAGTAGGAGGTCACGTGCCTTCAACAAGTGTGTCTACTCTATTTGTGTCATTAACCAAGCCTTATGGAGGTGGTGTGTGTTCAAAAACTATAAATAATAATATAGCCAAATATCTATTTAGTCACAGATTTGTTTATCCGAGTTTGTAATATCGAGGCACAGATTTAGATTAATCTATTACATGGATATATTATATTGGGAACATTAGATGCATACATTCCTTTTCGGTGCTGTGCATTTTTTGTGGCATTGGTTTCTCTTTTAGGTACTATCAGGATATACATACTATTCTCTATTCGTCAACGGCTTGGGATGTCTGCACTCGTGAATTCACAAATAATGTTAATGCAATAGTTGTGGGAAATTAATGAGCCTTGAGTATTCAACTACATTCAGGTACCAAGTAATACAGTTGTAATCATGCCATCATAGAAATTATGAATATTTTCTCAGTTACTGACAAGTGAATAATCACAGTGAAGCCAAGTGTCTGTCATTGACATCGTTGACAGCTTGACATGACAGCGGGGATGTGTGACTGGAGCATTCATTGACAAAGGGCTCCTAAAATTCCATTGCAAAAATTGCAGTGTGGGTTTGCATTGTCACCAGTCTCGAGAGCAGTGACATCTTATACATCTGAATGACAGTCAACTTCAAGTTACTGCCGCTGTTAACTTTGTACGCAAGTAGTAAAATATACTGCAACATAGGAACATTTTAATTAGAGTGGTATGATTGGTGTTTAATTGCATGTTTGTAAACAGGGTTTAAAATAAAAAAAACATGTACACATTTTCAGACTCGTTATTTGTTGTTAAAACATTTCATATTTGGCCTGACTGTACACTACTCATACAAAGTTCAAGATTGTCTAATATCACGTATAAATACAACACTGCAGATGACCGTACAGTTTTATAGATGTGGAGTTTTAAAACCCAAGTAACTCACTTTATATACGTGTGGGTAATAACCAAATAGTAAAAAAAAAAATTTTTACGTATCCCATCAGTGACACGGCCTTCTGGTAGTGCATAATTTCAGCAAAATTGGTTCAAAATAAACAAGATGGAATGGTTTCTACATGGTGTCTCAGCAGCAGTCAGGCGTATTTTACCACACTACATCTGTATCTTTGCATCAGCCAATACACGGATTACGAGACCCAGAGCATAATTTGTAATGTATCATCGGTGTACACGTACCTCCTCCAACCTGCTTACTTGCATTGTGTGCAAACGCTGTGGCACTCTCTACATTTCAGAAACTGGGACACACCTTGGCGATATATATATTTGCCCAACATCTTGTCAGCTCACTGAGCAGGCATCCAAACCTGTCTTGTCACTGTAACAGTGGAAACCATAGCCCCAGTGCCGTGTTGATACGTGGCGTTGTGTCGATGTCTGTTGGAATGGAGATCAGCAAAAGCATAGAAGGCTGCCTCATTATTAAACTGAATACTGTTCAGCAGGCAGGCCTGCACGAACGCCTCACCTTCACTTAAAACAAAGTGTCTTATTGAGGTCTGGACTATGTGTTTTTCATAACAAGTTTGATATCTCGTACAGAAATTATAACAAGAGCACACAGTGTCTCAACTACCATCAGCACGCTGTGCTCCGAGGGCAACAGCGACACAGCAATACAAGGGTTTCCACGTTGGCTCGGTTGCTCAACCACCTGCGCATCCAATTTATCACAGCAAAACAGACAAAATAGACATTACACAAAGTACAGAAACAAGACAATTGCGGTATGTGTGCCTGAGCTTCACGACCTGGCACTTCTATACCCTTCCCCGGTCTCTGCCAAATCATTCTCAGCATTTTAACAAACTTTCAGCAACCACAGCAAAACCAAATGGAAATGGTGTCCAGATACAACGATACAACATCTGACTCACAGGCAACACTAACTGGGGTACCCCCGTATCTCGCTCTCTGGCTTCGATCTGGCTGAGATCATAGGGCCGGTTGATACACGTTGTGAGCGCTTGATGTTATTCCACATTGTGTTCTGCTCCTAAGTCCCGACGTCGAGTAGATAAGGCTTTGAGAGTTGGCAATGAACCGTGGTGGATTTGTATTCAACCACTCCAGAGAACAAAAACATCACGTGCCCATTTTGAATCACTCACGAATGAGGCAAGGCCCAGCGCACACGACACGCCGACCATATCGCTCGGTGGGGGAGAGATGACCTTGCGTGAAATTCGTCACGTAGATTACTTCCACACCGCTTACACTTGCTTATACACATTTGGCAGTTCACCAGCTTTGGTTCAAGCAAGTCTGAGTGCACGTTAAAAACCAGTCCAGAGTTTTATTGCATTGAACTGCTGAAAATAGTAATTCCATAGGCTCTGTGGCTGATGGGATGGGTAAAAATAGTTTATTCTTGTCGAGGGACAGCTCTGTGAAGGAGCCGTATTGACCGTTTATTTATTTTCTATGACGACGCCAATGTTACGACCAAATAATGGTCAGTTAAATTGACTGATGGTGTCTCTACAGGTGAAGTGAGTCTAAAAGCAAAGTGTGACTGTAAGTGGAGAGTGAGGCTACAGCTGGCGAGTATATCGACAGGGAATGAGTTAAAATAAAACAAATAACTCAACACATGAATCAATACACTGTTTTAATAGCAAAAATAAATAATGTGCCGTTTTGGGCAATGGCCCCGATTCATAGCTATGGTTCATGTAGACTAAAGTGAAGAGTGACGCTCCAGGTGGAGAATGACACTACAGGTGGAGACTACAGCTGAAGAGTACCTCTACAGGTGGAGAGTGACTCTACTGGTAGAGACTACAGTTGAAGAGTGACTACAGGTGGAGAGTGACTCTACAGGTGGAGACTACATCTGAAGAGTAACTCTACAGGTGGAGAGTGACTCTATTGGTGGAGACTACAGTTGAAGAGTGACTACAGGTGGAGATTGAGTCAAGGAAGAGAGTGACTCTACAAGCCAAAGGGTGACTATAGGTGAAGAGTGACTTTTTAACCCTATGAGAGCGACCATCTTCGTAACTCGTTTATTCAACTAGGTGAACGCCATTTAGATTCACCATCTATAGTGGCTAAATTGTTTATTCAGGTGAGAGTCATTGAGATTCACTATATCTTCTTAGTGACTTTTTTATTTTCCAGGTAAGAGCCATTTAGATTCCTTGTCTCTCGTGACTCATGGCCATTTTAGATTCACTGACCACTTAGCTGTTTTTATTCTCAGAACACTAAAACACATTCCTGCGGAGGGAGCTGGTAGAAACGTTGGGTTGCTCGGTCAATGGCCAGGGTCAACGTCGGCGTGGTGTATTCCGCAAATATGGGCGACTGTGAGGGCGGGCACAAGCCGGCATGAGTAGGTTAAACGTTGAGTTTTACAGGTAGGAACAACAGGTTCCACAATGCCCACCAGGGATTGTCTGTCGTGCATCGGAATGCAGCCCACCCATGCACCGCCCCCCACCGACCGCCGAGCAGGGCCATGATTGGTTGAGGATGTCGGGGAGGGGGGGGGAAGGTAAACACGCCCAATCATCCAACTCCCCCTGAGTGTGTGTGTGTGAGTCTGAAAGTGTGAGAGTGTGTGTGTGTGTGAGTCCGAGAGTGTGAGAGTGGTGAAGGAGGATATCTGTTTTTTTTGTTTTTCTCTCGCGGGGGACGCGCAAAGAGGGGAGGGAGATTATATATTTCTAAGTACGAACACGATTCAAAAATCGTCAGTCTTGCTCAGTCTTGGGACTCGGCTTGGGACTCGGCTTGCGACGCAGTCTTGCGAGGGAGTCTCGCGAGTGAGCTGGGGCAAAAGCTTGCCAGCCGGCACCGACATCAACCATGGATGTCGTGCCTCGCAGAGAGAAGGGACGAGGTATCGTTAAGAGCTGAGTTCGGCATGAGCTGAGTTCGGCATGAGCCGACAGAGTTGCGCTGACGAGCAATCAGCCGCAAGAAAAGGCGGAAAGCGCCAAACATCGACCAAGCCAGCACCACAGAGAACGCAGAGCCGCGCCGTCAGGGCCACCGAGCGCCACCAAGCGCCACCGGACGCCACCGAGTGCCACCGAGTGCCACCGAGCAAAATGTGTCAGCTGTCAGTGGACAAGTGGCGAGCGTCGTGTCGACCCGTCATCCAACAGGGGAAAGAGCCTGACCGGCCGCCCGTGAGGAAGAGGAGAGCGCCATCGAATGCGCCGTGTGTTCGACCACACACCGACCTGCACCAGCTGGGAACCAAGACATCAAGAAGCGGACGAGCTGTGCGCGCGATCTGACGACTGAATCATCGCGCACCGCCGACGGCGAGCACTGTGCCGACGCCGCTCATCTAGCAGCGGAGAGAGAGAAGCCGCTGTTTGTATGCCCCACCCCCACAAGCTCAAGACACAGCGTCCTGCCTCTGCTTAAAAGAAAGAATTTATAAAGGGGACAATACACACACACATACACGAGAACCATTAACTGGTCGTGAAGACATTGGTGCTCATTGAGTGATAAGAATACGATCGTTTATATGTACATTAGTCGTTATGTATTTTTTATTAATTTATTTAAAAAAAATTGCATAAATTACCAATAGATTCATTGATGCAAACTAAACTTTTGAAACCTTCGTTACGAATCTACACGCTCACAGGGAGAATATTGTGTTAAACCTTTCTTTAGAACACCGAATCTTGCCCACACACCATTGTCTCAAGACATTTAATAAATTATATAATCTTGCCGATGAATCTATTGATGTATACTTTTGCCTTTGGGGTATAATAATTAGCTTTTATTGCCTTTCGTATGAATATCATTGCATGCCTGTTTTAAGGACTCTCCCTATCGCCGTCTATGGTCATGTTACGCGGTGGAATTAATCGAATTTTCGGTTGCCCAGTGAAACAACGCAATCAATAATGGTTAAATGTACTGCTCAATGAGGGAAATTTCCGCGATGATGCTGTGGATAATTCCAAGCATGAGAGTTCGCATATTAGAGTGTTACGTTTTTGTTTAGAATTAAAATTGTTTAACACAGAAGTGTCTGATTGCTTCCTTCCTGAGATCATGCATAATAATCTTATTTATAAGAACTGTATCCTGCGTTGAGATTTGAATTTGGAGACCTGACATATATAATCAGTAAATGTTTAAGCAAGAAAGATTGCATTATCCCGATTGATAATACTACCCTAGACAAGAATACGCCTAATTATCATAACTACCCATCTTAGCATAATCACGTAATGCATGTAATTAATTATGCACATAATTGGTGGTAGGAATCCGGTTTTAGGTAAGCATCCGTATGGGTAGCTTTCCTGTAGACAGAGTGGCTCATTGAACCATCAGGTCTCATTTTAATTAGGACATCCAAAAAGGGTAGCTTGCCATCTTTTTCGACTTCCATGGTGAATCTGATGGCTGGGTGTATGGAATTGATGTGGTCGAGGAATTGGTCTAGAGCAGGCCGGCCATGTGGCCAGATGACAAAAGTGTCATCTACGTACCTCTTCCATAAGGTCGGGTGTAGAGTGGCAGTCTGGATGGCGTCAGTCTCAAATTTCTCCATGAAAACGATGGCTACAACCGGAGATAGGGGGGAGCCCATCGGGGTGCCCTCTGTTTGTAGAAAGTTCCATTCCAGGTGAAGTATGTATTGGTTAAGCAGTGCCTCACCAGGGGGGTACCTCAGTATTCAGTCCTTGATGAACCTAGTCTTCAATGATTGCGATGGTGTCAGGTACAGGAACGTTGGTGAATAAGGAAACCACATCAAAACTGACAAGCAGGTCGTCTGGGGACAGGGAAATTCCCTTGATTGTCGATACTAGGTGAGTAGAGTTTAGTACCGCAAAGGCGGTTTTTCAAGTGAAAGGCCGCAGGATTTCAGACAAAAAATGAGCCAGTTTGTAGGTGGGGGAGTTGATAGTAGAGACAATGGGACGAAGGGGTGTATCTTCTTTATGTATCTTTAGCAAGCCATATAATCTTGGTAGCCTGGCTGCAGAAGGTTGCAACGAGAACTGTTTGGTTTGATAAATTAATGCGGTTGAATCAGAAATGATTTTGTTGGTTTTATTGACGAGGCTGTTGGTGGGGTCTCTTTTTATTTTTGTATAGCTGCCATCGCTGAGTAGTTCTTGAATTTTGTTGTTGTATTCTATTTTGTCCATGATGACAGTGGCATTGCCTTTGTCGGCTGAGAGGATCACAATGTCATCCCTCTTTTTTAATTGAGCTAATTAAAAACGCTCATCTTTGCTGATGTTGCTAGCTGGCATCTTAGCGTTTTTGAGGGTTGCAGCGATTTCAGATCTTGCTACGTATGCAGCGATGTGACCCAGGCCCTTGAGAGCCACATCTACTTGGGCAATGGTATCATTAACTGGTATGTGTCTAGGTGTGACTTCAAAGTTTAGCCCTTTAGCTAAAACGGATTTCAGACCATCAGAAATTGAACTGTTACTGCGATTAATTACGACTTTGTTAACTTCTAGCTTTTCGGTGTGTGGGTCTGGTCTCTTGTTTGAGAGGAGGTTGAATTTGGAAATCAAGTTGTTATTACATTTGGTCGACATAGTGGCAGCTGAAGAGGCAGTCATATTGTCTACATGTTCCCAATCTGATGTTAACATTGTTGGAGTCAAAGATAAGTGTGATTTGTAGAGTGTCTTGTCTAACTGATCTAGTTCGGTGCGCGTAAGTCTGATTTCCCAGAATAATTCCCTCATCAAGACTCTATACCATAGAGCCCAATGCATTTCCGACCAGGAACACATTGCCGGTGAACTCAAACACGTACGCCAAGCTCTTAAGGCTAATGGTTACTCCGACTACACAATCCGCAAAGCCATCACTCCAACCATCAAGAAGGATCCTGTTGAGGAGCCTCTCAAGACCATCACCTTACCCTACATTGCTGGGGTCACAAAAAAGATCTCCAAAATCCTGATCAAACACAAGATCCAGGTCCGATTCAACACAGTACATAAAATCCGTGATCTGGTCCCGTCTGTAAAAGATGTGGTTCCAGACATACAGTACCCTGGCGTCTACAAACTAAGTTGCCTCTGTGGTAGCAGTTACATTGGAGAAACCAAACGACATTTCTCGGACCGCATCCGTGAACATAAAGCAGACTTGAAACACGGTAGGACAAAACACCTCAGCCGTGGCAGATCACTGTTACAATTCAGTGGGCTCACATGATATTGACTTCTCCAAGACAGAGGTTCTCTGCAAGCCATCTGGCTACCATGAGATATTCGTTCATGGGGCGATCCACATATACAAACACAGAGACAATTTCAACCGAGAAGATGGATTCCAGCTTAGCAATCATTGGAAGGACGTAATAAACCATTTCGGATCTTAACTGATTGTGTTCACGTTTACGGTGACTTTCAGACCGCGTTCCACTCACCGGCATTGTATTCTCCGCAGGGAATGGATTCTTTGCTCCACTGCAAGTTTCCTCCCATACTCTCCCATTGACATATTTCGTTGCTTCCTCTTAGTATCTTTCACACGGCGGTCAATGGTACAGTGTATAATAACAAATAGTAAAACATTTATATGCTTAATACAATGTACAAAGTAATATATAGTATCGTAATTGTATAGTGAATATACAGCAGTGTGATATACATTAGGGTGGGTAGAATAATACATAGTGTAATATTACAATGTATAAGGTATAGGGTGGTTTATAGCATAGTCACGTAGGTAAAACATTAAAATTAATAAAAGTAAAATAAAATAAAAATCACGACGTTTCGGAGGCAACACAAGCTTCCGTCTTCAGGTGGAACCGTCACAGCCACGACAGCTGTATCAAGTAAATGAGAGATTACAAGAGCTACCACTCCATATATATAATGGTTGGAGAGGGGGGGAAGGGCCAAGTACGGCACACTTTTTATTAATATGGTAAGGTGAGGCTTAAGAGGCTGAGCCTTTGTTATGGAGAGGTACGGTTTGTGACTAAGCCTGGCATACATAACAATAGTGTGAAAAAAGAAACAACTAAACATGGTAAAACAAGCCTGGCTGTCTATCAATAACCTGTAATAGTTGTCTGTCAAATAAGATGGTCCAAATAAGTTTAGTTAAATCTTTTTTGCATGGTTAATCACATCTTTCCAATGATTACCCATCAAAGGTTTGTACACGAAGCCATACAAATATACAAACACAGACATAATTTCCACCGTGATGATGGTTACAAACTGAGTCGGCCTTCAGATCCGTGCGTTGGACGGAGGCGGAGGCGCTGGAAGCGCTACCTACACTGCTCGATGATGTTTCTCTGGGGGTCTTCCGCTCCATCCCGGCGTCCAAGAAGAAGACGCTGCGTGATGCGTTCGCAGAGATGGCGGAGTTCTACGACCCGCCGACAGCAGCCACGAGAAAATTTATGTCGCATCGCCGAGGATCGGAGGAGTCGCCTTTGGCTTATCGGGGGGCGTTGATGGCGCTGGCCATGGCCGCTTACCCCGACGCGACAACCGATCATCTGGATCCTCTCATCCTTTCCCGTATGCTGGAGCTGTCCCAGGAGCTCAACATTTCGCTGCCAGTATGCGGCCACGAACCGCTCACATCGCGATGGGTGGCGCGCTGCCTGGACGCTAAGTTTAACATCAAGCGCTGGGACCAGATGGCGGCGTGGACGGGGAAACCCGAAATCGACGGGCCACCCTTGGGGTGGTCTCCACGACGGCTCGTCCACTGCTCCGACGACTCCGGCGACGACGACGTGCTGGCTGCTGCTGTTCCGCACAGGATTCCGGGACGGTGGCTACGCGACCAGCGTGGTGACTACTCAAGCCGTCCACGTGCGAGGGCCGAGTCGTCCGACCGCCGGCCGACGACGGCCACGTGTTTCAAGTGCGGCCGACGAGGCCATTTCGCCCGCGACTGCTGCTGCCGACCTCTGCCTTCACCACTTCCGCCGAGGGGGCCTCCATCTCCTCCGCCGGGCGCGGAGCCGCAACACCCTCGGGCGAGTCGGCACAAATCGGACACCCGGCAGGTCGTGTCACATCATTCATCCACTCGCACTCATTGTTGCACTCCTGATGATAATTGTCTTCTGCATCATTTCCACGCTCTGCTACACAATGGAAAAAATTGGCTCGTAGGGTTGTGGCTGCGGCATCGGGCTCATCGACGGTACAGGGTACCATCGAGGGCGTCGACGTCCGTATTTTGGTGGACACTGGCGCATCTGCCACCATCATTTCCGATGTAATTTTTCATCTTTTGTCCATTCCCACGTCGCGAATACGTCGGGTTAATGATGCATGTATAGCCGCAAATGGGGGTAGCATGGGTATCTGCGGTCAGGTCGATGTGTGTATCGCTATCGGGAATATTACCGCTAAGGGATCCGTGTTGATCTCGCGCTCGCTAGCTGTCCCATGCTTGCTAGGTACAGATTTCTTGCGCCGAATGCCACTAAAAATACGGGTCGACCAGGATTGTTTGAAAATGCCGGGGGGTCGTAGGATGTCGTTCCTGCCTTCCCTGCTGGCCAGTACGCCTCCGGGTAACGCAGTTACCGCCGTGGTCGCTGCTATGGTAGAGGTCCCATCAGGCGCACAAATGCTCATTCTGCTGCGTTACCGGAAACCCCTTCAAGTTAAAAAGGGTGCAATGGGCGTGTTATTATCCCCGTCTAATTCGGTGGCTAAATCTTTTTCCTTGGCGACGGCCCAAACGATCATACGGCCAGGTCAGGCACCTTTCATACAGGTGTTGAATGGGGGGCCTGACCGGGTTGTTGTCCCAGAGGGATCGGTGTTGGCTCACGCCACTACCGATTTCGCCACTTTTGACGAAAAGCCGCACACCCGAATGCCCACTGGTGGACCTCCACGCAATCAATCGCAGGAATGGTGGATCGCGGACTTGTGCGGGGAAAATTCATCTTTGTCGAACGAGCAAAGAACTGCTCTGCATTCATTGTTGCTACGGTACGCTGATGTTTTCAGCAAGAATGACTTGTATCTCGGCCGCACGTCACTTTTGTCACACCATATTGACACCGGTACGACACCTCCCATCTGTATGCATCTGCATCGCATAAGCCCGGCTGAAAGAGAACATGTGCGCGGCGCAGTAGACGAGTTGTTGGCGGCGGATATTATTTCGTCGTCCAACAGCCCTTGGGGCGCGCCGGTGGTTCTGGTTAAGAAAAAGGTGAGACAAGATTTTGCGTAGATTTCCGCCGGTTAAATAAAATTTCCGTGGCGGACGCGTACCCTTTGCCGAGGATGGATGACTCATTGGATGCTTTATCGGGTGCTAAATTATTTTCCACTCTCAATCTGAATGCGGCTCCGGCGACGTTTCAACGACTCATGGAATTGGTGCTGGCTGGATTACAGTGGGAAACGTGCCTCATATATTTGGACGATATCATCGTTTTTAGCCGCACGTTCGAGGAACACCTCCAACGCCTAGAGACGGTTTTTCAAAGGATGCGGTCGGCTGTCCTAAAGTTTAAACCTAGGAAGTGTCACCTTTTGCAACACTCCGTCCGTTACTTGGGTCATATCGTCAGTTCGGATGGCGTGTCCACTGACCCTCAGAAAACAAAATGTGTCCGAGAGTGGCCCATACCCACTTCCGTGGGCGATGTTCGGCGGTTTATTGGGTTCGCATCCTATTATCGCCGCTTCGTTAAGAACTTTGCAACATTGACTAAACCATTGCATGTTCTGACGGGCAAAAAATCAAAGGTTTAAATGGGGGCCAGAGGAGGAAAGCTCTTTTCGATCGCTTCGGGATCACCTCGCCACAGCGCCTACGCTTGATTACCCGGATTTTTCCCAGCCGTTCATCCTTGACGATATTGTGTGACGAGGCGGGAACTTTTGGCGATTGTGAATTTTGTCCGCCTGTACCGGCCGTACCTGTATGGAAGGAAATTCCTCGTTCGCACTGATCACGCGGCTTTGCAATATTCCTTAAAGTTGGACCAACCGTCAGGCCAATTGGCTCGGTGGTTGGAATCATTACAGGAATTTTCCTTCGATATTACGTACCGTAAGGGGGCCCGCCACGCGAACGTGGACGCGCTCTCCAGGCTGCCACCCGTTCCCCGTGCACTTGTCTAACGGGCATGCACCGCTGCGCGGCGCCGCTCACCTCGCCCTGCCCAGTTATGGGGGCGATAGCAAACGAGGATGACCAGGAGGTGTCGGTAGACACTGATGATACCCTACGGCTGCCGCACTCGGTCTGGCTACGCGAGCAGGAGGCTGATACCTCGCTGGCTCCGCTGCGGAAATTGATCTGGAAACAGAAAGCTCAATTGGCGGGATGGAAGTGGCGGATGTTCCGAGGCAAGGCGGGACTATTAATGTGTACCGACGGGTTGCCTGATCGACCACGCTTGGTCGTGCCTACTTCCCTTCGCTATGACCTGCTTCGCGCTCTGCACGCTGACAAATTGATGCACCTCGGCGTGCAGAAGACTTTGGCCGCGATGCAAAAAGATTTCTTCTGGCCCGGCATGACGGCAGACGTCAATGACTTTGTCCGCCTATGCCATGATTGTGCGAAGAGGAAACCGCCTCGGAAACAGTATGTGCCGCCGTTACGTTCCATTGAGGTGTCCCGCATCAACGAATTGGTTGCTCTGGACATTCTCGGCCCGTTCCCCCCATCGGCTAGGGGCAATAAATACCTTCTGGTCGGAGTGGAATATTTTTCTCGATGGCCGATGGCCTGGCCTCTGCCCGACCAAACGGCCGCGTCCATCACCGATGCTTTCTTGAACGGGTACATCATGGATAAGGGGGCGCCCGAGAGGTTGCTCACAGATCAGGGACGTAACTTCTCCTCCAAATTGCTCAAGGAGGTTTGCGAGGCGCTGGGCGTCAAAGAAGATCCGCACTTCCCCGTACCATCCGCAAATGGATGGCATGGTGGAACGATTCAACCGCACCCTCTCGGCTATGCTTTGTCACACGGTGAGTGAAAAGCAAACCGATTGGGACTTGCACATACCGGGTGTCTTAGCGGCATACCGCATGGTTCCACACACGTCCACGGGATATTCACCATTTTTTCTGATGTATGGCCGTGAGAACATACCACCCATTGATGTGCAACTGGGTACGCCGAGTAAACAACCGTCCCGTTCCTTGCCTGATCACGTACGGGACTCGCTTGAACGGGTTACGGAGGCGCGAAAGGCTGCCAAGTGTGCGACGGCCCGTGCGCAGGCAAGGAACGAGAGGTATGCGCGTCGATCGCGTACTCGCATGCCCTGGTCGGTGGGCGACCTGGCATGGCTCCACTGCCCTCAGGTGCCGGTGGGCACATCCCCTAAACTGCACAGGCCGTGGCGGGGGCCTGTGACGTTGGTGGACATTCGAAACCCACAGAGTGTTCGCGTCCAGTACGGAAAACGTCGGTGGTACGTCCATTCGTCGCGACTTAAACCCTATGTTAGTACGCGTGTTGATCCCTCATCCCCACTAGTTGACCTGCCGGGATTTGCTGTGCCGAATACGCCGCTTGCCTTGCCCGTTGATCCCCAGGGGGACTGTGTTGTGCCTCCTGCAGATGAACAGGTTCTGAGGGCTGAGGAAGCCCCCGCTGTCCCCCCTCCAACAGGACCTGCCCTGGACATGACCGAAAACTAACAATCTTCTTCTTCACGCCTACCACCTCCTGTCGAACCGGCGGCAAGGCGACCATGCGCAGGAATCGGAGAGGGTCCCGCGTCGCGTACGCGATCTAAATCTCTCCCCTTTCATTAGCGTCTGATTGTCTTGCTGTCCCTTCCCTGTCGTTACCCGCGCTGCAGGGGCGCCCTAATGTATGTCTGGTTGTTCATGGGTGATTCTGTTTTTAAGTGTTGTTCGGCGCATGGACGCCGTTTCACCCTTTATTGTTAAATGCGCCTTGGTGCCATGATAAGCAATTTCATGGAATCGGTTGATCACCCTTTTCCCAGCCGAGACGGCTGATTTTTTTCACCGGGGGGGGGGGGGGGTGATGTAATAAGAGCCATGTATGGCTCACGTGGCGATTGGCTTGCCGGTCCCGCTTTGTAGCCAATGAGGGGAGAGCCAGGGAGCATGGCCTCGGCGTGATCACGGCATGTTAGCTAGGGTGATTGGCTTGGCCGATCTGGGCCTCAGCTAATGGGAAGCCGGATCAGAGGCGTGGTCCCGGGAATTGACGGGGAATGATCTGGAATGGTCAACGCTGACTACGGAGGATTGGCTTAGGAGTACCACGTGACCCAGGGATTAAGAGGAGGAGAAACGGAGGAGTCGGGAGCAGACCTGGGAACGAAGAGAGCAGGAGCCACGCGCGTACGGGGCTCTGGGTGCCACGTGCGCGGGGCGACTTAGCTGGTTGTCTGCCCACTTCCCGTTGCCTGTCAACAACGGGGAGTGTGTGTAACTGTGGAAGTGGAAAATAAAGGACTGATTCCAGAAGCCGTCTCGAGAAGGTTTATTACATATTACTTACTGTTAGTAACTCAGCTTATTGTAGAGTATATTTATAATACTGATATGTAGTTTATACTTTAGTTGTTTACGTGGTGGTTTTAGTTACTGCAGCTACATACTATTAACACTCGTTCCCTTCATTAATGCTACCCCTATCCCCTCCCTTTGATGCTGCTAATCCTGCATAATGCACGGGCATAAATAGTACTATTCACATACCTGCATTTCCCATAAATATGCTAAATTCCTCTTGATATGCATACTCTTTTGTGAAGGCTCCCCCTTTCTTCCCCCCTTCCAACCCAGCTTATATACATGCTCCAAGCACGTGTGCTGTTTCATTCAGACGCTGTCGCCTCGACAGACCTGGTTTTCACCTGAGGACGGATACTTACGTTGTGGCCGAAACGTCGTGAGAATTATTTTGTTTTATTTTGATTATTTTATTACTTCCCTTCTACGTGACTTCACCTTGACCTTATTTCCTCCTGCGACCCTATTGTAGGAGCCCCATGTCTAACTATAGCCATTAACTTTGTCGCGTGACTGTTTACACCTTAAGACCCTAATGTCCAGCTGCAGTTCATCACGACTGCCAACAGCTGGACTGCTCCAGCCACATTACTAGCCAACAAATTTGCTTCTGTCTGCACCAAGTCCTACACATTCATCTCAGCTGCATTGATCCATGGGTGATTTACTGTGCTAACTCCATTCATATTGTCATTGAACACGTAGTCCAGCACAACGTTAAACAATGTGGGAGACCAAATACAACTTTGATGAATGCTTGGTCAAAAATCAAACAATTCTGATGAATCAACTTCTATTCATACACAGGCCTATATACTACAAGACAGGTGCTTAATCAGCCAACTTAACTATCTTACCTGCGACCTCGCCAGTCATTCGCTTGCTTAACATTGACGTAGCAAATGCAGAGGTCCTCCCCATATCCCCAACTCTTCTCTGTTTGTATAAAGATTAGGTCACTGCAGTCTCTCCTTGATCTAAATCCATGATTTTCCTTTAAGTCATTTTCTTTATGATTATGAACCCCATTTACAAAGTTTTTAGTAAATGCCTCACGTGGAGTGCTCAGCAGGCTTGTCCCACTTGTTGCTGCTCTCCTTTCTCTCCCTGTCGTTATTGAATGCGATGCCTTCCAATGCTGTGGTAGCTGTCCTCTATTCCAATCAGCATTGATTACCTGAAAATAAAGGTGATAACTTATAGAATTACAATATATATATACCATAACTACTGTATACCATATGCGATTTTTTTTTACCAAATATCTATTATCTTATTTCCTAACTGAACTGCATTTTGCCGACTACGTTCTAATAAAATATTTTAAAGGAAAAGTTTTTTTACTTTTTTGATAGTTTGATGTACTGATATTGATATATTGTAGCTGTTTAAATAAGCTGATTTTATTTGATTAACAGTATGTTTTCACACACAAAAATCATTGTATATACTATTGAAACGAGTCATACGAGTTACTTTTGTGGATATCCTATAGTATATTCATGTCTGAAACATTCCATAGGTTACACACGTTTCGTTTTTGCATACGTATCAACCCGCATGTCAGTTGGAGGTGCCCAACCGTCCATCCTCCCTCCAGCCAGCCAGCAAGCAAAACTTGTGTCTGATGTAGTACAATCTGATACTATGGTAGCAGGCTGGTGGGTGGTTGGGGGGGGGGGACATGACGTCAGCACGCACGAACCCGGCTCAACGCTGTTCGATGCGAGTGACGTCATCGCGCAGATGTGCGCGATGACGTCGCCACTTGGCCAAGTGCCGGTCGCGCGCCAGTCAGACAGGAATCCAGCCAGACAAACTTTGTTTCTATTCTCGTTCGAGACGTGGATCTACTCGCGGGTACATTGAGCTCCGTGAGAGATGTACAGCGCTGTAGCGAGGGCGGGGAAAGCCGCGGGCTGTACGGGCGGCGGGCACGGGGATGGCGCCTTACCCCGAGTGCCATCCTCAAGGTGCTGTGCAGCAGCATGTTGCAGCTCTTACACTTCACAACATTCACTGACGAGCGCACATGCGTTACAGCTCTTCCACTTCACAACATTCACTGACGAGCGTACATGCGTCTCGATGCGTTATCTGCATAGCACAGGTTTATACGATAAAATAAAATGTTGCATGAAAAATGCGTGACTGATGTCTTGTGAGTTAAACTGCTTCAATGAGCTTTTCACGTTCATTGGGTCTGATCGCTGCAATTCCACAGCAAGTGCAGAATGATAACAATGATGGGATGATGAAGACGAGGTTAAAGATGATGGTGATATGACAATTATAGTGTTTCGAAATGATAATGTATGAGAAAGATTATAGTAATTGTGATGAATTATATTGAAAGTGTTTGTGGTTGATGGATGAAAATGATTGTAGAAATAGATTAATAAAAAATATGACAATGAACCTGCAGCTACAACTGCTGATCATCCACCAACCCCAATCACCACACTCCCCATCACGTGTAAATCCACCATTGCTCACCTCCAAAGTGCACACTGCACGAGGGACTCGTGCAAGGCTGAGTCGCCATGAGAGTGGCACGACACAGGCTCGAGTGGTATTTGCCGTGGCCGGAAATCAATGGTGGGGTGCCAGGTTCAAAGCCTACAGTGAGCGAGCCACTGCACCACCGCTCCCCGTCATCGCCACCGTGATCATTGCGTCGCACCCGGCACGTCGCTACATCTCGAGGCGCATGCAAATTGTTTACCACGTGCACCCCCCCCCCCCCCCCGATCTACAAACACCAAAGCGGCACGTTGCTGTACAGAGAAACGTACAAATCAACTCTCGATTATCCGCGGGAAGACGATCGGCGTCGCGGATTCGCGGTGCCCACTCGACGGGTGTCGTTTTATTTGCTCCGTGAACCGCGCGGAGTTTCACTGCAGACCTGCAAATCGGAGACATTCCCCAAATGGCCGCCCGATCGACTCTGAGCTGGGTGTCGGATCGACCGAGCGGAATCGATACAATGAGCCGCGAGTCACGATCCACGACGACGATGACAAAGACACGCCCCCTCAGTTAAGGCTACGCCTACTTCCTGCCGATATAAATAGGGGCGGGGCCTCTGTGTTACAGCCCCGCCTCCTGTGGGCTGCGCTCCGTCATATTCTTATTCTTAGGTTTTTTCGGTAAAGTCACGTAGGCAAAAAAATAAAAATTAATAAAGTAAAATAAAAATCACGACGTTTCGGAGGCAACACAAGCTTCCGTCTTCAGGTGGAACCGTCACAGCACGATAGCTGTATCAAGTGAGAGAAATTCCAAGAACACAGTATTTGTCGATGGGTATTACCTTGTTATCTCGGCATCTATTTAGGAAGGCCAGCGTCTCGAGAAGCTGTGACTTCTTGTCTCGTTGTCTGTTAAAAACTCTAATAAATAGGTGGAATTCCTCCCCGTAGAGGGTATTAATTCTAGATTTGAAGCTTTCGTGACTGCAAGGATTCACATTCTTGCGCTCCGTCACTCGTTGGCTGCGAGGCGGTGACGCGGCGCGCGGTGACGCCCAGAACGCCGCCTCAGCCGCGCCCCTCCAGCTACTCCGCGGGCTGCGATGTCACTGCGGGTTCGTGGCAACGTGGACGCGCGCCTTGTTTCGAACGTCGATTAATATACAGGGTGCTTCAAACAAAATGATAACACTTGTATGGGACTATCGTTTATAATGGAAAAATAATGGATAATAATACACTGTGGCATGATAACAAATGTAATGTTAATCGCTTCAAAAATTCAGAGTCTCCACTTGTTCGCCATCATTGTCAACACGTGCCTGGAATCTTCTCCAGGTGGTCTCCAGAGAGGTACATTTATTGTGGTATTGTTGCAAATTCTCAGAAGTGTATAAATTTGTTTGAAGCACCCTTTTTAATCCCTGAGTAGTAACACAGTGGTGGTGGTGCGAGTTATACACCGTAGAGCATCCGCAAACATCGACCTTCCGTGTCTCGCGTGTTTGTCCCTCTTTCTTCCAGGCTCACAAGGCATTCGTTCTCTCAATGAGCTCTCGTCTGATCAAAGAAGCATTGATATTATCTTGTGGTACTCTACATTCTTACGTGTAGCCGTTCTAAATATAATATTTCAAATGTAGTTGTTTATTTTGGTTGTAAGGAATCTAACCCACTGCAAAAGTTGTACAAAGTAATTCGTAGCGAGTTAGAAAAGAGACATTCCAGCGATGTTAACTCGATCTACCATAACTATGTTAACCTGCATAACCTCTAGAAGTGATTCGGCCACACACACACACTTGTATTCACAAATAATTACAATCGAGAAAATAAACATAATTAGCTAAAGTTGCCTGTGCACATAATTATAAAACATGCAATATATTAAGTAATAAAATCCTAAATCACAACACATGCCAAGTGAGTACTTTACCCAGAGTTTGAGTCTCTCCTTTACCCAGATGCCTGGGCGAGTTCACCTGCAGGTGAGTCTCTACCCAGTGACCTGGGTGAGTACACCTGCAGGCGAGGCTCTCCTTTACCCAGAGCCTCGAGTACACCTGTAGGCAAGTTCCTCATTTACCCAAATAGCGCCACAAGCGACTACACCACCTGCAGGTGAGTCCCTCGCTCCTATGGCTCCCATCAATTCAAAGGCACCAAGCGCAGAGTGATAAAGAGCAAGGCATACACCTACACAAGGGTGCAGCTTAATCGGACGGCTTGCAGAGGTCCCAGTAAGGTTTACTGTAAAGTTTACTGGGACCTCTGCAATTGTCACACACGCCCATTGGAGGTACATTTTTATATGAAGCTTACTAACATTAAACACACACTAATATATGCATATTCCCATGCATATGTAAGCATCCATTTATATTCCCAAATTAGCAGTACAATTAAAAATAAAACCCACGATGGGCCACTCGTCGTGCCGGCTGACAATGACGGCCAATGACACGGGCAGCAGGCGCGCTCTTATACTCAGCACGATTCCGCATCGCCCCGACGGCCCCGTGCACACAGACAGACGTGGCCCGCACGGTGCTGCAGCTGTGGCATGAGGGACGAGCAGAGGGCGCCTACGGTCCGTGGTGACGGTTGGCGGTGCTGCTACAGCCATGGCCAAAGCCATGAGCTCCTGTTCTTCACCACATCCGCTGGCACTGGCTTGGCACAGTGAGATAAAGTCTCACAAGCATGCTCTGCAGCGTAAGGGGTAACGCTGGTACCAATGATGTACTTGTTTTGAGAGGTGAGCTTTGCACAGATTTAGTTTTGGTTGACTGGCTGCTGGGTTATTGTGGCATGTTGGCCGAGCACCTTGTCTGGTCTACAGTCGTTGGTCACGATAACTTCACATGATAATCCAATGCTGGCCAGGTTTCCCACAAATCACAATAATTCTGTAAACTCCGACATGTATTATCATAGCAAACCAGGGGCGGTTTATTATTTGTTTCTTTCGGTTAAGTCACGTCTAAAGACTTAACCGAAAGAAACAAATAATAATTCCTGCAGTCACGAAAGTTCTAAAATTAAGATTCAGGGGCGGTTTCTTCATTAGGGCGATTGGGCGACGCACCACCAATGGCATTCAACCACAGAGTTACGCTAGCCGTTATTGTGCCTCTGGATATAGTCCAATTAGCGTCATGTCACGTTCTGTGGGGTACCGCCTCTTTTTGGGCGATTTCACTCTGGCTGAGAATCGCCCAGAGTGTTCCCATAGACTTACATTCAAAGATGTTTTTTTTCGAACGGCGGGCACTCCAATGCATTCTCTATGGCTTCTGGGAGGGCTCGCACTAACGTGCTTACGTCATCATACGTAAGCACGTTTCAGTCAACAATATTATTTGTCGCCACATAGTGGAATCTTTAATAAAAGAAACTGAGTGGATTGTAATAATAGTGAGTATAGAAACAAACAAGATGTATTGTAAGAGTCACTTTATTTTTCATTAATATTAAAGAAGTGAAGTTGCCTTTACATGCTTAAGCTGTTAATTTATCCATTGCATGGGTGGACCTTATCCTTATCAATCATCCAGACATTTGCCCCCCCTGAGAGATTTTGCAGGAGCCGCCACTGTAGAAAACCCAGCCACGTGTGAATGGACGAGCGCCTCCTGCTGTAACGGAGCCCACACGACCCAAGACTTACCCAGTGCTGGCGACTTCATTCACCCACGCAGCTTACATTTTAATTCGACCAAGACTGCAATGGGCTAAAATGGTTCATGACATGCGTGGTTTGTTGTGCAATACCTTCTGTAATTATTTGTTTAAAGCTGTGTTGCAATGCGTACATTACATCGCACACCATTAGTGTCCTCAAATCTATGCGAGACATTTTGGTCTTTGGATATTCTGCTACATCAGCAGCAGCATCAGGCTAGCTTTGATATTTGGAGGGATGTCTCATCTGCTAAAATGTGGAATATCTCATCCCATGTGTGTCCAGAAGTCACACACTTAATCCCTGGCCCTCATAGCAAGCCTTGTGCGAGCTCCTCAATACATATATCCATTTTATATAAACATTGCACTTCAAGAAATTACTCCAAATAACAACCTGTAAAGGTGATGAATTGTGATTATTGCTATTAATACATTTTCAAATGGGCATGAACACATTTCATCACTACATGTATGGTACATCATCAATCGCAACAATGATTGGACAATCAACACTCCTTTTAATTTTGACTTAAAACTTTCGTGACTGCAGGAATTCATATTCTTTGGTTCTTTCGGTAAAGTTATGTAGATAGAAAAATAATAAAGTGAATGAAAATAAAAGTAATACAAATAAAAAAACACGTTTCGATCGCTACACAAGCAGTCGTCATCAGGCTTGTGTTGCGATCGAAACGTCATAGTTTTTTGTTTTTGTTTGTATTATATTTTTATTCACTTTATTATTTTATTATTTTTCTATCTACATGACTTTACTGAAAGAACTAAAGATTACTCATTTTCATAGCAAATACAACACAAATTAGGGAAAATGATTACGTGGATCAGAAGCAGGCAGAGCCAGGTGATGTGGTTGATGGTGATGCCACGAACATAGCACAGAAGGTACATGAAGAAGCTTCACAACCACCTGCAGAGGTGGGGACACAGGAGGATTCCGCTGTTGACGATTCAAGCCAACAAAACACCAGCAAGAGTCAGGTGAATATTTGCTCACCATGCCCATTTGATCACCATTACACTTCACACAGATATATCAGAGGAAGTGTACTGCCTAGTGAAGTGGAAATCACAAACTACATAGATCCGGTTCACGAGTTTAATCTTTTTTCCTGTGAGGGTGACGTTGATGAAGAATCCAAGATGAAGAAATTCTGCAATGAGGTGTTCAGGTTCTCTGCTGGGTGCATGAATAGGAGGACAAACGGCACCATACACTTTGGTGTGGGAGACACAAAGAGCGGGTACAGGCACGGTGAAGTTATCGGTGTCCACGTAGAAGGCCAGAGCAAGTTTGTTGATGCGATCGACAACAACATCTCAAAGTACTTCCAGAAAGACAGGATCGAATATGCTAAAGAATGCATACGACCTCCAAGATTTGTGGAGGTCATTTCGCCTGAACATACATATCTTAGTGCATATGTGATAGAAGTCGATGTTATCTCTAAGAGCACAATATGTAAAGACAATGTTTATTAAATAAAGCAAATGAAGCACGTCAATGGAAAATGGCAAGTGGGTAAAGAGAACCACGTGTATAAGCGAGATGGTGCATCTTCTAAGGATATTCTGGCAACACAGAATTCGGAACAGTGGAAAGAAGAGTAAAGACGCGTTTGTGAAGATGTGAAAAAGTGGAATGAGCAAAGAAAATTGGCCGAAACTAGCTACAAAATTGATCGTAGAACGGATGATGAAGGAAAGAAGCTAACTACATTAATTACCGGGGGGAAAGGGACACTTGATGATTCCTATTACAAAAAGTACATATTGGTGGTAAACAAGGCAGACAAAAGCCAATTGTCCCTCCTCGACTTTGTGAAAGAAATAAATTGGTTTGCAGTCCTTGACTTTGATCTTGAATCCGCCATTTCTGGGCTGTGTTGCCTTGTTCGTGCTGAAAGGTCACCCAACCTGCATTTCCCCCGACAGTTTGTAGAACGTGAAAATTCTGACATTGAGACCATTGCCAAGAATCTGAACCTACACAAGCAAACCAGCTGGATCTTTTGCAATGGAAGAGCAAACATTGATGAGGAAAAGCCGATGGAATCCAAAGAGTTTCAGAAAAAACGCAGTGATAACCATAGCAAACTTTTAAGCTTGTTGTGCAATAACGACCTCATGCCCAGTGGAAGGTTTCTTGTTGTTTTTCTTTTACTTATGAACATTGATGACCCAATTGATCCAATGATGGAAACATTTTTCTATTTTTATCAAAAACTAAATGGGCTTTCTGATATGATGCTCATAACATAACGTCTAGAATCATATGAAAGTTGTGCGACACTTGCACACACGAGGGTGGACGAAGATGAATTGGCGTACAGGTCAATACGCAGTATGAGCTTGGATCATCTCAATTCCACAATTTGCAAGATTAAATCGGCGACTAAGAGTCGGAAACGGTTTCTGCGTACATCAGTTGGAGGATCATGCTCTTTAACAGCAGTGCAGGAGGAACGGATGTCTTCACTGACGATTGTGTGTGAGAATGAGTGTGAAGATACAGGAATAGAGGCAGATGACACAGCGTTTGATGAATTGAGGCGAAGTATCGAGGAAAACTACTACAAAGGAGGCAAAGTCTGCCCATGGAACTTCTATTTCTCCGAGAAACGAGGAAAACCTTTCATCAAACGTGAACCATTTAACAATCTAAAGGAGAATATCGAAGATGCACTGAAGTCAAACCGATGCCTTGAATCTGTGAACTTGTTTCACCACCCTGGCTGTGGAGGAACAACACTTGCATGGCATGTCCTATGGGAGCTCAGAAAAAAATTCAGGTGTGCTGTGATCAAAAGTAATAGTGATGACCAGAAGGAAATTTCGGTTCAAGTTAAAGAACTGCTGAAGTATGCAGAAAACGATGCTAAGGTCTAAACCCCAGTGCTACTGCTTGCTGACGACATTGACGATACAGAGATCCTTAAACAATTTCAACACAGCATCATTTCTGAGCTGTCAGACGTCATGTTTGACAGACCTCTAGTTGTCATGGTAAACTGCATGCGGTCTCAAGCCCTTGAGGAAAGTCGGAAAAACCATTTAATGACCAGTGTCATTTTGGAACAAAAGCTCTCTTCTACTGAGCAACACCTGTTTGAAGAAAAGCTTAAAGAAATAAAAAATGAATATGAGAAATGCAACAACTTCCTTTCTTTTATGATAATTAAAGAAAATTTTGATTCAAATTATATAAAAAAAAATACCGTGAAAAACATGCTCAAAGGTTTAGACTACAGTAGCAATAGGCCCAATGCTAAATTGATCAGTTACGTTGCATTGTTGAACTATGTAAAAAACACATCCATTCCAGTGTCTAGATGTGAAGCAATCCTCGGAATTTCACAAGTAAAATCCACCTTTTGGAGGAAAAAAACTCTTGAAGATGGCTTGAGCCAGCACGCCAAATTACTGCTCATTAAATGCCCCATGGACGAAGTGAATGGCACTTATGAATCAGTCCGAATGATACATCCACTCGTGGCGAAACAAGTGCTGGAAGAATTTGAAACGACGAATCGCTCTTCAAGATTTAACATTGCTAAAGAACTGCTTACTGAAGATATCCTTTTTAATAATGGCATGGGAAGAGAGCACTTGGTTAAAAATGTCAGGAATATGTTTGTCATCCGCCATCGCAAAGAGCAGGGCGATGAAACAGACAGTCTCTTTGCACCTCTTATTGAAGACATCATTAAACATAAATACAGTACATTAAGCCACCCAAGTAAGTTGGAATCGGGCATGCAAAATGCTAAAGAATTAATGCTTTGTGCTACAGATTTTCAAAAGATGCGATATTGGCCCAGGCTCTTGCAAGGTATTGCTACCTTAAAGACAACAACTTTGATGAAGCCAAAAAATGGGCAGAGCATGCAAAGAAATTGGTCAAAAATAGTTCTTACATTACAGACACAATTGGTCAGATTTATAAGCATGAACTGAAGCAGAAATTTGATGTTAGTGCCATCGAGAAAAAAGGGTTCCTTCCTCCATCAGATCTTAATAAAGCACTACAGCTTGCAAAAAGTGCTTCTGACTTTTTTAGAGAAGCACAGGAGTTGGTTAAAACAGAGGATGGTGCCTTTAACACAGCTGGATTCTTTGGCGATATTGAGGTTGCCACACATATGTTGCAACTGTTTGAGCTGACCAAAGTATTTCACAAAACTGGTGAAATCCACAAGAGAACCCTGGTGGCCTATTTAAATGGAAGGATTGACTTGTCACGGTGACGAAGAAGAAAAAGCCACAGTGGAGGTTTTACAAAACAATGAGCTATATCTTAGAGAATTAAAAAACAGAATGAAGTATTCCTTAGAAGTTTTGGAAGCCTATTTTTGGCTGTTTAAGCCAACCTATGCCGAAAAACAAATAAAAGACAAGCATCGTCATACCGTCGAAAAGTTTTACAACCAATATACAACAATATTTTGTTCAGAGAAGTCAGAAAAACTGGATGCGAAACAATTCCCAAAAATAAGTGCTACGAATGAAATTGAGTCAAAACACGGTGATAGATTTCCAGGACTTATACGCTATCTTGCAGAACGAAATGCTGAAAAATCTCTGGAGGTTATTATCAGCAGCTATAAAAGTCTACTTCGTAATTCAAAAAATATCAATAACATTAAGGAAAAGCAAAATTTTATTTTTCCTAACGTTATCCTAAATTGTGTAAATAACAAATCCAAAGCAGTGTCCCCCTACAGTGAACTGGCGACGATGCTGAACAATATCCTCCGTGAAATAGGAACACAAAACAGATTTCCAGAACCATACTTTCTGGCTTTACTTTTACTGTGGCTCAATGAAGAAAGCAAAAGAACTGACGTGAATCAGCTGGCAGAATACATTGAGGCAATGAAACGATCCTTCCGAGCAAAATATGAATATGAGCCGCAGACAACAGTTAACAACCAATTTCTTTTTGGGGAAGGGAAAAGGATTGGACAGAATAGTGTCTCGAACAAAAATTGACAGGACTGCAGACATGCAGAGAACTGGGAAATCCTTGCGTCTATTATGGCTCAGTGGAGAGATTTTCAAGGAAAAAAAAGTTCAACAAATCCTCCTTAGAGTCCGGGGATCAACCACTGATGAAGGATACATTTACCTTGACCATAGGTTCAGTGCTGGTGATGGTAAAAATAAGGCCATCAAGATTCCTGTGCACCCAGTAAACCTGGGACCACTGAGGACAGGCAAGAGCATCGAGTCTGTCACCTTTTTTGTAGGGTTCACTATGGAAGGCCCGATTGCCTATGACATTCAGCCTGTGTAGGCTATATAAAAATAAGGCGTGGGTCATAAGGTGCTGTAGCCATGTAAATAAAACGTAAGGGACTGCATTGCCATCAATCTACTACACATATCAAAATAGTACCATCTGTTTTGTAACCACTCTTCTACCACCAATTCCACTCTTCCACCACTAATTACTCAATAACTACTCCACCAATATTGAGGGCTCAGTGTACCAGACTGTGTCAACTCTTCCAAGAGCTTTTGCACCATGATACTGCAGGCCAAAACGTCTGTCTGCTTCTTCCCTTGCACCGCTCGACTTTGGACTTCCACCAATCGTCTCTTTTACAACCCAGCTCGATTCAAGCAATGCGACAATTCTTGACAGTGCTGTTTGTTTTGATCGCTTTGTTGTATATGTGCCTTTTGCAAATTTTTTTTTACAATACTTGCAGTCAAAATGCAAACAAAAAACATTTTGACTGCAAGTATTGTGGTTAATGTAAACATGATTCCTTGCAAAAGGTGTCAGTTTTGTTGCCAGAAAAAAGGGGAAAACCCCTATTAGTATATTTTGGTACTGGCAAAGGAGGCCTCATTATGTAGATGCTTACCCCGAGCTCTCATTACTCTGATAGTGCGTTGTCTTTGAATTGTGCGCCTTTTGGCGTCATCTGGTCGAACACCATATGAGACTAGGCTCTTAGAAAAGCTGTCTCTCGTGTGGACCAATGAGTTTCAAGGACAATGCATCAATTATCAGAGTATTGTTTTTTGTTTGCATTTTGACTGCAAGTATTGTGGTTAATGTAAACATGATTCCTTGCTAAAGGTGTTAGTTTTGTTGCCAGAAAAAAGGGGAAACCCCCTATTAGTATGATATTGTCTATTTTGAATGTCAAAGTTCTATATACACATATAGGTGGGTTGATTGCATTCCGAGGGTTGAGGTTAATTATGGTGGAGTAAACATGTATCATTTGAATGAGAAGTTGATAAGGAGCCTTTACTCAAAGGGTACCACAAAAGCCCATGCACAAAGAGGTGAGAAAGGCACCCGTAGCAGGGAATAAGTATAACCCGTAAAAACGAAGTTTTTCACTAATAAATCCTTTATATGCGTGGCAGCGAACTTAATATAAAGGATTTAAAAATATATTCGCCTGTGGAGGACGCGGGTATCGATCCCGCGACCTTTGGCATGGGAAGCGAGGGCGCTACCAACTGCGCTACTCCGCCACGGCCTGTGGAGGGGTTACGCTCTGGGCTCTTACACTGTGCGTTCTATTTGAATATATGTAAAATAAAAATGTTTTGCCTAAAAAGTGTAAAATGTTGGGAATTTTTTTTCACGAACATTCATTGTCTCGCACAACGAGTCTGTGTGGAAAATCTCAGCTCGATTGGATCTCGGGAAGTGGGTTAAAAAACGACCGAAAGATTTGCACGGTCGTAAGCAAGCAAGCAAGCACGCAAGCAAGCAAGCGAACTTAATATAAAGGATTTTAAAAAAAGCACCCCTGCTGCGTGCCCCTGCCAAAAAGAACACTCAGCGTCCAAGCTGATAATTACGTACTAGCTTTGGCATTTTAAAGAGTCGCAATGTTCAGAATGACAACCACCACATTAATATTATTAATACATCAAGGTATGAAACGTTACTCTATGAAACGTTAACCTTAATAGGATGTGCCGTTATATGATGCAGCTCGGGGGAAAAGGTTTCAATATGACTATTTTGCATATTCTTATTCACAATCACTGTTATCCGTACATAATTGTCATAAGGTCTGGATACGCATGTGAAACTTTATTATAATGGCATTATGGAAGTTCGTGTTGAAGCACTGACCCTAAAAGATCATTCAGGACAATAGACATATTTGTATATATTCTAATTGTTAATTATCGACGACCAAAATGTATATGTATTCAATGGTGTATAACCTGCACAACGCCCAACTACCTTTGTCTTCCCATTGGAGATCTATACATGCCATACCAGTCATTCATATTAATGCTGAGTCCACGTAAGGGGGGAACTAGGACCAGTGCAGATAATCTCCACTGTATGGCTTGAGGGGGAATCGAACTCAGCGAAGCAGCCTCAGTAGGAGAGGGGACAAACAAAGATACCCAAAAGGGAGGAGGTAGGCCGTTTTTACCCTACAACATGGACCACAGACACGCACACCACGTCTGGGGGCAGCTTTCATAAGTCAGTAGACAACACCAGGGGCAGCTAAAAACATCAGAGTTCACACCGTCTTGGGATGACCTCCAAAGGAGGTATGACCCCTGACGCCAGGGTATCCAGAAAGCCAGAAAAAAATGTGGGAGGAGCTTTGGGCTTTTTTTTATGTAACTTAGGAAATTAATCAAAGCAATTATACATTCCTATACAAACAGCACAACATCATATAAACCAGTCCTGCAGAGACAGGCTCTGGAATTTGCCCTCGTGACTGGCAGTAGAATTGAGTTCTTGCTAAGGCAGACTAAGTATAGCTGAACATTTTATTTTCCGTTTTTCTTCATATTTTGAGTAGCTTGCAGAGGCAAGGACTTCGAGAAGTTGTACTGTATTAAGCTAAGAGGTGTGATAAGTTATGTGGTTGAGGAAAATTGTTGATTGATAAGAGTTTTTGGTAGCAAGGGACCTTAAACTGCATTCTTCATGCTGTTGTGCAAAGGAATTTTCCGTATAATGTACTAAGCTAAGATCTGTCAGGGAATTGTTGGATAAACGCCCATCGTGGCGTGAAGCAACTTTCCCAAGTGGAGACTTGAGTCATACACCAATATCGAGTGTGCATGAAATATTGTCCAAACTATAGGCTGGAAAAATGACGTCTGTTAAGTCAACCAGCCATTGTATGAGGTGGAGAGGCCGGGAGTGTGTGAGCGATCGTCACGTGCAGGCTGCAGCACAGCCTGAGCTCTCTGAGGGCGAGCAACCAAAGCCACTCCCAAGGCTGCTGACAGGCAACGTGCTGGGCCAGTGTGGCCACAGCACGCTCCAGCTGCAGATCGAGCCTGGCGTGCAGACAATCTGCGAGCGTGCGGCGTCAAAGTTAACCTCTGACTGGCAGCGTGCTAACTCGGGAGCCGCCAGCGCACTCCAGCTGTGGATCGAGCCTGCCGTTCTACACATCCTTGTGGGACTGGAGGTATTTTTGGGGAAGAAAGAAGACAAAAGATGGAACATTAACTTCACGCTCACCATTTACCTGTGCCTTGTACAAGATTGCGGGCTAATAAGAACCCCAGCTTGCATGCATCGCACACCACAACAGACGAATTGTGCATTGTCGCGTTACCTTGAGACATTAGCCGGGTTGTTTTCTTTTAATCACGTGATTGTGAGATCCGATCGTTGAAGTTTTGATACGCATTTATGAGCACGAATTCCGTACGACTATTTCCATGTTGAGGTGTTTGTCTATTCTCTTTTAATCACGTGATTGTGAGATTTGACCATCGATGCTTTTATAATTATTCAGTACGGGTTGATGTGTACGTATATTTGCATGTGTACTGTTATTGGTATTCTGATAATGAGTGTTGTTGGATGTTAGGGTAAGTGGTATTAAAGTTTTTTAGATTGAGAAGGGCCCGAGTGCTTCTTTCCTAACTCATGCTTCATTCTATCTCAATTGCCAGACCTGCCATAATTACACATACTTGATGAGCGAGAATCAGTAAATGTTAGAACGAGAATCATTGCGTTATCACGATTGATAATACATATATAATATACAATTATAAGAACTCGTGGTAACTTAATGCATACTCGCTTCTTAATCATATAAATGTTCATCATTGATTGTAATCGCAGTCATTGTTCATTACACGTAACACACATTGTTAATTACACTTAAACACGCATTTAATTATGGGTACGCTTAATTATATTAGAATTAGATAAATTACCATATTTACATTCTACATAATTTCATATTGTAATAGTTAAAGAAACATTTTAAACACAATATATACAACAGCTTAACGTCTTTGGTCGATGAACCTGCACTTAGCGAATATGTTAAACTGATTCAAGCAGGCTTGCGCACTTACATTAATCTGATTTCCCTAAGCAGCCGTGAACATGCACCACTCTTGACGTGCACACCCCAACAAGACGCACAGCCACACGCAGCAGCCACGGCGCGTGGGGGACCCAGACACGGGAAGCACCTGGGGTGGGCATTGCTCACCGTGAGATTGGTGGTGCGGCACTTGGCGCGTGGCCCCACGTGGGCGACCACGTGGTGCTTCCTCTGCCCGCTGCCTCGCGAGGCCGAGGCGAACGCGGCGCTGAGCTCGAGGCGGCCACGCGCGCTTCCCGAGACGCCTCCCCACGATCGTCCAGGCCCTGCCCCACAACGTCCGTGCGGAAGCAGTGAACATTTCTGGGCGGCGTCGGCTATGAATCTAAGACGCAAATCTCAAGAGTGTCTGGGTACGAGCAGAACGTCACGTGACCCAACTTATTTGGTATTAATTCTAGATTTGAAGCTTTCGTGACTGCAAGGATTCATATTCTTAGGTTTTTTTCGGTAAAGTAACGTAGGTAAAAAATTAAAATTAATAAAAGTAAAATAAAATAAAAATCACGACGTTTCGGAGACAACACAGCTATCGTGCTGTGACTGTGTAGTGGTGATACGCGCTGGGTGTATATGTCGTGTGCCAGCGCGTATGTACGGGTGTGTGTGTGGTGACGCGCGCTGACGGGGAGGAGCAGGCGTCAGTGCGCGGGTGGGGGTAGTGCTGCTGATTGGCTGTGTGCCGGTGACGTGCCCAGAGGGAGTGATCGGGTAGCAGCGCGGTGTGATTGGTCGGGGAGTGGAAACACGCGCTGAGCGGAACCGGATCGTAGGGATAGCGCGTGGGGATTGGGTAACTGAGGAGCGGTGCCGACGTTGAGGTCCGCATCCGCTCCGTCTCCCGGGAAGAAGGGGTATATAAGGTGATGCACAGAGGAGCAGGGGGCAGAAGTGGAACCATCTAAGAATGAAGACGAAGGTGCAGAGATAGAGCCAGTAGAGGAGAGTAATGGAGAGTAGAGGAGAGTAATGGAGAGTAGAGGAGAGTAATGGAGAGTAGAGGGGAGTAAGGTATAAGTGTGTAGCCAGCGAGAGAGAACGGTCTACACGAGCTGAGTAATGTATAGTGTGTAGCCAGCGAGAGAGGAAGGTCTACACGAGCCGAGTATGCATACGGTGTAGCCAGAGAGAGAGATGCAAAGTCTACACGAGGCGAGTGGAGAGTGTAGCAGAGGCGCAGAGTCTACACGAGGCGAGAGAGGAGTGTAGCCGAGGCGCGGAGTCTACACGAGGCACAGAGAGCCGGCAGCACAGAATCCAGAGTCAAGAGAAGCGCATTGTGAAGAAGAGAGGCCACGCGTTGTATTGTTACAAGTCAAGATTTAATAAAAGAAGTGTGTTCCCGTCAAGGAGTTTCCTGCCGTCATTTTCCAATACTTCAACTGTACCACCTGAAGACGGAAGCTTGTGTTGCCTCCGAAACGTCGTGATTTTTATTTTATTTTACTTTTATTATTTGGTATTCGCACCCTACGGGGGTTGAGCAACACTGTGCGTGTGTTGGCGTTGTTAGAGTTGTGGCAATGCCGAGACGTGGACCACGGGTTAGAGGGCAAGATGGCTGCCGCTAGTAAACAACACTCAAGCATGGCACGCACTCTACAAGTCTGTGTTGCACAGTTTAACCTGAAAACTTACTTAAAATAACGGTGGTGGCTGTGACTGCACTCAAGTTCATGAGCTATGCTGTCTCTTGTCCTCCCATGATACATTTCTGTAGTTTCTAATCGGTATATTTGTTTTAAAAAAACATTACTCTTCAATAGTTTTACTAAATTAGTTAGCTCTTCCACATTTGGTTACAACAAATGTTAAAACATTTCACTTATTTAGTGTTCTGCCCCACGGCTGGGGTTTTGCCTCACGGCAGATGGGGGTGGGGCGCATCTGTACACAGGAATTTCCTGTTTTTTATGCTAATTTTGGTCACGTGACCAGGAAGTTGCGATTTAAGATTCCTGCTCGACCACGTGGGCGTCGGCCATTAGACACACAACTCAAGATGGCGGCACACATCGCGTCCTGTGAAGCCAGCCGCAATTTTCCATTTTGGGAGCTTAAGAAGCAGTCTGTAAGTTCGTTTATGTTCTTATAATATTGGCAATGATGTTATAATGTTAGAATGACCGTTATAATGATGTAAATGCCTTTATAATGCTGTTAAATTGTTATGATAAATACGAGGCCTAGTTAACAACGAAGCCTGCAACTTTTCTTATTGTGAATGTTACTTGTAATTTAATAAGTCGAGTCAAACTTGTACCCAAGTAACTATATTGCGATCCTGAGAGCAAGGATGACGAAATATCTCATCCACAATTTAGTGTTCTGTGTAATACTGTACATTTGGGGTGCAGTGCGATGAATACACGATGTGCCTTTATGTAACACAGCAGCTTATGCTCGTGTATAGTTATTCAGTGGTAATGTAGGGGCCTGGTCCATCCAGGGTCTATTGTTGAGAAACATGTTATCAAAGACAATGTTCTGATGCTGTGGTGTTCAATCATTGTGTTGGTGTTTCCGGGTTATAACAGATGCTGTATCTGTGCTGTTTTCTCACTGGTTTTACCTCGTCATAACTACCACTACCACAACCACCATTACCTAACTACTATAACTTCCACTACAACCACTACCACCATCACTACCTAACTACTATAACTACCACTATAACCACCACCATTACCTAACTATAACTACCACTACAACCACCATCACCAACAGCAGCCGCGTGCCGGGCGGGGCTCCGCTGGCGAGGCACAGGGAGTGGGCTAAGTTGAGGGGGTGAGGGGGCGGTGGTGAGGGGGTGAGAGGGCGAGGGGCGCCCAGACAGAGAGAGGTGCCCAGCGCTGTGAGACCACAGGGAGGAGGTGGTGGGGAGGGTGATGGTGGTGAGGGTGGTAGTGAGGGTAGTGTGGGTGGTGAGGGTGGTGAGAGAGCGCGGCCTGGGGGTTGAGTTGAAGGAGCAGCGGGTGAGGGGTTGGACAGCAGCAGGCGGTGACGACGGGGAGGCGACAGTACACGTGGTGTGTGTGTACATGGTGTGTGTGTGTGTGTACACGGTGTGTGTGTGTACGTGGTGTGTATGGGTACAACGGTGCGTGTATCGGGTGGAGTGGAGGGACCTCCGAGTCTGATTGTCCTCTCTGGTCACAGAGATGACCTTCGTGGACTGTGTAGGCCTCAAGTACCTGCTGGGCGTGCTCAAGCACCACGCCTGCCAGGACCTCATTCTGCGCTTTGTGAGTCACGCGGAGAGGGGGGGGGAGTGAGAGTCAAAGATGGTGAGAGAGAGAGCGAGTTCGAGACATTACTCCACGTTATTGACGTCCTAACAGACGAACCTTACAGCTCACAATGAGGGAGACAGACTTAGAAGACAAATGCCCACGTCGAGTGGGAGCATCCTCAGGGTGTCTTGTCGAGGTGCTTGTAGAATCGACAGTGTGAATCCTGCCGGATCAGCACGCTGTTTGTGCACTATGTACATTATTGTGTTTATGCCTCAGATGTGTGTGTCATGTTGTTCGTGTCTTGCGTCGCAAGTCTGTCCTGCGCCGTGCGATGTTGCTGTGCCGCGTGTGCCCTGAGCGTCTCTCGCTTCTTCGCATTTCACCGCCTCTACTGCACGTTGTCACTTGGGGATAGCGACTTCAGGTGCGGCAGCGATCTCACGTGCGATTCGTTCTGCCTTCTCCTCCCGCTTGTGTCGCTCCTCCTCTATCCGCTCCTCCTCCTCTGGTGCGATGAGCTTCAGCCGTGTGCCAATCTGGCGGAGCCGTAGACACGAGACCACGTGGCAGCGCAGAGTGGCGCGCCGTCTTACACAGTGGAGACGCTCGCACCGGGGGCACCACCTTGCTAGCCTGCTGCTGCTGGACGTCTCGAGAGAGAGGCAGAGACAGAGTTAGAGAACGATGTAGAGAGTGAGTTAGAGAGTGGGTGAGTGGGTGACTATCACTGTATCGCTGTGTGTGTGAGAGTTGTGGGGAGCGGTAGTGCAGTGGCGAGCGCGCT
Source organism: Lampetra planeri (assembly GCF_965212315.1). NCBI lineage: Eukaryota > Metazoa > Chordata > Hyperoartia > Petromyzontiformes > Petromyzontidae > Lampetra > Lampetra planeri. The sequence continues at coordinate 5,463,373 of NC_136109.1, read as the reverse complement.
GCGCTACGAACCCGGCGACCCGGGTTCAATTCCCACTCACGGCCAACACCAGTGACGATTATAGAAGCCGGTCCTGAGCCTCCCCTAGGTTGACTTGGCCTCAAAAGAGCAGCTGGTGCAGAGTGTGAACATCGCCACTCGGAGGACAAAGGGTGTGGTGCTGGTCAATCGCCTCCTCGTGTGCAGTGCCGGGACTCATAGCTGCTCGGTTACAGCACATGCCACGACAGTACGTTAAGACTATGCAGGGGATCTTTGTGTGAGTGAGTGTGACTGAGTGAGTGACTGAGTGAGTGACTGAGTGAGTGACTGAGTGAGTGACTGAGTGAGTGACTGTGAGTGACTGTGAGTGACTGTGAGTGACTGAGTGGGGTGAGTGAGTGACTGTGAGTGGAGTGAGTGGCAGCGAGTGAGTGACAGTGAGTCACCCCCACTCTGTACTCCCCCTGGTCCCCCACTCACTCCCACTCTGTACTCCACCTGGTCCCCTACTCACCCCCACTCTGTACTCCTCCTGGTCCCCCACTCACCCCCACTCTGTACTCCTGGTCCCCCACTCACCCCCACACGTGACGACTCACGTGACCCTGAGTCTCCGTGTGTCTCATCGCGTAGACGATGGCGACGTGAAGAAGATTGAGGAGGCGGCGTTGGAGTTTGAGAAGAAAACATGCGTCTGGTTCATCCCTCGCTCCAGTCAGACCGACTACATCTACATCCACGCGTGGGACGGGTGAGACAGACACGGACACAACAGAGACATGGACACGACAAAGACACTAACACTTTAGACACTACAGAGACACGGACACTATAGAGACACAGACGCTAAAGAGATATGGACCCTACAAAGACACGGACACTACAGAGACACGAACTAGACACAGACACCAAAGAAACATGGACAAGACAGACACGGACAATACGCAGACACGGACACTACAGAGACACGGACACTACAGAGACACGGACACTACAGAGACACGGACACTACAGAGACACGGACACTACAGAGACACAGACACTACATGGCGCTTGGTGCTCAGGCTGGGGTTGTCTCTGTGGTGAGAGGTGAGGGAATGGGGCTCAGTGCTCAGGCTGGGGTTGTCTCTACAGGAATTGGTCGTTCCTGGGCCGTCAGGGCGGGGACCAGGCGCTGTCCCTGGAGCCCGGTATGGTGACCAAGGGCGTTGTTCTGCACGAGTTCATGCACGCGCTCGGCTTCCACCAACGAGCACTGCCGCAGCGACCGCGACGACCACATCTTGGTGCTGAGCCACAACGCCAAGCCCGGTGAGAGGGACAGATGGCGCAGTTCAATTCTCAGCCATGGCCATCATCAGTGGCGTGTGGTCTATGACCTGATCCTAGGCGATCGCCTCCACCTTACACAACCCACCTCCATGATGACACAGTGTGGATAGGCTCATGTCCAACAGCAGATTGATCAAGGCTCTAAGTTATGAGTCAAATTAACGGTGTCAACCAAAGTGTTTGTTGTGTTAGAGAGTATTGCCCTTGGATCTTTGTAATAATGTGAGAAGCTGTATTCCTTTAATGACTTTGCATTAAATAATATATTTATTTTCAGAGTGGATGGATGCTATTGTGAAGACAACCCCCCATGAGCACAGCCTAAGGACCCCATCCGACTACAGCTCCGTCACCCACTACGGCACACTGTGCACTGGTAGCAAGGGGTCCAGGTGTTTTGCGGAGTTCCTGGAGCAGGGATAGACGTGGCCAGGTCATGGAGAGAAAGGAATGGATTCCCAGCCGTGGACCATTACGAACTATAACCACCTTCACCAAACGTCTGTGCAGTTAGCCTCTGCAGCAGGCCTGGTGCACCACGAGGTCACATGGCCTCGCTTGCGATGGTCCCTTGGCTCGAGGTCGTTGGGCAGATCCAGGTTCTCTGGGTTGGCCCTGTTGAGTTCCTGGCATCTTATCTAACTTGGATCCTGGTTGCCCGCTCCTCTTCTTGAGCTCCGCTTTCACCTCACAGGGTGACCGTGGCATGGGTCAGAACTCTCCTCCAGAGAGGATCAGCCCAACATACCAGGTACCAGACAAGAGCCGAGTCCACTCAGGTCCAGTTCCTCCTGAGCCCTATCAAGCTCCTGCTCTCAGCTCCTCAGCTGTGCGTACATGGCCTCTTGGTCTGGTCTAAGAGCAGCTGCTCATGCTGTGCATGTGAATACAGGTCCCCACCTCCACAGCTTCACTTGTCATCGTTATATCGGTGCTGCATCGTTTGTTACAGTATTTTGTTATCTGTATTATAACCCTTCTGTGCATATTCTATTTGCTCTGTAATATTACGAACACGATCTACAACTGCTGAAAGTAGAGTCATTGCAACGTCCAATGGCCATGAACTACATCAATGTTAGAAGGACTTAATAAACTCAGAGTTGGGCCCAGTGCCAAACGTATTTCACTTGTTCAACAATGTCAAAGAGACACAACTGGGATACAGAGCAGTGTCTGTACATTTATCTGTTTTTTAAGACATCCTGATAGCAAAGTGATTAAGTATAGCAGTGGACAAGGTCAGGCTGGAGTTCTTCTGGAAGGCTGCACTAGATAACGAAGAGTAACATAGCAATGTGTCTCGTCAGTACAGTTTGTGATCAGTGTGTCTAACCTGCTAGAATATATCTGGCTTAGAGACTTGGACATTGTCAAGAAAATGAAAAACATTTCCGAAGTGCACAAAAAAGCTTGGAGATGATTTATACGACTACTAACGAGGAACATGTGTGATGTGATAGAGAGCATACGCAGGTTAGAGATGTGATATTGACGGTTAAGAAAGCAAGTGGCTTGGACAGGACCCGCCACTAGACGGAATGATGGCTGCTGGTCGAGACTAAAGATGGAGTGGCAGCCAAGGGAGGGTGTGAGGACATCTGTGATGAAATCGGCTCGTGTGCGATGCTGGGCGGACTGCGCGTCGTGGCAGCGCGAGGGATGGCGAGGGCTTGGGGAGGCTTTCAACAGCTCAGGGATTGTCCATGGCTGTGATGAGGATTTCATTCACAAAAATAGTGCATTGCTTTATATTGTACCAGCCAAAACCCCACTGAATATTACCCACAGCTAAATTACAAAATAAATGATGACTTTAGCTGCTTTACAATGGAGACATTGGTGTCAATTTGCTCTTATTCATTGGCAATGAACTCCAATGTAAAATTACTCCGCAGGACCGCCGGCTCAAAAGATGAGCACAGCCCGACGCTGGTGCCCAGGGACACAAGCACCATGCGTCGCTTTGGAGGTGGCCACACCCTCAGTGAGGGCGACGTGGAGAAGATCGAAAAGATGTTCGGCTGTGAGCCGGCACCACGGGGACCCAGCGACGCAGCTCCAGCGCGGATGCCGGGTGAGATACGCAGTGCAGCTGGAGAGCTCCGTGAGCAAATCATATTACAGTGCAGGAATAAGATTCTTGATTGCCAGCCCGTTGAGTAGTACTGGCAGGGCAGGTGTAGATACGGATCTGTGATTCATGGCTACATCATCCTAGGGAGCCCCGTCAATACACTTTCTCAGAGTGTGCGTATTTTTACATTTGAAACTTGGTTATTTTATGAGGCAATTGTTTACAAGTCACGTTTGGCCAGGCCGTGTGTGCGCTGCCTATGCACCGCGTTGTTTGTTCACGACGAGAGATGTCACCGAGTCAGTGCCCGTTCTCCTCTTTCTCCCTCTGCATTCGTTGATTAAAGTGGCGAGGAGTCGCCTGGTCCAGGACATCATCATCGTCATCCTCCTGATGATCCTTTACTGCACCGTCCATTTGACAACCACATGTCAGAGTGCATTCGTCTAGCACGAATCACGAGGTACTACAGAGAGAAGCCATCAGCTGAGACGATGTCCAACGTGGAGGCCCTGCCCTGAGACAGCAGGCGGCTAGCAAGGCGGGGCCTCTGTAGCGCCGTGCACCCACGGAGCGAGCCGAGCGACTTTGGCCACAGCGCCTGCACAGCCCCGGTGCTCGCTCCTCCCTCGCCACCCAGCCGGGTCGCCCACCTCCCACTCGGCCAAGCAAACACGTGGCTCCCGTTGGTGCAGAGCCATCGCTGAATAACAACGTATGAACTTGAGGCCAGATTTTAGCGGGTTAAGTTGATTACAATTAGAATTCTTAATGCATAATATATGGAGAAGTCTCCTCATTACATGAGCAGCAGAATAAGTCAGTTAATTAACTCTATTACATATATTCTCTGTGTTTCAGCATTCATGTTGCTGTGATATGATAAACATCACTCTAAGAGATGTCCTGAGAAACCTGGGGCTTCCGGTGATCTTTAAAAGACAGAGGCGATAGCAGTGGCTAGGGATGGGTCTGGGCACCTTCATCGCAGGTTCCACGGTAAGACGTGAGACTTTATCGCAGTCAGGCATGATAACTCAAAGGCTTTGTTGTATTTATGGAGTGATTGGCACAACACTGGGAGTTGTGATAAGGAGGTCGAGAGATAGCTAGTAGGGCATGGATTTTGATGGGCTACTTAAAGCACTTGGGAAGAGTAGAGATGTGAATGTTCACGTGAAGAGATGTGTGATGCAGGGGTAGTGGCCCGTGTTACTGTATGGGTCAGAGAGCTGGACTTGAACACAGCAATGGGGAAAGAAGCTGCTGACCTCTGAACTCAGTTACAGGCAGAAGATTATAGAAATCCATGGAAGTGTAGGGTAAGCAACGTGGATGTTCGGAATAGAACATATCAATACTGTAGAGGGTTGTAGATGCAATCATGAAGAGGAAGTGATGATTGTTACGCATGGGCAAGACAGCTATTGGAGGCAGCACCTAGAAGACTTTAGACAGGACGATGAGACAATGTAATAAACACATTAGAAGGCAGGTGTCAACTTGATTATTGCAGCAAATTTGTCAAAAGGAAGGAATTGATTGTGGGTTGTGACCAATGTAGTACACAGAGGCACTTGAACCTGGGAACCCTTTGATCAGCAGATGATAATTATGGTAATGATCATAATGGTACAAAGCTTTATACCTACAGAGCATTACACCCAAAGAGCCACATCCCCACAGGCAATGCAGTCCCGTAGTGCTGTCTGTACTGCTGCGTGTGTTGACAATCCTGGCTATGTGCACTCTGCACGGCTTGTTCGCTGATTTATCTCTGTGCTTTATCCCAGCAGGAGCCAGCACTGCATACAGAGAAGCTGATGTCTCAAGCCCTAAAATGACGGTGAGGTCTGCAGCAAAATGCTATGATCTAGCAGAGCACAGCGTGACTTCCGTAGAAATATTTGTATTTATATTGAAGCAAACCTCCAGCCTGAGCTATCCCCATATAAACCCTCGGCAGGTTAATTCCATGGGGTAGTTACTCAACCAAGTGGTAGGGTGTTTGCTGCTTGTTGCAGAGGTTCAAATCCAGCGGTCGCTCTGATTAATACTGTTGGTGCATTAGCTGTAAAAATATGTGGCGTTTGCTTTACAGTGGACATTTTCTACATTTCTGAAATTGGAATATACAGTGATACCTCGGTTCACGAACTTAATTCGTGAACTGACTCTGGTCGCGAACTGAATTGGTCGTGAACCGAGGCACATTTTCCCATAGGGTTAAATGTAAATCCGGTTAATCCGTTCTGACCTTTTTTTTGGGTTTTTTAAGCACAAAAATATGAAACAAATTACAATGCACATTAGTACTGTACAGTATAGTAATGTATAAAGAGAGAACACTAACCTTGCTTGAGATGACTTCAGTAAGCACTCAAACGGGTGAACTGTACAATACAGTAAGTACAGTACAGTAGTACAGTACTGTATGTGCTAAAAAGCACACCAAAAAGCAAAAAGTCACTGAAAGTGTCTTCACAGTACTCACAGTACTTATTTCTGTGTCTCTTCTTCTCTCCACGATCTTCCTACAGGAAGTCACGACCATGTGACAGCCTGGAAATAGCATTAAAATGGCCGCGGCTCCTGTTCGTGAACCGAAGTGGAGTTCGTGAACCGGAGCATATTTTTATGAACTTTTCTGTTCGTGAACCGAGTTGTTCGTGAACAGAAGCGTTCGTGAACCGAGGTATCACTGTACATAGCATTCATCATCTCCTTCTGTGGGGTGCCACGGTGGTTAGATGTTATCTCTATCACCTGGTATGCAGGAGCTCGTGGGTTCTATCACGACCCTGAGGTCGATATATTTGGAGTTTGCCTGTTCTTTCCATGGTCGCATGTGTTTTTCTCCAGGCCCTCCAGTTTTCCCCTGCATGTTTAGAAACATGCATTTACATTATTTGGCTTCTATAAATTTCCACATTATAAGCCGCTTCGTTGTGCTATCTTTTGTGGCCAGATCTCTGAAAATAGCTATATAGTTCAGTGGCCTTTACCTGGGATATATTATAGTAGTTTATTTTGATTGTGAAAACTCAGCAGGACCCTCCTGGGTAAACAAGTGTGATAATTATGCAATTCCTTTTCTGTTTTTTTTCATCATTTCCTGTTGCCTAATTATTATTTATTCATTTTATTTCAGCTTCTCCGTGCTCCAGAGAAGAAAGAGAAAGGTACGCACCACGGGGCCTTGTTCAGGTTCACGGGGCCCACGGGAGGAATCCACCTTCTCCACGTGCCCAGTGCAGTGAGCGCAGCGCCATTCTTGATCGGCCTCCATTGCCACCACTGTTACTTGCAAACATTTACTGCAGCCTGGCTTCAGATCTTCTGAATGAATGCGAGAGACTCAGACAACAAAATCACGTTGAGCCTGGTGTGGTGGAATGCACCCTGTAGTCCCGCTCTTTGGGGCTGTGGGGTGAGAATCACACAGACTTGTGAGACTCCCACACCTGCTTGGCTGCAACCAAATGGCAGTATGGCAAGTGCATTGAATCCATCTGTGTGGAGCTTTCAGTGGTGTTCCTGCATATGTATTTGGATTTCTGTGGGTACTCTGGCTTCCTCCTGCATGCCAAATAATGAACTGACCAAACAAAGGGTATAATTGTCATTGTGTTAGCTGACTTGTGCGAAGTTTGCACATTGCATGTCAGTTGGCTTCTCCCCGCCTCTATGTGAGGCAGGGAGAATCCCAGGCTGTGCGAGGAGAGATTCCCACATGAGCATTCTGCACCCCCCCCCTCTCTCGCTCTGGCTTCAGAATTCATGGGGTGTGGAGTCAAGGAGAGCAGCCTCTCATGCCCAGTCAGGCACTGGCCCAAGAGCGGCGATGACCATGTGTACATCCCCTACAAGGTGTCCAAGGACTTCTGTAAGTGTTGCATTGACCTCATGAACTGTCAGTGCGTTAGTGCTCTGTGGCAGAACTTATTTAACGTTTTTTTAGTTTTCTTCTAAGCAACACCGTAGTCTCATCATGATAGCTGAGTTTGAGAGGCTGATTACCTCAATGTACATTTCCATTTTTATGGCAATAATCTCGATAACTCGTATTTACAAGTGTTGCCACTGTCCTGGTTCAAGTTGGATCGTTTACCTGCACTCGTCACGCGTGCTGTGATCCCTGCCCACATGCATGTCGCTTGTGGGAGAGGGGCAGGCAACCTCGCTCCCATGACCACGCCCTGTGTGGGCGATGTCACATGGACGGTACCCCTGCATACGGGGTCCGCGGTTACTCTGAGTGGTCACTTTGCCTGCACGATGTTTTCTTGAACATGCTGTGATATCCACTTTGATGATCACAAATTTACTTTGCATTATAATGTTTGGTGAATATGAAAATGCACATTGATGACTGATAAGGGATGAACACATTGTAGAATATACATATTTCTAGCATCGTTATTGCATGATTCATGTCTCAGAACATTGTTTACCTCAATAAAACTAGTAATTAACATTTTTCAGTTACTGCCATTAAGTTTGCAAAGATAAATTATTAAGGCGTCATTACGTATGCCTCGATCACTGAAATACGTTTACAAGTCTGTGTGTAATGTGTTACTTTGTTCTAAACATATCCCTGCCCATAACAGTGAAGACATGACTGTCCCCCACTAGATTTTGATTTTCTGTGTGGACCTAAAGCTAGCATCTGGCTGTTTGAGGAGAGGGGCTGTGGGGAGGCTCTGGGTGGTTGTGACATTCGAGAGACAGCTTCAGCACTCGTGCACTGGGACACAGCCTTGCGTGTGGATACAAAGAGACCCAGTGCTCCACAGGGCGGTGTGGGTCACCCTCTTGACTCAACGTTGTGTTCACTAAACCCATAGACAGCACTCGTGCGCTGGGACACAGCCTTGTGTGTGGATACGAGGAGACCCAGTGCTCCACAGGGCAGTGTGGGTCACCCTCTTGACTCAACGTTGTGTTCACTAAACCCATAGACAGCGTAGGGACAGTCAAACATGAAGTCTTCACAATGGATGATGGCTCCTGGGAGACGTGGAGTGTGCGGACAGTGCAGGCTTGTTAGCGAGGAGCGTGGCTGGAGCAGCTCAGGGCATTGTTGGTCACTGGGTCTGACACTGGGCTCTCAGCGTGAGCTTCCCTAACACGGAGCTGATAGTGGCGGTAGTGCAACGGTTAGCGCATTGTGCTACAACCCCCGCAACCCGAGTTCGATTCTCGCTCACGCCTAATACCAGTGACTGTTATCTGAACTGGTCCTGGGCCATCGCCCCTAGGGAGACAAAGGCGGCCGGGTGTGGTGATGGCCACCCACCCCCTCGTGTGACTCACCGGCCTTCATAAGTGCTCGCTAACAGCACTTGCCCCAACAGTTTGTTAATAGACTATACGGGGGTCTTTGTCTTTGTCAGAGTTGGTCTTCAACAAAAGGAGAGAAAAAAACTCTTCGTCTTCGAACACAGGAGCCTGCAGACGATGCTAGGAATATCATGGATGTAGACAACTTATTTAGTTTCATTGTGAATCCGTAAATATTCAAAGTGCAACAGGAAGGTTGTGATGGGTGGGACACCTGTGCAGGGTGGAAGGGGTCCCGTTACAGTGAAAGCGACAAGACAGAGGTCAGTGAATAAAAGGAGACCAGCAACCACATGGTGGAGATGTTGAAGGTCGCGTGTCCACCTTACAACAACTGCAGGATCTAGCAGAAGGAAGTGATGATGAGGTGTGGAGACATTAGCGGTATTGTTCATGGTCACCTGAGCCTCCTTTAGACACGCTTGGAAATGACGCTCTGCTATCATCCAATGTCAGCTGCCACAATTCCACTGAACAATTTCCTAATACCCGCATGAGAAATAGGCCCTGGTTTCATGAGCCCGAGCTTGTGCAAGTTAGTGCAAAGCATTACAATGAGTATTCATTAATATCAAGGTGTTTGAACCCCCTATGATGTGAATTAATCAGTGAATATTTATGACAAACTATGCATGAGCATTGCAATGAAGTTCACTGCTATGAAATGTCTCACCGTCTTGCAGATGACCACTATGTGAAAGCCATCGAGCAGGCTGTAGAGGAGTTTGAGAAGAAAACCCATATGCGATTCCGCCCTCATGGCAAAGAGACGGACTTCATTCACATCCAGGCCTTGTAGGGGTGAGGATTTCGCATCCATATCCACATACTGTACACCACTTCAGCAATCCACAGCCATTACTCACATTTACAATTCTTATCCAGCACTCAATTCATTTTGACATCCATAATTCACATGCTCTATTCACATCATCTGCTTGCATCTATTTACTTCAGTCAATGGTCAAGTCAGTTTAATAATCAAGACAATTCACAATCAGGGCTATTAATATCTGTGAGCAATGGCTGCCATTGCGAGCCAGCCTGTGTAACGTGTGCAATATCTGCCGTTTTTTACAGCTGTGTTAGTGTGAGACCTTAAATGCGCTGCCACTGGGCTCAGAGCTCTCTGGGGCTTTGATGGAGCTGTGCGGTGCTAGTGTTGTGTTGTCTGCAACTTGCTGGGACTGTGCTGTAGTGGTACTGAGTTCTCTGTGGCTTGTTGGGGCTGGGTATTGCCAGTGCCGTCCCCCTCTGTGCGACCTTTGGGATAGGTGTAATCATTGTGGTTGGGGTGGATTGTGTGATTCTGACGGGGGACTGCAGCTGATCTTGCATCCGCTGTGTAATTGGGGGGTTTGTTCTTCGGATGTGTTGGTATTGAGCTTCAGTGGCTCAGCCTGAGTTAGTAGAGTTATCAAATCTCTCCTGCATTTTTTAACTCCTCTCTTACTTTTTGTCTTGATGATCCTGTTGTTCTCTGATTCTAGCATAGTGCTCTGCGATGCACTGCATGTGTAATATAGTTGAATACTCTTGGACGCCGGGGTTGGAGACACACGTATTTATTCCGAGATATTTGGCACAATCACGGACATACAACACTGGAGGGGGTATCGGCCCCCTCACCCGGCTAGCTGGGAATAGACTTGCTAGCTATGTCTAACCTACCTCCTAGTCCTCCACTAACGGGCTAGGGGAGGCTATCTGGCCCGACACTGGTAAGTCGGGCTCACGGTACCCAGAGTCCCAGACCAGCTCTGATAAGAGCACCGGCTCTGGCTTTCGGGACCACGCCACTGGCTCGGTCCTGTGCGGCCCTGATAAGGGCGGCGACCCAGGGGAGTCCAGGGCTCTATCTAGACGATCTTCGGTCTTCACTGGTTTAGCTTTAACATTATGCCCCGAGCTCTCCGGCTCATCCCCTTTTATACCAAAACCCCCCGCTGAGGGGTGGGGCCCTGGGGGATCACAACTCCGGGTCAGCCCCCCAGGCTGCCCGGTGCGGACGTCGTTGAGAGCCTCCCCGTGCACTCACGTAGCCCCGCCCACTGTGTTTGTTTCCCGTGTGATCCCATGTATACAGCCCCTCCGTAACACCCCTACACATGTAAGCACTCTATACATCTAATAATTACTGGTTATTGATAGTTTTTACATCTGGCCACTAGTTATTTATTTCTTTTTTTTGCAAACGGCATATGCAGCATTCTGTGAAGGACATATGGTTCTGTGCAATTCCACATTCTATACCTGATCTGCCTCCATTGGGATGTCTGGCTCATCACAGCCAACCACAAGATGCTGTGCCTTCCTTCTAGCCATTGCCATGTATTAACCTTGGCCTTCTGAAGTGACGTGAAGTGACTCTGGTGGCTCATACTCGTTCTAACTGCAGACATCTCAGTGCTGTGTAAGGCTCACATACTTGGTGCCAACCCTCCAAGAGGTCTTTCTATATCAAATATTCACCCCAATGAAACATCAAAGTCAGCCAAACTAAAATTGCATTTTTATCGAGTGTTTGGTTTGGCCAGAGCAGTCAGACATGGATTTATGAAATTGAAAAACCCCAACCTAGATGAGCACATTGAACTGGCTACGATCACCGTGTGGGGGCCAGTTGGATGCAGTGCAACATGAACGTCATTGCATCTGACTCCTCACTGCAAATGGTATTCATCTCTCAAAACCCTCTTGTGTAGCAGTGTCGAGGTGCTGGGATTCACTGACTGCCACTTGGCAGGGTGGCACAATTCGAGTGCGGTGCCACCTCCGGGTGACATGGAGGATTGAATGCAAATAACCATTTTCAGTTGGGAGATGATGCCACGTTTGATGGCATTTGTGAGGATTGATGAGTGCATAGTCTACATTCATTGGAAGTGCATAAAAAATAAGTTAACAGGAGAAGACCATCGTATCGTACTATCTTTAATCAGGAGTTATGTTAACTACAATAAAACAGGATGGTGAGAATGTTTTTGCCTTAGCGAGTATAATTGTGCCACTCTGCAGAGGGAGTGAAAGTGGAGACCTCCAAGCAGATTGGTGGTTTTGGTTTGGGAACTAAAAATGATAGAGATCAAAAGAAGGCCAGTAGAATTCTGTAGGTTAAGAAAACTTTGCACAGCAAACATCTGGTTCCACCATGAAATAAATTAATGTACTTATTAATTACTAGGTGATTCAGGAAAATACCAGTTAGATTGCATCGTAGTCAAACAGACAAACCGAAATAGCACGGTGATCGCTCACGGCTACCTAGGAGCAGACACAGTCTCTTATAATTACTCTATTACTTCGAAGCAGAAATCGAATAAAATAAACTCAAACAAAAGAAGATATGGAATCGAGATTTATTGAACATAATACTCTCAAGCACAGAAAATACCAATGTAAGAGAGGTGGGGAGCAGACACGGAAAAAGCCTTGGGTAAAATAGGAAATTGTTAAAGATATTAATAAGGAAAAGGAAGAATACCAATATAGAAGCAAAGAGAGAAAAAAGAGAAACCAGGAGAGAGACCAACAAACCGAGAAGAGAGGCTGACAAAGCAAGAGGACGACGGTGGGGAAGGGAACGCCAACAACTTGAGGGATGGAACAGGCAGGAAAGGTCGGGTTACTGTGCAAAGAAGTGAAGCAAATCACAGAAGAGCGATGAGCCAATACCAGTGGCAGCACACAGGGGAAGCAGGACAAGTCAGAGAAAAGTGTAAAGTACACATTGAAGATCCATGTGGAACGGGAAGCCAGAGAGACTGGTAGACAAAGAAGACAAGGGTCCTGCTATTCTTCAAAGTGAAGTCGTTGCAGCAATCAAAAGTATGAAGATGGGGAAGGCAGAAGGAATCGACGGAATTTATTAGGTGGGGGAGCAATACATTAGATTACACTTTGTCACAAGATGTATGAGAGAATGGCCAGCAGACTTTACGAACTAAAGTCATACCAATCCCCATTGTTCCGACTTCAGAACAATCAGTTTGAGACCACAATTGTAGATTATGCTGAGAATGATTCAATCACTTATCAAGAGAAAAGCAGAGGCCTACTTTGCAAAGGACCTGTTTGGGTTTTAGAAAGGATATGATGGAACAGGTAAACAAAAGGTGTAATGAGAACGATCTTTGAAATGAGCTTGGAGTTGAACCAAGAAGTGTATATGTCTCATTTTGAGAACATTCTGAGGCTGGATGGGAATATTTTGTTCAATTTGCTCCAGATGATCAGAATGGACTGGAAAGATAGACAGCTTATTGCAGTCTTAATTTAGGAGCTTTCGTGACTGCAGGAATTATTCTTTGGTTCTTTTCGGTTAAGTCACGTCTAAAAATAAAATAATAAATTAAAATAACATATTACGACGTTTCGATTGCAACACAAGCAATCATCATCAGGCATAAAAGAAATAGCAACAAAAATCTAACTAGAAAACTATAGACAGACATACAAGCAGACAGACATCACAACGGCACACAGAGAGGACACAAATCGGCACAAAGAGAGGGGTCGTTTCTGTGACGGTCCCTTAAATATAGAGAGGGGGGGGGCGGCCTTGACACATGAGTCAAACAGCAACAGTGAACATAGCCAAAGACGAATCAGATAATACAGAAATCTGAAGAGGTGCGATACAGGGGTGCACATTATCACTGACACCTTTTGTGGAGATGATGATGATGAAGCAGCTTGGGAAATCATGATGGAAATAATTTATTGGAGGTCAGTGAGATCAGCAGATTTGCAGATGACAAGCAGGTGCTGGCAATTAGAGAGTAAGGGGTGACACGTTTTAGTTACAAAGTTAATAAAGGAAAAGAGGATTTCGGACTGAAAATAACATAAACAAGAGTAATGAGAGGATGAAGGAGAGAATGCAGGGAAATTAATATTCCGATTGTAGGTAACAAGATAAAAGTGAAAGAGTTCACCCACTTGGGCCGTCTTCTCACATCGGATGGTCGGTGTTCTTTAAGAAATCAAAATCAGCAGTGGTGGCTGCAGGTTTATAACAAGGACAGGTCATGACAATGGACAGAGCATTCCTAATTTATTTCCCTCCATCTTGTGCGGGGCCTTGACAATGACAATTCATTATTTTTAAATCCTTTATATTAAGTTCGCTTGCTTGCTTGCTTGCGTGCGTGGGTGCTTGCTTGCTTGCGTGCTTGCTTGCTTGCTTACGACCGTGCAAATTTTTCGGTCGTTTTTTAACCCACTTCCCGTGATCCAATCGAGCTGACATTTTCCACACAGACTCGTTGTGCGAGACAAGTAATGTTCGTGAAAAAAAATGTCAAAAATTTTACACTTTTTAGGCAACATTTTTTTATTTTACATTTATTCAAATAGAACTCATTCATGGCTTTGGCTGAACTTCACAGTATAGGAGCCCAGAGCGTAACCCCTCCACAGGCCGTGGCGGAGTAGCGCAGTTGGTAGCGCCCTCGCTTCCCATGCCAAAGGTCGCGGGATCGATCCCCGCGTCCTCCACAGACGAATATATTTTTAAATCCTTTATATTTAGTTTGCTTTCTTGCTTAGGACCGTGCAAATCTTTCGCTCGTTTTTTAACCCACTTCCCGTAATCCAATCGAGTTGACATTTTTCACACAGACTCGTTGTGTGTGACAATTAATTTTCGTGAAATTTTTTTTCCAAAATTTTACACTTTAGGGAAAACAAATTAAATATTTAATTACCAATTGCTTAATACTGGCAGACAATCATCTGACCCATAGGTGGCAGCCATCTCAAGCCAGAGGACGAGAGGACTCTAGCCGCCACGCATATAAAGGATTTATAGTGAAAAACTTTGTTTTTACGGGTTTACTTGTATGCTGTTGTGCTCAGTCTCTTCTGTTGCAAGCAAATGCATTAGCTCATCTACACCAGGATTACAAATCTACATTATCTGAATGCATTAAACATAATTGCCTGACACTAGTGAATGATTTCTGCTTTCAGGTCTCTCAGCAAGAGCTGGTCGTACGTGGGGAGGCAGGGTGGAGGCCAGGATCTGTCGCTGGAGCCCGGGAAGGTGACCAAGGGCACGGTTCTGCACAAGTTGATGCACGCGCTCGGCTTCCACCACGAGCACTGCCGCAGCGACCGCGACGACCACGTCTGGGTGCTGAGCGACAACATCAAGGAAGGTGAGAAGATGTTTATGACTCCATCCCACGGTGCAGGTTGAGCACCGCTCGTGACAGCTGCTTCCGAGCTGTGTCTGGTGCCACGAGTGCCGATCCTCCACTCCTGCCAGAGTGGCCGGGCATTTCTTATCAACTGTCCGTAAAAAGGAGAACATGAGCTGCTTCATAGCACAACAACCACATACACTACGTCCGTACCACAACATTGTGTTACAAGTGGTTGAGTTTGTAACAAGGAGAAATATAAATTCTACATTTTTTTAAAAGCATTAAATGGTGAACATTGTTTTTTTTTTAGAATGGAAGAGTCAAATCGTGAAGATTAAATCACACGCGCATGACGTGTCCACCCCCTATGACTGCAGCTCCATCATGCACTACAGCATGTACGTACCACTCCCTGTGTATGCGAGTCCTTTACATTAATTATACCATTGTCTTACACATTCATTATACTAGAGTGCCTTATAAGTTCCCTATTCTACACCATGTGTGTGTTATACATTCCTTATACGAAAGTGTGTGTGTATGTGTTATACATTCCCTATATCACAGTGTGTCTTACACATTATCTGTACTACAGTGTACGTGTGTTATAAAAGGGGGTACGTGTAGGTCTCCCCCCTTATATTCTGCCACATCCACTCAGGATCTTTCCGGTGCTCGGCCTGCATGAAATACAGAGACCAAGCTGCAAAATGACCTTTCATTAATAACACAAACCACCACAAACTTAAGTTGTGTTACTACACTAGTCTTATGGCTCAAGTAAGTTTTAATATTGGTCATGCCGGCCTATCCAATAGGGTACCCTTAATGATTATGATGAAACGATTAATTACTTAATTAATATGATACATGAAATCATGCGTGATAAATTATTTGTATTTAAATGTATTCCAGCCACTAGAGGCAGTACAGTGCATCACAATATAAAAACAATAATTGCTTCTCGAATCAAATCCAACCAATCGTAACGATTCTTCAGATTGCCAAGGGGCAGAAGCATTACAGGCTGTCACCTGCACAGGAGCGATTCAGAGGCAAGGACCAGATCAGCTCGGTTATAATGGGAGACAACTGCTCGATATTTGTGCATGTCGTAGCAAACACCAGCAGTGAGTCGACATGACAACTTCCATTTTAACTCCTCATTATAGTTCGGCAGTATTGCTGACACTGATAGTATAACCTACTGCACTACAGTTACTCGGGTTGCCAAACACAATAGCCCTCAGTGGAAGATGAACTGGTGCAGCATGATGATTACTTAAGATAACGTCTCAGGAAAATCTCTGTTGGCTATAAAATGTGTGCTGGCCACTGCGTCTTCAGATGCAGTTTTATTTCAGCACAAAACGCTGCACATAAAATGTTACTGCAATAGTATACTTTAAAAGTCACATGTTAAGGCGAAAGAGAAATAAGCCATGCAACATGATTGCAAAACCTCACAATGCATCACCTTGTAAGGCCAGAGCAGAGTATCCTGCGTGTTGACTCACAGACGCGCAACTCTTTTTTAATCCCATCACATTCTGCTGCGTGTGATTCAATGTCAATCACAAAGTTGCGTCGGATGCGACTATGCACAGATCATTTACCCCTTGTCATCATCATACACAGTGCAATCCCTTGGTGTTGTAATGTATATTTCAGCAACATGCAAAAATGTGCACTGCGTGTACAAAAGCTCTTAGCTTTATGCAAAATCACGAGTTCCTGAAGATTTCAACTGTCCAGAGCATTTCAATGTCATCTTCGTGTAAATGTGGGTTTTCTGTGGGTACTCCGTTTCCTCCTACATGAAGCCAACCACTCATTCATGTGGTTGGCACGTGGGTCACGGTCCGGGATTTGTCACTATTAGCCATGTGTGCAGTAGATGCAAGACAAAAACTTTTCTAATGCCTACAAGGCATAAATATAATGCATTTGTGAAAGCCTTAGTGCTGTAAGAATACCAAGTGTACTTATTGTTATTAATGGCTCTGTCCAAACATCCGACTGCTAGACTATTCTGAAATAGAAATTCAACAGTGATATTTTCGTAGATGAGTTAATATTAATCCCTGTTTCACATATAATCCAACATTTTTTTGGTTCTTTCGGTAAAGTCACGTAGAAGGGAAATAATAAAATAATAAAAATAAACATAACAATAATTCTCACGACGTTTCGGCTACAACGCAAGCAGCCGTCTTTAGGTGAAGAATGAGACACTGCCAAGCTTGGAGCTTATATATAAGCTGGGTTGGAGGTGGAAGAAGAGCTTCTTAATAAAAGAATGTGCATATCAAGAGGAATTGAGCATAGTCATTGGTAATGCGTAGGTGGGCGGGGGGGTTTCAAAGTCATATTATCCAGACTGCCACTCTACACCCAACCTTATGGAAGAGGTACGTAGATGACACTTTTGTCATCTGGCCACATGGCCGGCCTGCTCTAGACCAATTTCTCGACCACATCAATTCCATACACCCAGCCATCAGATTCACCATGGAAGTCGAAAAAGATGGCAAGCTACCCTTTTTGGATGTCCTAATTAAAAGGAGACCTGATGGTTCAATGAGCCATTCTGTCTACAGGAAAGCCACCCATACGGATGCCTACCTAAAACCGGATTCCCACCACCATCCATCCCAGAAGAACTCTCTCATCAAGACTCTATACCATAGAGCCCAATGCATCTCCGACCAGGAACACATTGCCAGTGAACTCAAACACGTACGCCAAGCTCTTAAGGCTAATGGTTACTCCGACTACACAATCCGCAAAGCCATCACTCCAACCATCAAGAAGGATCCTGTTGAGGAGCCTTTCAAAACCATCACCTTACCCTACATTGCTGGGGTCACAAAAAAGATCTCCAAAATCCTGATTAAACACAAGATTCAGGTCCGATTCAACACAGTACATAAAATCCGTGATCTGGTCCCGTCTGTAAAAGACGTGGTTCCAGACATACAGTACCCTGGCGTCTACAAACTAAGTTGCCTCTGTGGTAGCAGTTACATTGGAGAAACCAAACGACATGTCTCGGACCGCATCCGTGAACATAAAGCAGACCTGAAACACGGTAGGACAAACACCTCAGCCGTGGCAGATCACTGTTACAATTCAGTGGGTTCACATGACATTGACTTCTCCAAGACAGAGGTTCTCTGCAAGCCATCTGGCTACCATGAGAGATTCGTTTATGAGGCGATCCACATATACAAACACAGAGACAATTTCAACCGAGAAGATGGATTCTGGCTTAGCAATCATTGGAAGGACGTAATAAACCATTTCGGATCTTAACTGATTGTTGCTCACGTTTACGGTGACTTTCAGACCGCAGTCCACTCACTGGGATTGACTGTGTATCTTGTGTTCTCCACAGGGAATGCATTATTTGCTCCGCTGCGGGTCTCCTGCCACCGCTCTCCCATTGACATGTTTCATTGCTTCTACATACTATTAACATTCCCTCCCTTTGTTAATGCTACCCCCTACCCCCTCCCTTTGATGCTGCTAATCCTGCATAATGCATGGGCATATGACTTTGAACCCCCCCCCGCTCACCTCCTACGCATTTCCCATGAATATGCTAAATTCCTCTTGATATGCACATTCTTTTGTTAAGGCGCTCTTCTTCCACCTCCAACCCAGCTTATATATAAGCTCCAAGCTTGGCAGTGTCTCATTCTTCACCTGAAGACGGCTGCTTGCGTTGTAGCCGAAACGTCGTGAGAATTATTTTGTTATGTTTTATTTTTTATTATTTTATTACTTCCCTTCTACATGACTTTACCGAAAGAACCAAGAAGATGAATCCCTGCAGTCACGAAAGCTTTAAATCGAAATTTAATCCAACATTGTGATGGATCTGCTTTACTGTGACATGTGCATTCTCCTGCTGTGTGAAATGTTCACGTGGCAAAGTTGTCATTGTGGAAACCAGAGATGTGCGGTCAGGGGAGGCAGAGCCTCACCTGTCATACTCCAATAAAAATAGCTGTCACGAAAAGTAAAAAATAATAATCAAATCAAATAAATAATAAGTTTTTTCACTGATCTGTGTTATAAATGTAATTTCTGTACGATTCCAATCATTTTTATAGTTAAAATCGCCAAATTTGCGGAGCTCCGCTGCAAATACAGGAAGAGACGAGAGGTGAGGAAGTGACAAGTTCAGCCTCCCCTCTGATTGCGCAACCCCTCAGTAACTGGATGGAGCGCGGGCAATAAGCGCGTGCCTGTTGCTATCTCAGTATGTCACCAATGTAATGTTTGTAGACCCCTTCATTTCATGTCCTCGCCTTCCATACTCCAGGTAACTTATTTCAGGTATGTGTATAAAGATATTTAGGCTCGCTGGTCTCGTCATAAAACTGCAATGAAAAAGAACAAGGGAGGCAGCTATCACATCTGCTTCACTGAGGGGGACGTGTCTAACACGCCCCCCTCAGTGAGGCCACGCCCCTTCCGTGAGGTCACGCCCCCCTCAGTGTGTGAATCTGGCTCTGACACTAGCCAGTGCCTCCCCAGCCATTGACCTCACCGCACGTCACTGGTGGAAACTTGTGGGCGTAGATGCACAGTTATATTGCATGTTGTCCATCTCAACACTACTGAGGCCTATAATTGAGAATAATCTCTACTCCCCTAAATGAATGCACATCCAGAGAAACATTCCATAGCATATATATAACCTCTGCCTACATTTGTTCATCGTGTTCTCCTAATATATAATTCAGCAGCTGGTGATGCAGCAGTCACAGGGGCTCCTATTGGAATACATGGAAGCAATGAAGAAAAAAAAGGAAGCGGAAGAAAAACGAGGTAGAGAGTGTGTCCCCACACCCGGGCTCTGATGATGATAATGAACTAATCGTGCGTCTATGTCATTCCTACCTCCCCTTTCCACTGTTGAGTGCAGGTGTCTGGTGAGTATTGTATTAGCGTCGAGTCCGTATCACATGAATAGCTCTTAGCATCCCATAGCTAAAATAAAGAAGCGTTCTATAAATCAAAATGAATGGTCAATGTGTATAACACATTGTGTCTTATGAATATTGTAATATGATACAGTTCAGAATATTTTATGAATGTCTTAAACTTCACAAATTACTCACAAAACAAATACTTTAGTGATACTGCATTGGCAATGGTGCATGAGCACACAATACAAATTCAACGTATTCATCAATAACACTATCCTATAAGGCAAAATATATATTATAGGCAACATTTCAAGCAATGGCCGTTTTTCAGGATATCGAAAAGTTACTATTATATGTCATTGACAGTCACATCTCTCTGCCAATGTTATTGATTTTCCATCAAAAACGAAAGCACAACGCTTGAGGCTGTTCACTCGCTGTGCTATCTCAGCTGTTGTCAGTCACAAGTGAGACCCACGCCGCTTTTGTGCAATTGGGAATGAAGCCCCAGCTGCATCACATTGTGATTTAGGCATGATATGATTTACCCTGCTGGTGAATTGAAAACTTGTGACGGTTTGAGGTAGTGCTTAGATTTAAGAATCAATATTGTTTGTATCATACTTTGTCTCATTTGTGTTTTTCTTAATTGTTCCATCTCATGTGTACAGGTTTGTTAGATCCTTTAGTTTAAGAGTAACGTTAAACAGTTTTTGCATTGGTGTTGTCATGGAATCGCACACGCATGACCCGATGTGTGCATCGTGAGCGTAATATATTTTAACCGATGAATAATGCGTTGTCACATGTCTGATATCTCGTGTGCTGCGTACACGTTCAATGTGGTTAATCAAGCAGTTCGGGTTAGTAATTAATCCATTCTCGGGCTCACAATGCACATCGAATCACGCGTGCACTATGTGTTGTAGGTAGGGCTACGTTGTGGGCAGCAGAAGGCAATGCAGAAAATCCCATTGTACTTTTATGCTTCTGCATTTATGCTCCCCACCTTAACCAGCCCGCACTGTCTAGCATGGCGAAGTATGGTCATTTAAACCCCATGACGTACATGCCATGGGGATGCCCTCATCTAGCAGTGGATTAACAAAGGGATGTACATATACAGGATACCCTTGAATATCGCAGGCTTATCGTTCACGGTTTCGATCTATCTCGGGCAACCTCTTTGTGTACCAATTTAGCTACCGCGGGGGTTAGTTTTGGCCTTTCGCTGTCAGCGCCACCTTTGCCGTGCAAGCATCTTGCAGACAACGACAAAGACCCCGTAACGGACTGTTGGAGAATTTTGCTGTTAGCGAGCACCTATGACGGCCAGCACCACGCATTTGCGTCCCCAGTGGAGATGTTTACACATCGCATCAGGTACTTATTTGAGGCTGAGTCGACATAGGGGAGGCCCAGGACTGATTTAGATAATCGTCACTGCTGTTGGGCGTGAGCCAGAATCGAACTCAGGTCGTCGAGTTTATAGAGCAGCGCGCTAACTATTGCACTACTGCTCCCCACTCGCCGACAAACACACCCGCTTTGGATAATCGTCAACGGTAAGTAAAGTATTCAGTATTTATAGTCCTTTTTATTGTCTAGGATCTTTTTTTGTATGGTTTATTACATGTTTCAATTGTTTAGTTTCGAGTTAATTTGGCATAGAGACAGTACTTATTTCAATTGTGATGTCTCTATTTTGGTTGCCGTGTACCTTACCACATTATTTAGGGAAGGCTTAATGATTGAATAACGCGGTTTTGGCTTTCGTGGCACGATCCAAGAACGTAACCCCCGAAATGTTCGAGGATCTCCTGTACAACAAACATCGAACTCGTTGTCCCAGTGGCTTGCGTTCGTCACCTGGCTCATAAAGTGCAAGTGCTGCTGCATCAAGTGAAGCAGTGGTTCAGAGGCTGATCGATATTTTTGTGCTGCTTATAGCTTCTAAGCAACTGCACAGGAGGTGCCAAAAGCGTGACCTTGCTCCAAATCATAGCAGCATTGTTTGAAATATTTGCGCCGTTATAAATGCAAGTGCCCTTCACGTCCGCCAACTGCGTTGTGATTGCTTTTTCTTCTATTTTTCAGCTCAGACGAAGAAGAGCTGCACCATTCAATAGTTTTGGACAAGTGCCCATGTTCACTTCTGCCTTGTTAGGATGCGCTACAATTATACATCTTTACTTTATTTACTCTCTCCAAAAGTTACGTGATTTAAGTGGTTTTACAACTCCACCGCTATTGAATGCTCTCATATGCACGATCTCGTCTACAAAATACAGAAATTAGTGGAAAATCTTAAATTATAAACAGATTACCGTAAACCACAACTAGGACTTGTAACACAATAAAAAATAAATAACATAATCAGAGCACACTATTTCCCACAGGAGCATGCTCGTGTGCAATTTCCATAAAGACTTGGTAATCTAGTGCAGTAAATTCCAACAGTCATTCACTTGTGTAAGGGTGCACTGATTATGCTCTTTGCTTGGATAAGTCAATTCTTTTCTGGAGTTTAACTTTAGATTCATGATCCCTTTAGTTGTGATTAAACATTTATACAGAACTCATCTTATATGTTACCCAATTACCCACTACTCTTATTATCCGTGGCGCCTATAGCATCTGCAAAAAATGTTCTTACCCAAGCCCTTTTCTTCCTATTATCTGCAAAAGCTGCTTCCTATTGTAAATCATAATGCTTCCAATTGTACCCCATATTATTCGTAGCTAAATTGAGTCATGGAAAATTCATACTTTTACCCGCAGCTTATCCGCAATGTTTTACATTCTGTATGGAGCTACAAAGAAAACACAATTCTTGCGCCAAAGCCCAGGTTTTTCTTTTTCTTAGAATAAATTTGCTCATGCATAGTATTCAATTTTGTAACGTCAGAGGTCATGATGTATTGTCAACTTCTGCTGCGATAAAAGACTAACCCCGATGCTAATTAACTATTGTAACTCCTGCTAAACATCTGATTAAATATATTTCAATACCTGTGGATATCTATGGGTTATCTGCAAGTATTGACCACCCTCTTTCCCAACATGCACTACACTCTAAAACTCTTTTGATTATCCGTGTTTTTTTCGTGGATAAGTGGAATTGCGTGGCAATTTCATTTTATTCGCGATTATATGCAATTTTACCTTTGTGGGTAAGTGGAGCAAAACCACGAATAGGATCCGTGATAATGGTCCCTCATTAAAATGGATAAGAGGAGTTATGTAATACTGATTAATACTGTTTAGATACTTTGTTCTGTTTAATTGGGGAATTTCTATATATCTTATGGATGACTATTTACTTTCTTTGGAATATGGTTGTGGTCTTCTGAACATGATGGGATGTTTTCTCATTAAGTGAAAGGGCATTATATATAGTAGGAGACAACACAATCCTTACCTGCAGAGTTCTCTGGTGACCTTGGTTTATGCACAGCAAGAGGCACATTGAGATATGCAGGCAAATAATGAAGCGGCTAGCTGGTCTAGCAGAGTGTGATACTGAGAGGGAAGTCACAGCCCAAGAAACTGCAGGGACAGGAGTGCGGTGTCGTGCCCATTGCATTGCTGATTCTCGTGGAGCGGCTCGCTGGAACAGGGGGCTTGAGAATTGTGTTGCTGTTTATTTCATCGCAGTCTTCGTTCAAGCCTCTTGTTATGGATAGGAAAATCTTGAAAATACATCGATAATGGTTCATGTATGTTCTCATGACTCTCCTGTGTTATTGATTGGTGGCACCTGGGTACAGAACTCGAAACAACATTTGAGCCAATTCTGACAGTATCTTCGAAAATTTGTACATGTAGACAATATTTTATTGTTGGTGTGGGTTTTTTTTAAGTCCGTATAAGCAGGTACGTACCGTGCTCATTGCATTGGCTTGGTCGCTCTAGGGCAGTGGTTCTTATAGTTTTTGGATCCACAGACCCTCAACCCTCAAAACTTGTTCGCGGATCACTTTGTACACCAATTGTATAACTTTCACTTCTGTAAAAGAATTGTGGAATGTTAATTAAAAAAACCATAACACTTAATTCGCTTTTTATTGAATGATCTAAATAAAGTTTTACAATCGACAGTACAAAATAGAGGGTTTTGTGAAAGGCATCACCGTGTCTGTGACAGTTCCGTGGTACGCCCACGGCCTTGTGGTCCACGGCTGGGAACCACTGCTCTCGGGAATGTAATTCAAACCGGATCAGTGCAATGTTTTAACCTTGTAATCTGTTAACCTCATCAAAATGTGCTTGGAATTATGCAAGCACATCCATATATCGAATAATTCAGTGTACGAGCATATGGATAATATAACAATAAACAATACAATGCTTTGAATGTTGCTGTGGAAATCATGTTTGTGATGCCAAGTATTGTGGAATTGACATGGTCTCATGTCTCAGGTAGACTCGGCTATTTCGGGGTTGCATGACCAGAGCGTTAATTATCAGTGTTTACCTCCCTTCCTTCCTCTCCTACCTCAGTGCAGATGTCCCTGTTTTGCGTGCAGTGTAACAGGTTTCTATGTTTATTTTGTTTAGCCAGGTGAGAACTCAAAAGACAAGGATAGTGGCAATTGCAAGAGTGACCAGGAGCATTCGTCTGCCAGGGTGGTGATTGTTATGTTTAATCCAAATTGAGTCATTTCCATGGTAATTTTCTAGTTTGGCAAGTCTGAACCCTTACGCCAGCACAGAGTGGTCTGCTCTTGCCTAGTAAAATCCGGGGATCTCTAGCATCCACTGTGAAGCAGATGGTGCTACTTATGGTTAATACATCCACATAATTGTCCAGGAAGGCCACTGGGCTCGAACCACAAACGTCTGTAACAAATGGCAAACACTGCAGGGCCATGGCACCGCCCATGGGAAAAGATGGACCAAAGGAAGAAACCCTTCATTAAAGATTCGCGTCCATGCTGCTGGAGTTCAATCAGCCAATGCCTAATGCACTTCCATATATACAGACACAATTTCAACAGAGAGGATGGGTACAAACTCAGCAATCATTGGAAAGACGTCATCAACCAGTTTAAGTCATAACTAGCTGTGATGTTCCCATCCTACCACCCTCCGATGATAAATTATATTTTTTCCCCGTGGCTTCGGCTCTATTTCACATTAACGCGTAAAATCTATCGCGCCAATGTGGCCACCTCCGGACGCCGACGTCGCGGCGGCTATCCGGTCTTACATTAACATGATAATTTCTCACATTAACATAGCCACCCGCGCACTCGTCGTGGAGGCCGCTCTGCGATCTTACATTAACATCCTAATTTCTCACATTTATGTAGTGGTGATACGCGCTGGCAGTAGGGATCGTGTGGCAGCGCGGGGTGATTGGCTATGTATTGGTGATACGCGCTGGCAGTAAGGGATCGTGTGGCAGCGCGTGGTGATTGGCTCTGTAGTGGTGACACGCGCTGGCAAAAGGCATCGTGGTGATTGGTCAACTAGAGTGGGTGCTCACATCGCGGTCCGCATAGGCTCCGCCCCCTCGGGAGCGGAGGACTATGAAAGGCGATGCGCGCGGGCGCTCGGGGAGTTGGTAACCAGTGAAGACAGAAGACGGAGGAGGAAGAGATAGGGCCCTGAGACCCCTAGCCCCGCTGTCCTTGTAAGGGCCGGCACCCTGTGTGGCTCAGAGGCGGGACCTTGGGACCCGCGGCCGGACGTCCTTGTGAGGGCCGGGCTGCGGGACCCAGTGGTCGTGATCCATACCCCAGCTTGGGTGGGTCTGTGAGTTCCCCTGGAAGCTACGGGGCTGGAGAGCCCGTGTGTGTGTAGCCGGGTGGAACGTGTAGCGTGAGCTGTAGTTGACCACACGTGTTATTGTGGCTAAGGAAAGTGTTAATAAAGTGTGCTACCCGTCAAGTGGTCTCCCGCCGTAATTTACAATATTACATTTATATCACTAGCCCCGCCCACTCCGTTTATGACTCTAGTACTACACCCTTTTTAAACCTATAAAACAGTCTGCATTCAGCAGCTTTCCCCCTCTTTACTCCTGATGACGATCGCTTGTGTTGTGATCGAAACATCGTAGTTTTTTGTTCATTTAATATATTTTTTTTAAATTAATTTTATACCTATCTACGTGACTTTACCGAAAGACCAAAAGAATGTCTTAATACTTTAACTTGCATTGCACACTTAGGGGCCAATCTTTGTACAATTTAGTTTAACAATTTTGAGGGTTCTACACATCTTATAAAAGTAGCTATTGCTGGCTCTACAACACTCAAGCAGTACACAAAAAATAGACTGCAAAATCCTGTTCTTTTGCATGGCATTGTGATAAATTAGGAACGCAAGTTAAAACAGTGGCACGTGCCCATTGTATTACCTCTATGAAGAAGCAAAAGTGTCCACATTGATCTGAAACGAGCGCAGTGCACTAAACGCACCGGTGGATGATGGTGCAGTGCGCCTGCACTCCACCATGGCCAGGCAGGGCCCACATGCAAACGCAGCTCTTGCAGCCTCGTGTACCTCCAGTCGTGTTTACAATTTAAAATACATATCTTATTGAGTTCACAATACACTTAATGATTCCGTTTAATATTATATATGCATACAATCAACGCATTAATTAAACTATTGGATAGTATGACATCATTCGAGCAATGAACACTCCACTGCTGGATGAAAGTTTCCCTAAGATGCGATAATCCGTCCCGCCACTGCACCCGAGCTGAGTTCCTCGCCCCGCCTGTGTGCTGGACAACCTCTCGGCCGTGTTCCCTCCTTGGCTGCCACTTCCATAATCGCCTCAGCCACCCGTCCCGTCCGTTTCCTGCACAAGCCCATTTTTACTAACCATCAATATGGTGTCTGAAGCTCGTGTTCTTTTAATCCACGTGTACCTCAGTATCTCGCTGCTGGTCTACGCATGAACCTCTCCGTGCTTTCTTGCATGTTCAGATGTTTATTATTCTTTGTTAGTTTTATTATGTATGTTCCAAGTCGTAGCAACAGGCTCCAGCCCAAAATGGCAGTCAACTGGAGTAGACTGTAAGTGGTGATGCGGGTTGTGGATGGGGGTTGCAACTGGAGTAAGAAGTCGAGTTCTGTGGCTCATGGAAAAGCGGTATCGCTCAATTATAAACCCACATTTACAACCACCATCAATTCATAACCACCACCAATAACCCACTAACGTTACAAAAACAAGTAACACCCTACTCACATTGCAACCACCACCCCAAATCCACAACCGCCACCCTTAATCTACTTTGCTTACAAGTTGGCGAGTGTCTCAGGGTGTATGTGGAGCAGGAGTGTAGTGGTTAGTGCACTGTGATACGAACCCAGTTTGATTCCCGCTCACGACCAATACAATCCGAGAATACTGTACATATAAACACTGTACATGTAAACACTGTACATGTAAACACTGTAAATGTAAACACTGTACATGTAAACACTGTACATGTAAACACTGTAAATGTAAATACTGTACATGTAAACACTGTACATGTAAACACTATACATGTAAACACTGTACATGTAAACACTGTACATGTAAACACTGTACATGTAAACACTGTACATGTAAACACTGCATTTAAACACTTTAAATGTAAACACTGTAAATGTAAACACTGTACACGTAAACACTGTAAATGTAAATACTGTACATGTAAACACTGTAAATGTAAACACTGTAAATGTAAACACTGTACATGTAAACACTGTAAATGTAAACACTGTACATATAAACACTGTACATATAAACACTGTAAATGTAAACACTGTACATTTAAACACTGTACTGTATATTTAAACACTGTACATTAAAACACTACATTTAAACACTGTAAATGTAAACACTGCAAATGCCGCACCACCCTTCACAATCCACTGCTGGATGAAGGCCTCCCCCGCGCCGTGTCGCCCATGGGGGCTGCTTCACTTCGCGTGCTTCACCGCGCCGGTCAACGCCGCCTGGTGAAGTGGAGAGGGCCTGGGGCCAGGCGAGACGTCACTCGCCACTGCCGTGAGCCGTGGCCGGCATCGAACTCGAGCTGGCGGGTTCGTAGCGCAGTGCAGGGGCCACCGTGCCACTGCTCCCCACTGCCATGCTCGTCGGTAAACCCTCGTCGCCTGATGACAACGCAGGAAACACGTGGACTCCCACCTGTCCCGTCTGTATGGGATAGAGTGTGACCCCCTCGCACGAGTGGGTGTTCTCTGGGTGCTCTGGTTTCCTCTCACATGGAAGCTCTCATTCAGTGGCTGACAGCGTCTTAATAATAGAGGGAACTGCAGAGCGGCAGTTAAAACGATTGTGCGAGTTTATTAAATGACGCCACAGTCGGTGGTGTGATGTGGGGTAAGCTACGGATACTCCCATCCCTTACAAGCATTGAAGCGTAGCTCGAATATACCCCTAGAGGGGCTCTCTAGAGCTCCCTCTAGTGAAGACCCTTTCACCAGCAGTTGAGTGAGCGAGCACTTGCAGCGCTGCACCTTTACCTCTTAGCGCTGTTGGACAAGAATGGCAGTGACATTCTCTACCTTCAAAAACACATCGCCACTTTAAATG
The DNA here is from genome assembly GCF_965212315.1 of Lampetra planeri. NCBI lineage: Eukaryota > Metazoa > Chordata > Hyperoartia > Petromyzontiformes > Petromyzontidae > Lampetra > Lampetra planeri. The sequence goes on along the minus strand of NC_136109.1, from coordinate 5,434,978 downwards.
TTCTAGTTGGTTTGGCAAAAATGTTGCCAACTGCATCACCCCCGCACCGAGACGAGAGTCCCCCCCCCTGCACGTGCGTCTCGCGGCTCGCAGCCCTCGCGAGGCGGCGGCGCGTGGAGGCGACGCGCCACGTGCGGGCGGGTGGGTGAGTGGAGGTCGACTGCAGGCAGAGGGCGAAGCCGCCTTGTCCGGTGGGGGGGACATGAAAGGAGATCGTGCACGGGGAAATGTGAGCAGAGGGGTTCAGTGCAATTGCAAGGGAAATTACGTAACGGAAGTGACGGTACGTACATACACACGCACATATATACACGCACGCATTTGTATGTATGTAGATACAAACTGTACATTCATACACATACATTTGTATGTAGACATGAGCATGCATATGTATGTACGAATGCAGCTACATGCACACGTATATATAGTACACATGCCTCTGTGTAGATACACATGCATCTGTATAGATACATGCACACATGCATCAATATAAATTCAGCTACATACATGCAGCTGTGCTCCTTATACCAACAATTAGCTGCAATGCAGATTTATCCAAAACGACTACAACATAAGAACGTTAATGAGTCCATCATGAGCCCGGATAATCAGGAATACATTCGTCGTACCGCGACACCGTGACACACTCCTTGACCATCCTCGTGCCACTTGCTCGTCCTGTCAACCACAGCGAATGTCACTCCGCACAGCATCCTCCACATCATGGGAACTTCGAGTGTAGTCATGAATATTGTTATTAGAAGGTTTTTATTTGGCTTCGATGTTATCAATACTTGTGCGTGTAGATTCATTTTACGCACAGCGCGTTGAGAAAACTTCCATATGAAAGGCGCTGTATAAAAGCGAGGTTATAACAATTATCTCGCAAATCGACCTCCGTGTTACCCCGCGCTGCGTCACATGCGACAGTCGCCTCGCCGGAGCAGCAGCGGTGACCTCGACCGCGGCATCCGCGCGCTGCGAGGATCTCGCAGGAGCGGCAGAGACGCCGCCACGAGGTCTTCTTCCCCTTCGCGCGCGCGGGTCACGAAGGAGACCGCGCGGGTCACGAGAACGCCTCGTGGTGGTGGTGACAGCAGCAGATTATGGGATCCGCCAACAGTGCCGCCTCCCCACCCCGCCTCGTTGCGAATAGGGGGGAGGGGGTTCCCTGGTCGACCTGGGTCCGGTAGCACTGCAGCCATCGTCACCTGGGACCCGCGTCGCTCCTGGGTGCATGGAGCGGGCGGCTTCTCTGACGAGAACAGAGGAGGCTGCCTCCGCAGCGTCGTTATCCGAGTCGACAGTCACCGCATTCTCCGGGTTATGAGACGCTTCGGAACAGTAAGACGCAGTCTAAACCTGTGCTCGTCGTCAATACACGTATACAAATGTGGTCATACACACATATACCGGATTATAAGACGCACCACCAACTGCTAAGCGAGATACAGGAGGGAAGAGTGTGTCTTCTAATCCGGAGGATACGGCGCAGTGATTGTCATCCATCGCAAATGTAAACAATCGCCAATGTAATTGCACCCTGCTGTGTACTCGCTGCGCTGTGTTCCTTGGGAAAGGCTGCGAGGGTTTCTCTTGTAAGGGGACGGCCCCTGTCTGAGAGTGGCACTAGGGGCCCTGCAATCAACTTGGCCTCGGGGCAACTGCGTGAGCTGCGTGGCCGCTGTGCTCGCTGAAGCGAAGGCGTCCAACCGCATCCCTTGCGTGTGAGGAGTGACCTGGGCCTCGCTCTGTGACAAATATCGCGATAAGGAAAACTCGTGCAGCGATGAAATAAAATAACGCGATAGGGAAAACGATTGCAGCGATAAAATTAAATATCGCGATAAGGAAAACTCGTGCAGCGAGCGCTAGAATCGCATCTCGTAGCCAAGTAACCATTCACTCCGTGCCGATTTGAGGGATAGTCACAAATTGGCGGTCACGATTTCCAGTGGAGAATATATAATTATTTATGTTATCACACTTCCTCCGTCTCGTATGATCTATCTTTTCGTTTTACATGTAGGATTGAGGCCACTTCCGTTCTGCCTTTCAATAAGGGGCCGTCCATAAATGACGTCACGCGATTTTGGACGATTTTTGACCCCCCCATCGTCACACGGCGTCATAAAAAAGTCACTCCCCCCTCAAATATGACGTCACAAAGCTCTGCCCCCCCCAAAAAATATATATATATGCTTCAATTCGCTTTAAACTATTGTCATTGTAGTGCGTATTTAATGTGCCGCTGCACTCTGACGTTGTAGAAGAAAACATTTATTTAAAGTATTTAATAAAGTAGAACGTGTTGTCTATATTTATTTAAAGTTGCGCATTTTGATGTGACGTCACATTTCTCACCCCCCCCCCTCTTCACACATCGTCACAAATGTCTGACCCCCCCCCCTCTAGGTGCGTGACGTCATTTATGGACGGCCCCTAAGCCGGGAGACGACGACATTGCACTGCCACGCCCCTTCCTTCCATCCTCCAGATTAGGAGAGACATTTGTCTTCCCCATACCTGTCCCTGTAAGTGCAGCATTCTTTTCAAATGTGGTTGTGGTTGTCCCACTTGTGATACGCATCATAGAATGAGTTGCCTACCCGTACGAGGAGGTGCTGGGATGCAATTGTGGTGCAATGTTTAGCACACTGGACGTGCAACCCAGAGGTCACCAGTTCGTTCTCCCTGCACAGCGGTTGCAACAATGGTGCCAGTTTCTTAAATCCTCCCCCAACCACCTCTGTCCAGCCAGTTAGTCGACGAGCAGGTCACGTGTGTTGGGGTGAAGTGTGGCGACTTCCATCTTCAGGTGGAAAATGAGGCGAAATACCATCTAGTAGAAGCTGTTCCACCACTCGTGGTGTTAGCAAGACATTGCATTGCTGCACCTTTACCTTTTATGACGGCACACGGAACCTGCAGTTTGTCTCCTTAGTGCCATTGGTTTCCTATTTACATGTTCAGCATGTGCCCTATTGCATATTGTCAACGTGAGGCTAATTTTGAAAAGTTGGAGTCACTGCATTATGTAGCCTTGTTAACACATTTTTACTTTCATGACCGGTAACTACACTGTAAAAAGTGGTAAAAACCCGATTATCGGTTTGCCACGCATACGACAATGTCTAACAATAAACATAAATGTAAAACCTGGTGGTTTTGTGTCCATCATCTTCTACGTGGTATAATGGTCATCACATTTCACTTGCAATCCTGGTAGTGGTTCGATTCAGTTTCTCGGCGAGGAAGCTGAACGAATGGAGCAAGTTTCTTAAATACCCTTGCCTCTGTCCACCCAACAGTTTAATGAGTACTCCATAGTTAGTCGATCAGCTGTGGTGGGGTAAAGAGTGGGTACGCCCACCTCTTCCAACACGTTTGGTCAGCATGGGTAGAGCAGATACCCTTGAGGGTTCACTCTCGTGCAGGCACTACCACCAACAGTAGCATGAGCACGCAAATTACAGCGCTGCACCTTAAATGTTGTCTTAGCTGAGAAACAAGCGCAACACACGGGAACTTAATGTGGCTGCCGTAGGCGTGGCTTGTGGTGGCCAATCAGTCGCACGTGCTGTGCAGTTTGTACTTCGGCACGTGCAAATCAGTGCGTTCATTCGCGACATTCAACGGGATACGATTTATGCTTCCTGACTTTTGGAACCCATAATCGATAATAGCAAGGGTTACCGGATTACTGGTTGTCGTTCAACAACCCTAGCATTAGCCACATGCATTGCTGAACAAGATTTTCAACTTGGCTGCTCTCGGCTCACCCCTCAAGGCTGATGAAGATTAGCAGGATAGGATCTGCTGCCCATTCCAACAGGGTCACGGGTACCAGTCGGCGGTGGGATATGCTTTCTATGCTACGCTGTAGTGTCCGTGATGCGTGTTAGATATACATGGCAACTGAGATCCAAATTTCCCCCCATCCCGCTCTCTCATCCTTTTGTTCAAGCTTCTGTTGTAGTCCCTTTAGAACTGCTTTTTGTGTTTAGTTTGTTGGCCTTCCCCCGCACCTCAAATTAATACGGTTGGCTACGTACGGTGCGAAATAAGTTGAACATATATATACTTTCCTGAAAAGACTCAGACTCGTTGAACTTGTTATTATTTTTATTGTCATTTAATTCTTGAATTATTGCAAAAATATTAAAACACCAGGTTTTGATTTCCGAATAACCGAAAAATAGAATAAATTTAACTTTCCCGCTTTCCAAAATCATGCAATTACAAATGTAAAAAGTACCTTTTAAAATATCCTGAGAATCTAATTTCATATTTACACTTAGTACCCTAAAAACATCTCCATATGAAGTTTCGTAAGCATAGATTTGAAAAGGAAAATGCTTTAAATTCTGGTCGCCACGTTTTTCAGAGATAAAAATTTAAATGCTGGGTTTTGTATTTCCCAAGTTATGAGCAGAGACTCAACTCTAGTTGTTCTGCATTTGTGCTTGTTAGCAATTCTAGAACATCATCAGAATGTGCATTTTTTACTTAGGCCAACGATAAAAAAGTGTATTCAGTGAAAACTATTCGGTTACATTTAGCGTAATGGAGCAGACACGACTTAAACGGGAGAACAAATTATTTAAACCACACAGAATGCAAGACAAACCATAATCAACAGTAAACAATTTACTTATCACAAATGTTATTCCAATTGTGCGTCTTCGGCGTCATGTCATGAGGTGAAGCATCCATTACGAACTTGCACAGCAGAGCATCACCCCGTGTTAGCGAACGGGCTGTGGGAAGTGACATCACAGAACTGCTTGTGATATGACCGAAAGCGAAATGTATATATCCACATATTAAATGACACTTTCCCACAAGCCCATCTACACATACATGTCAATAACAGTCAGGCCGATATTGTTCCATATATCACAAGTTTTATGAAAAAGGACCATTGCCCTAAACGTCACTTTTCATTTCAGGCAGTGTTATTGACCAATCAGGAAATAATTTGTTTATATTCTCAGAGTTGTAATTTAATATGAAATCCATATTTGACACAATTATTAATTATTTTTCGTAACATTTATCGAGTCAGATTGCAACCCAAACAGTTACCACGTATCAAATCTGGTGAATTGTTCAATGTCCATGTGTTTAGTGTCAATGTTATTTGTAAACATGAATTGATGTATTTAAATACGCCATTTTGCTATTTTAGGAGAGGCATTTGATGCAACAATCCATTCACAGCAGGAGCCGGTTTCGTCGCTCCATCTCCGTGGTGGGCGTCCTACCGGTCGTGTTCTCTTCCATCTGACCACCACTCCCACGTTGGTCTTGATCACCGCAATCATCCCTTCTTGCGACGTGTCCTGCCCAAGTCCACTAAGCTGCGCTGCCTGAGCACACACTTGCAAGGAACTCCGCAGTCGACGCAGGGAAGTTATTGAAGATGGAGACCGAGGTCAAAATGATGAAGTGGCGAAATAGAGCAGGGTGGAGTGCTTTTGGAAAACGAAACCTAATGACAAGCAACACACCAATGTGCTTAAATAATACATTTGTAATCAGTGCAGAATTGTATATATAAAGGTGCAGCCCTGCAATTGCTTGATCACATCACTGCTGGTTGAAGGGCATATAGACAGCTCTAGAGAACCCCTCTATAAAGCAGTTGGCATTCTTTTCCACACTGGCCAGACACTGGAAGATGTGGCTATAGCAGGGTAATTATATATTCGAAGTTGTTAGTTACTTTCTAATACATGTGTCAACACTGTGTCAGTGTCTGACATTCATTTGAGGTTAGATCGTAGTTGTAATTCGTTGAAAGGGAAAAAAACAATCTCTCCATACAAATTGACTAGGTCGCAAGCACGCTGGCCCTGCTTTGTGGTTGTCCTTCATTATGGTTCGTATTTTCGTTCAACCAAACTACGTGACTTTTCGGTAAAATCACATAGTTAGGTTGAAAGAAAATAACAAAAAACTACATTTCGATCACAACGCAAGCGGTCGTCATCAGGATGACGGGAAAAAGACCCCACTTGTGTTGCAATCGAAACGTAGTTTTTTGTTATTAACTACGTGACTTTACCGAAAGACCCAAACAATATCCCTCTATAATTGCATCACTCAGGGATTTTCTTCTGAAAGAGATAACGTATATCAGTTCTATAACCTGGCTCAAGGACATTGACGTTATACACAGGCTAAGCAGAAAACAAGAAATTATCTTTATGGTGGTACCCCGGGGTACCAAATAATAAAAAAAAGGCCGAAGCAATTAAATATTTTATTTCTGGGACACTATTTTTTCGAGGAGTGGAGGGTGGGGGAGTAGAGTTAATCATTACACCCTGAGGATAGCGATTTTGTTCGGGTGTACTGTGGGAAACAGTGTTGCAAGTGTCGCTAAATGCCCTTTGAAATGAGTGAGGCTCGCTGCCTGTTTGCCATAAACTGTGCGTGTGAAACGAAAATAAGTAATATTTAAAATATATATTTTTTAAACACACTTTAATGAAATGTACCGTACGAGTAATGGCAGAACTCCACGACTCCAGGAAGTGGCCCCGAGGCTTGCCATAACGTAAGGGACCGTGGTGATTTACAGCCAACATGAGTTGGGCGTGTACAATTAGACCCAAGCCGAAACATAACATAGAAAAAGATTGTTTAAAAATATATATTTTTCATGATTTAATATAGTATTGTCATCAGTCTGACATACGTATACTAAGTTTACAGTCGATACGACATTGGAAAGTAGGTTAAAATTGAGTTACAAGATTTAAAGATACGACAACAGAGAGTGAGTTAATAGAAAGCGTGTAATAAAAAGGGATATTTTGTTCTCTTTCATTTATTTCAAGGTCGTAGCGCCATATGATGAGACGAAGAAGCCATTTGGAAGTCTCACAGTAGAACTGTTATTATTTTATGCAAGATGTCTCACAAACTTGTGGCCGAACTCTCCCATGCACCCTGCGATGAGTTTTTCCCATGAAAGTCAAACCGATGTTTAAGCTTTCAATGCTGTAATATAGCCAAAGAAAGTGAAAACCAAATTAATGTATTTTGTGTATGGGTGTGTGTGCAGCCATGAGATAGTTTTTCTCATGACAGATCTATTCAGACAAATTCAATTGAACATTTTACCTGCAATTTTTTTAATACATAAAGTCATTGGTGACTGGGCTGAGACCATCAAATGCACTTGAGAAACCACTTAAATTACAAGTCTCTGTAACCTAGATTAAAACCTATATCCCAGTGGTTCTGGCTTAGCTCCATGACCGATGAGGCACCCATCATCATTTAACAGTTGTACAGGATAATTTAAACTTTGAATAGTGCATCGTGTACAGCTTGTCGAGATGAGTCGATTTCCACATCGCCGACCATCAACAAACTAAAAACGACTGCATCACGGACATTATGCGAGAGCCGAGGTTCTATGGTACCCTGGGGTACCGCCATAAGGTTCATTATTGTTGAAGGAGGCTGTTACCCTAGATACAAACTTTTTTAAAAAAATCGTGACACGCCACCCAATATGGCGAGGCTCCCCACCCATGTTCATCGCCACATCGTACAAGGGTGATTTGTTCATGTTGCTCATTGATAAGTGCTTACACCGAGGTGTTCACCAAGATTGTGATTAAACTATGAATATAAATTCATGACGATCAAATGAAAACGTGAAGGAGTTTCAGAAGTGAAAGCACAAAGTAATCAATATTGGTGGAACATGTCATATATATTTAGTAATTACTATTTATGTCATGATGTGCCAGTATTGAACACTATCAAGAACACTTAAAGAACGATGTATAATTCCCACAATTAGCAAATAAATGGTTTTAAATTGCATTCCGTAAATATATTTTACTGATGTCAATAAGCATTCAATGGAGCAAAATATAGAGACGAAATATTTTTGTAAATTGATCATGAGATGATTGGTCCATTCCAAGATGCTCGCTTCTGGCTGGACAGGTTGTACCAGGTTTGTCATCCCAGCTCGACACAACGCAGCCAGAAGACGCTGCAATGTGATACAATAAAAGTGATCAGCAGAGTAATAATAACACATCCACTACACTCTAGATTTGAAGTTTTCGTGACTGCAGGAATCCATACTCTTTGGTTCTGTCGGTAAAGTCACGTAGGTATAAAATAAATTAAATCACGACATTTCGGGCGCAACACAAGTGCCCGTCATCAGGTGGAAACAACCACAGCAATAAACAATTGCTAAAGTTGGCAAAAGGAAGCTGCTTGTGAGACGAGGCTATATATACAATACGTAAGAGGGGGGGAGGGTGTTTTGATTTAGTGTGCTGATCTTAAAGGTGCATTGAAAAATTACAATACTCCGATTGATGCTCCTGCTGTTGTGGAGTGACTCATGCAGCCAGCTATGGCTGCAGGGTTTTGGTAGTACAGGTTGTTTATGCCATTTATTGTGAAAATTCCGTCACAGTTCCTATGATTGATTTTTCATTGCTTTCATGGCTTTATTTTGGTGATTTCGAAAAGTGTATTGGTTTAGCCATGTTTGTTTGTTGTAGTACAGAGTTAGACTGATGGCCTTAATCTAAGCTGTCTTGTGGTTGTTGTTGTTGTTTGACTTGCATCCCACTGGGATTTTTGCACACAGCATTGGTGTACGGTGTTTTTTCTGCAATATTTTTGCTGTCTTTTCTTGGATTTTCTGTTTGCACTTAGTCACATATTCACTTTAAGATGTTTTTTGTTCATGTTTTTGTTTTTTGTTTGTTGCGGTTGCACCCGATTCAAGAGCTGAATGGCTCACAGGGCTATACCTAATAAATGAACTTGAACTTGAAATCTTGAACTTCGCCACTCCCCCTACCCCACGCCCCCACCCTCTCTATCTCTCCTCCCTGGCTCCCCCCCCTCTTACGTATACTGTATATAGCCTCGTGTCACAAGCAGCCTCCTTTTGCCCACTTTAGCAATTGTTTATTGCTGTGGTTGTTTCCACCTGACATCATTACACACCTGCTGCACGAGTCATGTGTACCAACCACAAACGTGTACGATGTTGCAACGTGCAATGCGTTCCTCTTCAAAACATAGACTACAGCAGTACCTTGATATGTAAACATTCGATATCAGTACATCAAACTTTAGATTTATTTACATCATATTGTTAATGAAAAATAAGGTAAAATAATACTTAAATACACTGACATTTATTAATAAATAATACACGTATCCATCTACAGTACGATATAAATAAGAATCAAATTATAATAAGATATGGTTTCTTAAGCATTACGCATCGCGATGGGTTATACAAAGTTTACTTTCATCTCGGCCAACATAGCGCGCAGCAACGGACGATGTTACTGAGCTATGGTGTTTGGTGTGCAATGCAACCTTACGACTGCACCGAAATCAACACTGGTGAGTGATCATATTTTACTGTATAGTCCACCGTTTCTCTTGTTCATGTCAGTTTTCTATTTTAATACTGTACAGTATTAAATATATTATTTTCAATATAAAACGTATTTACTTATAATATTAATGGTAAGTTACGAAGTATTATTCTATGGTTCTTTCGGTAAAGTCAACTAGATAGATAAATATAATAACATTACATAATAAAAATAAAGTGAATAAAAATAATACAAATATCACGACGTTTCAATCGCAACACAAGTAATGACGACCGCTTGTGTTGCGATTGAAACGTTATATTTTTATTATTTTTATTAACTTTATTTGTATTATTTTAGTGTTATTATAAATTTTTCTATCTACGTGACTTTACCGAAAGAACAATATAATATGAATTCCTGCCGTCACGAAAGTTTGAAGTCGAAGTTATGAAGTGTTTATAGAATGCTATGGTAAGTTACGAAGGCTGAGAACGCATCCTAATACTACTAATGCTATAAGTTATTCAATATACGAAGTTTCGATATATGAACGAAGCTTCGGGGACGCATCTACTTCGTATATCGAGGTGCATCGTTCGAGAACACGTAGCAGCCTCCCGCACAAAGTATTACAGCAAGAAACGGCACTCTTTTCTGTTCACATTTCTCAACCAGTGGTGGAAATTCCACTTCATCATGGTGGGAGCCGGTCTCCCTATAGTATGACCACTGTTGGTTTGCCGCAAAATCGTTTGCATTTTATTGATCCTGGAGGGATAATGTGCCGAGTTGGCACTCAAGCAGGATTTAAACTCACAACCTTCTGATTATACGAGTCAAGCGCTCTAAACACAGCATGACCCACTCATTGAAATTGCCCTCACATTGTTCCCATTTATTTGTCCAGGGTCGATGAGTGTACACGTCGTGTGCAGCAGGGTGGATGAGTCTACGGCTTAGAGCCTAGTCTCACATGGTGTTGGACCAGATGACGCCAAAAGGCGCACAACTCAAAGACAATGCACTAACAGAGTATGAGAGCTCGGGGTAAGAATTTCAGACCATTGGAACCTCATTTGCCAGTAAAAAATATGAGACAGCATTTTAAAATTTTAAAATGCTGTTGATTCTCTCTTCAGCACACCGGTGGGCTAAAGAAGTCAATTTATTTGTCCTTTGAAAACGTGACACATTTTTTACTGTTTGTCGTGTCGGGTGGTGGAGGGTTACGACACATTTATAAATAACGCGATCTGACCCAAAAACCTATATTATGAATAATATTGGTCGCGAAAGCCTATGTGTTAAACAGAACTCATTTGTCAGCGGCTTTGTATTGGCTGGTGGTGATAAATGACAGCTGCATTGTGAACACCCTTCAATGACAAATGTCAAAACTTCGACGGAAAACTTTACGTTTGAATAAAAAAATTCTCCATAACCTGTGTATGCAAACGTTCATGAGACTGTTGGCATTCAAAGAGAGATATTCTTCTGACAGTTGACGCATCGTGCGGCACGGCAGAACGCAGCCCCCCCCCCACAGCCCCCGGTGCTGTCCCGGCCCCGCGACTCGACCTGGGAAGCCCCTGGCCGAGAGCCACGCGGCGAAACTTCCGCCTCTGCTCCACCCCCACGCGTGGCGGTGTCAACACCCCCACGCGTGGCGGTGTCAACACCTCGAGCTCGCTGCTCGAGTCAGAGCGCAGAGACTGCGGCAGGAGCGGCGGCGGCGGCGGCACCACCGCGGAGCTGGGCTTGCAGCGAGCGGTACGTGATGGTTGTTGTTGCTGTTGCTGTGCCGCATTCATAGCCGTGTCAAACCCACACGGTTTACCAAGTATTCTTGTACGGGGAAGTTGAGCTCTCAGGTCCATACGGCGTGAAGCCGTTTCAATACGGGGAAAAACGTCTACAGTATTTGTTTTTCTTCCTTGTGATGTCACTTTGTAGGATGAACGTTAAGATGTATGAGGGCACGGGGTGACCATTAAGGTTTGAATTGATCTGTAATAATGTAGGCACTGATAAGGGGTTGGCAGGTATGGTGGTGGTGGTGCATAGCTGTCAACCCACACGGTTTACCCCGTATTCTTGTACTGTACAGGGAATTTGAGCTGTCAGGTCCATGCGGTGTACAGCCGTTTCAATACGGGCACAGAAAACATGTTTGTGTGTCTTTGTGTTTCTCCCTTGTGATGGGTCTTTGTCGGATGAACGTTGAGATTTATAAGGGGCACGGGGTGACCAATAAGGTCTAAATTGGTCTGTAATAAGGTAGGGCACTGATAAGGGGTTGGCAGGTAATGCAGTATTGTAGTTATCAGAGATGTGGACTCGAGTCATGTGACTTGGACTCGAGTCAGACTCGAGTCATGAATTTGATGACTTGCGACTCGACTTGGACTTGCATAACAATGACTTTGTCCCACCTATGAGATGTGGACTCGAGTCATGTGACTTGGACTCGAGTCAGACTCGAGTCATGAATTTGATGACTTGCGACTCGACTTGGACTTGCATAACAATGACTTTGTCCCACCTATGGTAGTTATTAGTATCGCTGCTGATACGCGACTGGCGGGAGTGGCCCCCAACAGGTGGCAACCAAAGAGCCGAAAGCCAGGCGGTGGGAAGCTTTAGGAGTGACACTTCACCTCTACATCTTCTCTGCCTCACGTTTATTGCGCTCACGATTATTGTCGTCGGGATGACGATGGTCACCATCAGGGTGGTGATGCTGTATCTGCGACCGAGGCTCCCTGACGAGAATACAGCGTTGGAGCGGCGCCGCTGCAGTGATTAAGCGCAACAGCCATGCCAACTCGCGCCTGAGTTCTATTCCAGCCACTCCACACCAAGCCATCACCACACCAAGACAAATGTGTCTTGGTGTGGTGATGGCTACATCATCTCCCCCTCGAACGCCGTTCATTAGTCTCGTCAAGGCTATACGATGAATCGTTGACTACGTAGGCATGTTTATGTCACGTTTATCTGTAGTATTCGTGTTTATTGTAACTGGGTTTTCTGTCACTGTTTGTTTCCGTGCAGTGGCTGAGCACAGCCTCAAAAGGCTCAACGTTAAGCGGCCAGCAACACTTATCAACGTTGTAATGGACGAGATAATATACGTTTCTTGAATAGACGCTGTGGTGCAGATGCCTCCATGCCTCGGACACTGGCCATTGATCTGATGTACTCAACCACAGAGTACTGTGCCCCATTTTTGGCAAAGAGTTACCATGTGTTTCTTGAATTGAGCAAGGATATAAGAAATAAAATATAATTGTAAACATCCCATCAGGTACACGACCTTCTGGGGGTGCTTCATTCAGAATAAATTGTACCATACAGTATCGGCAAACTCTGGACTGATCTCGACCAAGAACAGTGGTTCTTAACCTGGGGTGCACGATGCCTTTTCGGGGGGTGCGAGACGTGGCCAGATTGTTTTTTTAAAGTAAATCGTCGAAACACAAATTAAGCACGGGCACGTGAGTACAACTACATGTACTTCTCGATTTAAAGCTTTCGTGACTGCAGGGATTCATCTTCTTGGTTCTTTCGGTACGTGACTTTACCGAAAGAACCAAGAATATACATGTACTTCGTTTCATCAAACCTATGTATTTATTAACATTGTACTTTTTTTACGATTGAGAAGCAAAGGGGGGCAAGGCTGTAGTAAAGGTCAAGAACCACTGACCTAGAGATGTCTCATCAGCAGTCAGGCTTGTGTACAAAATACATTTTCCGTGGAGGGACATATATGAAGTTGTAGTCTACTTTTTGATATTTGTTATATTCTCCACAACAATGCTAATTATAATTTTGTAATATATAACATTTTTGCAAAAAAGTGATAATCATTCTGTATAACACCAGGTTCAAGCAAGCCTGACTGCAAATGAGACGGTCGAAACCACCAAACATGACAACAGCGTTACAACCAGGGCTGAATTTGTGTTTTGCGTACTGTAGTAATATTTGGTTTAGCACGGAACAAAAACAAACATATTCGATGCAGCAGCCAGATTCGTGATACAGCCGTTCCAGAACAGGTCAGATTACATTTTTGCACCAAGCAGATTATTTTACTGTGGCTAAGAATAACAGTGTTAGATATGATGCGAGAAAATGTGGAATTGCCAGTGTTACGTGATTTTGTCATTGGGTGTTTTTTATTTGAACGTGACCATGTTTTTGTCATTGCATTGAGAATGTATTCAAGTCAGTGGTGATAGTTAAGTATCAGCCTGTTGGGTAGCTAAATGTATATTGTAATTTAAATTAGTATGATGCGTAATGTGGACTGTCATTTGCAAGGGAATGGATCGTATGTTCAGTGTAAGACAAGTAATTAATAAAGATTAAAAAATAATGTTGGAGACCAAGCAGAGCCTTGTGGAATGCCAGTTTTCTGTGAAGTTTTAAGATTGACTACCATAAACCACCGCATGTTATTGATCAATTACAACGCTAGAAATCCAAACTTTCAGACTTCAGTTGATGCCACAGAGTAGGATGTACATTCGTGCAGGATGCCAGCCACAAATCATTTTAAAATGTCAGGGCCTGATCATAGACCCTTATATTTTTCAACTCTTGACCCCAAACATGAGTTACATATGCTAATAGGTCATCTGCAAATTCATGCTTAATGGAACCTATACTGACGATCAATGATAAATCATGACACCAAGTGATAGAGGAGCTTTAACATCGTAATGGAGCGAAGGTGAGAGGACAATGTGCATACGAAATTAATTATCCAAATTGGGGAATGGCAGGAGCCGCTCAACTTGTCAAGTCGGTATAGTGTGGGCACTATTGAGTAGAGCTTGAAGAGCCTCTCACGAACTGGTGCAAGTTCTGGAGCACACATTGTTAAGCACAATGCCTGGTATACCACAATGGGACCACTTTTAGTGGCAACCAGTCAAACCGGTTGGTTTTCTGGTATAGCTTGGGTGAACTGAAAACCGGTTTTACCAGTTATGAATTGTGTGATATCGCGTTGACAGTAGTGCACAAGCACAACTCAACACATTCATAAATAACACTGCCTTAAATGGAAAACAAAATATTAAGCGGCGTTACTGACGAAGTGTTGCATTTTTTGTTATCAGTTATGGTTCCATTGGTCTTGTCAGTTTTCTTTCTGGTTAAACATTTGCCAAAATGCAGTTTCATCTGCTTCAAATTTGTATGTCACGCAATACAGTGTTAGAAAAACGTTGTCTGGCTGGATGATCTGGGTGGATTCCTGTCCGGCTGGGTGTCGAGTTCCCAAGTGCACGTGCGTGGTGTGACGTCACCACGCATGATCGGCGAATGCTACATCATATTTATCACAAAACCGCGATAGCAAAACCACTGGGATGGATGTGTTTGGTGCACAGTACGAGAACGCAAGAGAAAGGTGGATAGAGACAGGGCTCTATATAAGAATACAAGTTTTGCTGGCTGGGAGAGACGGACAGGCAGTCACGTACAAGGGATGTGCGATTTGCTAGCTTTCTTAAAATTAACTTACTTTGCAGGATACATTGGAAGTCTTATGTTTTACTATTAATAAACGACTTCCACGACTTTTCTTGTCAGGGTGCTTCTTTTATTAAATGTAGTACTGCACAGCTCCGCTCCTTCCGTCTCCAGATAATTTCCTTTCTCAGGGCAGAGCCAGGCCGCGCTGAGTAGGATAAAAGCAGCGGAGAGCGAGCGCTCTGGGCTGCCAGTTCTGGGAGTGGACTCGTCTTGTCGCTGTTGTCTTTGCCACCTTCGTCGCTGCCGCCTTCACTCGATAATTGTGGGGCCGGATAGTTGTTGGCTGTCTCGGTCGACACCGTCAGTGTAACGCGGTTAGGGTTGTGTCTAGGCTGGGCTGTACGACATCGAGAAGGAACGAGGTGAACCTGTTGAACCTAGAGAATGTTAATATAGAAGGTGCGTCCTGCAACTACCTCGTCTCCGACTTGTGCTACACTACACATGTATAGATATGTGTTTTAGAAAACTTGAAACGTATGTGTTTCCTGTATTTCATCTCAGTTTAGTTGTTGGAAATCAGCCCAGGGTGAATCTGCTTAAAAAATAAGCTGGTAGACGCTGTGGTGCAGATGCCTCCATGCCTTGGACACTGGCCATTGATCTGATGTACTCAACCACAGAGTACTGTGCCCCATTTTTTGCCAAAGAGTTACCATGTGTTTCTTGAATTGAGCAAGGTTATAAGAAGTAAAATATATTTTTAAACCTCCCATCAGCCACACGACCTTTTGGTGGTGCCTAATTTCAGAAGAAACTGTTCAGTACACTGCAAGCAAACTCTGGCGTGATTTTGATATACAGTGTCTCATCAGCAGTCAGGATTGTGGCTGATGGGATGGTTAAACATATATATTTTTTTCTGTGGCGGGACTGATGTATGAAGTTGTAGTCTGCTTATTTATCTTTGTTATATTCTCCATGACAATGTGAATGATAATTTTGTAATGTATCATAATTTGGCGAAAAAAGTGATCATTCTGTATAACACCAACATTGGTTCAAGCAAGCCTGGTTGCTGATGAGACTGTCGAAACCGGTACAGAGTTTCCATGTACTGAATCAGTGCTGCTGAAATTATGCTTTTTGTGTGTGTGTATGCAGATGTAGGAAGGAGAAATTGTGTAACATGCAGATATAGAAATTTGTTGGAGAAACCAATACATTATCTGCTTATGTTTTTTTATGAAGGAGATGTATTCTCTTCGTATTTACTTTATTATATTTTCCACAATGACGTCAATGAGGATTATGTATTTTGACTACTTTTAATTGTATCATTTATGGCGAGGTAGGAACTGGGTGCTCCACCACACATACGATAACAGTGTTACAATCTGGGCTGAATTTGTGTTGTAAATTTCAGCACCATAAAAACCCCGTATTCTATGCCTCTGGGAGATTCGTGCATATGTCTCTTGATTTACTGCATTCCTTTCTGCTGATGTCCTTTTGTCGTGGAAAAAAATGTTTCTCTCTGCCAATCTATTGCAACATTTTATTTTACCCATACTAGCTATTTTTGGTTATTTGCAGTATATGTGTTTTGAAGTATTTATTATGATTTTGCATTTTCCTGGCATCTCCGTTTAGTAATTGCGAACTAGACCAGGGTGAACCTCATCCAAAAATAAGTTGGTACACGTTGAGGGGCAGATTGCGCCATGTATCGGACACTGGCCTTTGCCCTGATGTAGTCATCCACAGAGTAATGTGCCCCTGTTTGGGGAAAGGGCTACCACTTTCGACTAATCGATAACCAACTGAACATTATGATACGGACGATCACATGAACTTTAAACTCGATGCCAATGCCTTGGATTCCTGAACTGTATAAATCAGTAACCGACCTAAAGCCTATGTCCTGAACAGCATCCCAAATTCATGGCTGATATCTAGAAAGCCATTTTGGATACACAAACATGATGTGAATTTCAGCATCAAAACCACGTGAACCAATGTGTGCCTTTCAAGTAACTTGCCCAACAAACTCGTGCGCAGTGAGTCCATCACCACACCGCCTGGCTCCCTTCTACAGAAACAATGGGCAGGGCTTAACCAGATCTACACAAACCATGGAAGATGTGGATACCTAATGCACAATTGAAAAATAAAAGACCATGCCACCTGTGGCTACGAACACCAAATCATGGATTATAGAACTTTGCACTGCGTCAAATATGAATTTGACAATGGTGTGTATGCTGTTCACAATCTCCTAGACAAATTAATTGACTGATTAAATCTCCCAGAACTGAATTTTTTATTGTAACTCTTCATTGGCTATGGGAAAAAAGAAATAGAATAGTTCTTCCACGTCATATTTTTACTTTCTACCAATATGTAGCCCTGTTTATACAATACTGGTTCTGTTTTTATTCTTTAATTTTGTATTCCAAGTTCATGATCATGAAAAACTTTACATCGACTTTTGAATGCTCGTTTTATTTCGTCTGTTGGTGGAGGTATAGTTTATTATGTTTGCATAACTGTTCTCTAAGTTTCTTGATAAAATTCTGTAATCTGTTTTCTGCCTTGTATTTGTTATCTGGATGATTATATAGTGTATTTTGCTGTCTTTTTTTGGTCTTCTAATCTAATTGATTGTTGGGATATCCATGCCTGTGTCCTTTTGTTCTTGTTATATCTTTGTCCATTTGAACAATGGTTTCTCTGACTTGCTGAAGGCAGAACAAATTTAGTTCTATGATATATTGTACTCCATGATGCAATTGATGGACACTCTTGCAACCTTTCACGTGTTTTGTTATATTGCTCTTCATGATTATTTTGGCTATTATTCACCCACTGCCTAGTGGTCTGAATTTATGTACAGTAGTGAGTGCTGGATCATCAATCAACATGAATGCTTTAAGTTCCATTTTAGCAAGTACAGTGAGGTTGTAAATGGGTACAGCACCCCAGATATGACAACTGTATTTCAACTTTGGGCAAATTTGTGCATATGTTCGTTTGGAGTTAAAGATGGCTTGAGCACATAATATTAAACCAACTTCGCTATGTCTGAGATAATTCGTCTATGTCTCCTTAGCCAAATTAGCAACATAGCCATTCAATGCTTATGCATTCTCATAAATTAGTTAATGTAAGTCTTAAGATATGCAGAATTAGAAACATACTAGCTAGTTAGTGGCATTCAGAATTCTGCAATTCACTCCAGTCAGTTGCGTTTTGTTCCAACTACCGTGCTACAGGTCAAAACACTTAATTGTCTGCTCCTTCCCTCACACTGCGTGACTTTAGAATGCATTCCCATGTTTACTTTCCCTAGATGTTATGACCTTGCTTATTCCGGAAGACGATTGCTTGTGTTGTGATCGAAACGTCGTGATCTATTTTTTTTACATGACTTGACCGAAAGACCCAAGAATATATCAACTGAGCAATTACATCTTCTTGGTTCTTTCGGTATAGTCACGTAGAAGGAAATAATAAAATAAGAAAAATTTAACATGATAAAATAATTATCACAACGTTTCGGCCACAACGCAAGTATCCGTCATCAGGTGGAGAAACAGGTCTGTCAAGAAGACAGCGTCTGAATGACACGCCCCAGGCTTGTAGTGTCTATTTAAGCTAGGTTGGAGCGGAAAGGTGCGCCTTAACAAAATAATTTGCATATCAATAGGAATTTATCATATTTATGGGAAATGCAGATATGGGATTAGTACTAATTGTGAAGTGCGTAGGAGGTGGGAAGGGGGTTTAAAGTCATTATGCCCGTGCATTATGCAGGATTAGCAGAATCAAAGGGAGTGGGTAGGAGTAGCATTAATGAAGTGAAGGAATGTTAATAGTATGTAGCTGCAGTAACTCAACCACCATGTAAACAACTAAAGTATAAACTACATAGTATCATCAGTATACTAAATATAATCTCCAATAAGCTGATCTACTAACAGTAAATAATACATTATAATTCTATGTCGCAAAATTATAATATGCTTTTCGGCTAAACTTTATTCTCTTACATCACATGGGTCTACCCCCTGCTATATACTGCCATAGACAAACCCAACATTAAATTATATACTGTATTACTATACACCACCCTATATACCACACTGCTATATATTCACTATGAAATTACGATACTATATATTACCTTATACATTGTATTAAACATTACACTTTGATACTATTTATTATTATGTAATATGCTATGCACTATATCATTAACCGTCATTAACCGTCGCGTGAAAGGCGCTAAGAGGAAGCAACGAAATATGTCAATGGGAGAGTGGTGATAGGAAGCTTGCAGCGGAGCAAATAATCCATTACCTGCGGAGTGCATATCAAGAGGAATTTAGCATATTTATGGGAACTGCAGATATGCGATTAGTACTACTTGTGAAATGCGTAGGAGGATTGGCGAGGGGTTTAAAGTCATTATGCCCATGTGAAGTACCGGTGATGACGCTGGACACTCAGGTTGAGGCACACGTATATTTATTACAAGTTATTATTACAGGACAGCACCAGAGGGGGTATCGGCCCCCTCACCCGGATAACTGGGGATACACCCTAGCTAATCCTGACCTACCCCCAAGTCCTCCAACTAATGGGCTAGGGGAGGCTATCTGGCCCGACACTGGTGAGTCGGGCTACGGTCTCCGGAGTCCCAGGGTACTGACCCTGGTTCACGGGACCACGCCTCTGGCTCGGTCCTGCGCAGCCCTTACAAGGGCGGCGTCTCAGGGGAGACCAGGGCTCTAGCTAGAGGATCTTCTCTCTTCCTCCTTCGTTCCCAGACTGAGCCACGAGCTCTCTCTGTCATCCCCCTTTATACCCCCATCAGGATCACAACCCCCCAGGCTGCCCGATGCGGACGTCGTTGCGGGCACCGCCCCGTGTACTCCCGGAGCTCCGCCCACTGTGTTTGTTCCCCGTTGGATCCTATGCACATACAGCCCTCCCGCAACAGCCCTACATCACCCCCCCCATTACAGCTCGCAGCCGTCCCGGCTGCAACAATTCCAATAAAGGAACATTTACCCCTCGACCCCGTGTGTGCCTCCATTTTTTTCAACAGAACGCAAATTGAACAACAACAATAACCACACCCCCAAAGGGAATGTCCGACGCACCCCCCCCCCCGCATAAATACGAAATCCGTAAAAGCACGTATATACAACTAGCCAGGAACTCCCCCAGCACACACAGCACACCCACGACATACACACAACGCACCCACAACACACACACCGCGCACACACAACACACACACACCGCATACATACAACACAACAATGTGACAGGAGCACCCCCCATCAACGCCGCGCCCCGTAACCATAACACGTGGAAAAAAATATTTAAAAAAATGTCTTCTTTTCGTGTATCACAAGAGTTTGCGCGTTTTAGCGCGCGTCCTTGCCGCAGGCCCATCACACGGGGCAACCCCGGATGGCGGACACCCCGGTGGCAGCTGTCCCTTTCGAGGCGAGTCCGCGATTGATGTCGCGAGACCCTCGGCATCCCCCGTGTGGGTTTTTAGGCGCGAGCCCGTCATTCCCGGTGCACCTGGGGACGGAACAGCCGGCAACACGTCAGGCGAGAGCAGCCGAGACGGACCCCCCGAGTCGGTCGACCCCCCCACATGTTTGGCCTTGCGCGTGTGGAGTGGGGCCTCGCACCGCAATGAAGGGTTTCAGCCTAGAGGGGTGAACGAACCACCGGCGCTTCCCCCATTTGATACGGACGCACTGAGGCCGCAAAACCTCGACCACCTCGACGGGGCCCCGCCACAGCCGCACCAGCTTCGAGGAGGTCGCGAGTGGTACCTGGGGACAGTGCAGCCATGCCCTGTCCCCTGGCTTCCACTGCAGCACGCGCGCACGAGTCAGTCTGAGGCGCTCATTCGCCTTTTGACGCCTGTCAGAATTTAGCATGGCAGCATCCCGCGCCTCAGTCAGTTTTTCAAGGTTAAATTTAACGTGTTCGTCCAATTTTGTCTTACCCAGCGGCGTGGGGATCTGCAGCTGTGCCCGAACTGGTGGTTCAGGTTCGCGGCCATACATGAGAAAGAAGGGTGAAAATCCCGTCGCAGCATGGGGGGCCAATCTGTATGCTGCCAGGACCCCTTGAATTTGCAAATCCCAATCGGTCTGTGAGTCCGAAACTTGTTGCGACAACATAGACGTGATGGTGCGATGCAGACGCTCGACCATCCCGTCAGTTTGCGGGTGATAGGGAGAGGTACGAATTTTTTTCGTTCCTAGGAGATCACAGACTTGTTTGAGGAGTTTCCCGGAAAAATTTTTACCCTGGTCGGTCAGCAGCCGCTCCGGAGCACCTTTGTCCATGACGTAGCCTTGGACAAAGGCGTCCACGATGGCTGCTGCCGACTGATTGGCCAGGGGCCAGGCCATAGGCCAGCGCGTAAAGTACTCAACCCCTGTTAACAAATATCTATTGCCCCTAGGGGTGGCGGGAAATGGGCCCAGGATATCCAGCGCGACAAGTTCGTTCACCCTGGAGACTGTGATGGACTGCAAGGGCGGGTTTGATTCCCGTGCTGGTGGTTTCCGCTGCGCACACCGAGGGCATGCTGCCAACAGATCAGTGACATCCCGTGTCATGCCCGGCCATAAAAAATCAAGCTGGAGCAATGCGAGGGTCTTTTGGGTACCCAGGTGGAGGAGGCGCTCATGAGCAGCCCACACCACCTTACCCCGTAACCCAGAAGGGACCACCAGCCGGTGACGATGGGATTTCCCATCCCAATGCATAAGCAACCCCGCATGCGTTTCCCATGCGTCGGCATCACCCGTCACACGCCCCCTTTTCCCGGCGCGACGACGCAACGCGAGGAGGGAGGCATCCTCCAACTGGAGGCGCCCCCATTCATCAACGGGCAATCCAAGCAGGGAATCTCTCCCCTGGTCCGCGATATCAATGGGGAGCAATGTTTCATCATCGGCGGCGGCCGCCAGGACCGGAACCGGCATGTCCCCTGCTGGCCTGCAACGCCCCGACCCCAGGAGGCATGCGCATTCGGAGGCGGTTGGCATGCGCGACAGAGCGTCCGCGTTGGTGTGGCGAACGCCCTTTCGGTAGGTGGTTTCGAAATCGAAATCCTGGAGGACCTCCAACCATTGGGACAATTGTCCCGATGGCTGTTGAACCTTCAGGGCGTACTGCAGTGCCGCATGATCTGTGCGGACGGTGAAATGCCAACCGTACAGATATGGGTGATACTGTTGGATGAAATAGACAATTGCCAACAGTTCCCTACGGGTGACACAATATCTTTGCTCCGCTGGAGACAACACCCGACTGCCATACGCAACCACCCGTTCCACGCCGTCAACCACCTGGGAAAGCACGCCTCCAATACCCGTGTTGCTCGCGTCGGTGTCGAGCAAAAACGGTCTCGAAAAATCTGGGTAAATCAAGGGAGGAGCTTTTACCAGGGCATCCCGAAGGGAGCAGAAAGCAGCTTCCTCATCCCGACCCCAGTGGAACCGAACCCCTTTAGATGTTAAAGCGTGTAGGGGTTTGGCAATCGTTGCAAAATTAGCGACGAAGCGTCGGTAATATGATGCGAAGCCAATAAAACTCCTGACCTCCCCCACCGAGGTGGGAGTCGGCCAGGAGCTGACACACTGCGTTTTGGCGGGATCGGTAGCAATACCCGAGCGCCCTACGATGTGCCCCAAATAACGCACCGACTCGCGTAACAAATGGCATTTTTGGGGCTTAAATTTCAAATTAGCAGCCCGCATCTTTAGGAAAACCGCCCGCAACCTCTGGAGATGTTCGTCAAAAGTTTTACCAAAGACAATAACGTCATCCAAATAAATCAGGCACGACTCCCATTGCAATCCAGCCAAAACCAATTCCATCAATCGCTGGAAAGTTGCCGGCGCTGAGTGTAAGCCCATCGGCAACCGGTTGAATTGGAACAGGCCGTGCGGTGTAGGGAAAGCAGTTTTAGGCTTCGAATCATCGTCCAGAGGAAGCTGCCAGAATCCCGAAAGTAAATCTAGTGTGGAGAAGAATCGCGCTCCCGCCAAGGCGTCCAGCGATTCGTCCATCCGTGGGAGCGGGTATGCGTCGGCAACCGAAATTTTATTAAGGCGCCGAAAATCCACGCAAAACCGCAACAAGCTGTCCTGCTTTTTAACCAGGACGATCGGCGCTCCCCAAGGGCTGGTGGAGGGAGAAATGATGTCGGCGGCTAACATGTCATCAACAGCCGATTTGACATGGTCCTTTTCGGCGGGACTTAACCGAAACGGATTTTGGCGAATTGGCGCGCTGTCACCCGTGTCAATATGGTGACGCAGCAGGTGAGTGCAACCCAAATCGAATTTATTCCGACTGAAAACGTCGGAAAATTCCCTCAGTAGCGTTCTAAGCTGTTGGCGCTCTGAATTTGACAGGTCCGTCGATCCCGCACAAAGCGCGTCGAGCCACCCTTCATCGCTGTCCGAATGTGGGTGCATCCGGGAAGCAGTGCCAACGTGGTTCGCGACAGGTTCCTCGCAGGGCACCGGCGTCGCGTGAGCGAGCACCGTCCCTTGAGGAACCACCACTGTCTGTGACCCTACATTGAGGACCGCGATGAAAGGGTCCCCGTCCCCTCTTACGACGGTCTGGGCCGGAATTAAATGAGGTCCATTAACCCCGGCCCTAGACGGTCCCAGCAAAACACCCTGATCCCCTACGCCCTTAGCGAAGTGCCTACGAAGTTTCAGAGGCACTAGCATTTGAGCTCCCGGCGGCACACGAACTGTTCTAACGACGAACGCCGGTACCGTCGCGAACGCCGTCCGAGCCGCAGCAGGGGAAGGCAGGAACGCCATGCGTCGCCCCGACGGAAGCTCAATGCATCCTTGGTCGATCAAAATACGAATCGGCATTTTGCCTAAGAAGTCCGTCCCCAGCAGGCACGGAACCGCCAGCGAGGAGGAAACAAAAATCGGCCCCGACAATTTGATGTCCCCGATAGAAATTTGCGCTCGAATCTGTCCCATGATGCCGAGAGAGCCCCCGTTAGCGGCATAGAATGGGACGTTAACGGCAGTAAAGGCCGGCTTTGTACAGGCAGAATATTGTAAATTAACTCCGAAATGATTGTCGCCGATGCCCCCGTATCGACCAGGATGCGTACCTCTACCCCGTCAATGTGTCCGACCACGGCCGACGACCCTGACGACGCGGCCACCACGCGATGGGCTAACACGGACCACTGCTTGGGCTCGATTTGAGTCCCCGCAGTGATCCGCGTTGGCCCGTCGCAGCGCAACCTCGGCCCCCCGTTCGTTGTGGTGCGAGAGTGTGCGACAGGTGGGTGCTTTGGCCAAACATGTGTGGTGCCGCGACTCGCCGGATCATGTTGCTGGAGCTTGGGAGGAGGAGGGCCGGCGTCCCGTCTAGGCGTCGTCCCGCGCTGTCGAGGAGAGCGGCACCCCGAGGCGACGTGGCCCCGGACGCCGCAGTTGAAACACCGCGGGAGCCCCGGTGGAGATGATGGACGGTCGAAACGGCTTGACCCGTCCCGGCCCGACCGTGCTCCTTGCGCCTGTTGCCGTCGATGGTCGACGGCGTAGAGCTCCTCCGTCGGAAGGGTGGCTGCAGCCACCGCACGCCCGGCCGATGCCCTGCTGGCTTTCCGCCGCAGGGACAGAAGGTTGGCGTGAAGGAGGCGCGCCGCCTGGAGAGAGGTCATCTCGGCGTCCTCCTGTGCGACGACAGCGATGTCCAGGTCGTCTGCCAGGAGGAGGATTTTCTCCGTGACCATCGCGTCCACGCCGTCGTCGTCCATACGGGGAAAAGCCGTCTTAGCCAGCGCCAGGAGACTTGTCCTGTATGCCAGGGGCGACTCCTTTTCACCCCGCTTGCGGTCGTAGAACTGCTGTCTGCATTCTGCTGAAGGTCCATAGACCCCGGCCAGCAGCTGTAGCGCCATCGGCAGAGTAGAAGGCTTCTCTCTCGGCGCCGATGTGAGGGCGGCGAGCGCGTCGGCGTCGAGGAGCGCCGGCAGCGCGCAGAGAGCTTCAGCGTCCGACCACCTTGCCATTTCTTGGTGGGCGATGAAGCGTCGCTGAAAGCCGCCCCAGTCGCCCTCCGCGCCAACAAATTCTTTAAGCGGAGGCAGCCGTTGTTGCAGCGCAGCGTTCGCCTTGGAAGCCTGCAGGCTGCTATCCCCGGGACTCGGCTGTGCGTCGGCGCGAATGGCAGATGGAATCGCCTGTCGCAGCCGTGATGACGCTCCCTCCGCTGGCGATGATGCGGCTGTCCCAGCGAGAGCGGTGTCGGACCCAAGGTTGAGCCCGGCCACGCCCTCTGCAGCTGCCGTGGCGATGGCGGGAAATTCAAAGTTCGAGTCTTCCGAAATGGCGGGAAGGCGCTCCGGTCGTCGGCTCCCCTCGCCCCGTGGTGGACCACCAGCCCCCAGCCGCGTGATGTTTTCCAGCGTGGCGGCAGCGGCGTACAGCAGCTCCGCCAGCCTTTCGTGAGCCAGCCGTAGCGCGTCTGGCTGCGGCCCCTCTTCATGCCGATGCCCCGGTAGGAACGCGTCAGGCCCCAGCTGCACCATGTCTTGGTGAGCCGTCTCGGGCTCAACGATTTCAGCAGTGTCCTCCTCCGGTACTCTGGCTCGAGCTGTCTGGCGTGTTTCCATGTCCGTAGTTCTTCTGACACCAGATGAAGTACCGGTGATGACGCTGGACACTCAGGTTGAGGCACACGTATATTTATTACAAGTTATTATTACAGGACAGCACCAGAGGGGGTATCGGCCCCCTCACCCGGATAACTGGGGATACACCCTAGCTAATCCTGACCTACCCCCAAGTCCTCCAACTAATGGGCTAGGGGAGGCTCTCTGGCCCGACACTGGTGAGTCGGGCTACGGTCTCCGGAGTCCCAGGGTACTGACCCTGGTTCACGGGACCACGCCTCTGGCTCGGTCCTGCGCAGCCCTTACAAGGGCGGCGTCTCAGGGGAGACCAGGGCTCTAGCTAGAGGATCTTCTCTCTTCCTCCTTCGTTCCCAGACTGAGCCACGAGCTCTCTCTGTCATCCCCCTTTATACCCCCATCAGGATCACAACCCCCCAGGCTGCCCGATGCGGACGTCGTTGCGGGCACCGCCCCGTGTACTCCCGGAGCTCCGCCCACTGTGTTTGTTCCCCGTTGGATCCTATGCACATACAGCCCTCCCGCAACAGCCCTACACATGCATTATGCAGGATTAGCAGTATCAAAGGGAGGGAGTAAGGTTAGAATTAATAAAGGGAAGGAATGTTAATAATATGGCGCCACAGCAACTAATATGCTTTTAGACGAACATAGTAATATTACACTATGTATTATTCTACCCACCCAACTGTATACTACATTGCTGTATATTCACTATACAATTACGATACTATATATTACCTTATACATTGTATTAAACATTACACTTTAATACTATTTATTATTATACAATATGCTATACACCAGGGGTCCTCAAACTACGGCCCGCGGGCCACATGCGGCCCACCGAGGGCATGTATCCGGCCCATGGTCACTAATTGGGCTGCGCTTGTGAGCACTCATTTGGTTGCGCTGGTGAGCACTAATTGGGCTGCGCTGGTGAGCACTCATTGGGTTGCGGTGGCGGGCACTGATTGGGCTGCGGTGGCTAGCACTGATTTGGCTGCGCTGGTGAGCACTGATTGAGCTGCGGCGGTGGGAAATGATTGAGCTGCGGCAGTGGGCACTCATTGGGCTGCGCTGGTGAATGGTTCAATGGGCCAATGGACTGGACTTGCCCCCCAGGCCTAAGGCTGCCAGCCCTCCCCTGGCTGTGCTTGACTGGCTCTCCCTCCCTCAGCTCCCTCACTTGCCCCTCCACTCCCAGTGATATTCCTGTGTGCTGAGTAAATGATAGAGGGGTAATAACAGAGTGATCTCTGATCTCTGGAGGGGCTGCCTGCTGTTTTCCCGTGCTGGTCAGTGACAGACAGCCGAGGAGTAGGAAACCCAATTTAAATGACAGTAAGTGCATTTATATTCTGATTGCTATTGAATTATATGAGGTTATATGTTGTATGTTGTGTAAGCCCCGGTTCATACTGTTGCGATCTCTGAGCAGTGCGAGTTCAGCCATATGCTTGTATGGCTGAACTTGCATTAGATTCGGAAGAAAAAAGGCACATGTGCCTTCTTTTTTCCTGCAGTGGATCGCATGGGTCTTCTCCCCCATGCGATCAGATTCCTATGCGAGTTCGCAGATCGCACTGCGATCTGTGAACAAAACTGCAGGTGTAATTAACTTTTTAATGGCACCCACACCAGTGTGAGCCTGGGGTAAAAGCGGAGTTCCCCCAATCAAACTGCATTGATAGGCAGTGCAGTCTGTATGTCTCTGTGTGGGCAAAGTTATTGCTGGTATATTGTTTTTGTAGCGCTGTATATATAATGGTATTTTACTAATAGCAATTTTGACTCCCTAGGAAACAATGATGTCAAGAAAGAGAAAAATTGACTCGGAGTGTAGGAAATTCAAAAAACAGTGGACTTATGATTACTTTTTCATGCAGTACAAGGAAAGAGCTGTGTGTCTGATATGCCAGAATATAGTGTCTGTGTTCAAAGAATACAATTTATGTCGACACTATGAAACTCAACATAAAGATAAATATGATTGTTTGGTCGGAAAAGTGAGAAAAGATAAAATATTAAAACTGAAAAATACATTAACAACTCAGCAAAATACTTTTGTGAAGCAGAAGCAGCTAAATATTTCATCACTGCGAGCAAGTTTTCAAGTTGCCAAGCTAATAGTGTGCACTGGCAGACCATTCGTTGAGGGAGAATTTGTTAAAGAATGCCTTCTTTCTGTTGCCAAAGAGATGTGTCCAGAGAAGGCCGATTTATTTAGTACAGTGAGTCTTTCACAACCAACAATTACACGGAGGATTGAATAAATGGGAGACAATTTCCATCAGCATTTGCAAAACTCCACAAAAAAACTTTCCTATTTTTCCTTGGCACTCGACGAAAGCAATGATGTTCGTGATTCTGCACAACTTCTAATTTTTATTCGTGGGACGAATGACTATTTCGAAGTCACAGAAGAGCTTGCTGCACTGCAAAGCATCAAAGGAACAACTACAGGAGAGGATATCTATGAAAAGGTATGCCAAACTGTGAATGGTTTGGAGCTGAACTGGGCTAAACTAGCCAGTGTGACAACTGATGGTGCTCCTAGCATGGTGGGGTCTAAGAAAGGAGTAATTGCTCGCATTAACCAAGAGATGGACAAACATAACCATTCTCATCCAATAGCCATACACTGCCTCATCCACCAACAAGCGCTGTGTAGTAAATCACTGAAGTGGGACTGTTAACTTCATTAGAGCTCATGCACTAAACCACAGACAATTTCAGGAATTTCTGTCTGAGCTAAATGTTGACTATGAAGATGTTCTGTACCACACAGAAGTCCGTTGGCTGAGTCGAGGGAGAGTTTTTAAACGTTTCTATGACTTACTTCCACAGATTACAGCTTTTCTGTTTTCAAAAAACAAAGAAGTACCAGAGCTCAATGATGCAGAATGGAAATGGCACCTTGCCTTTCTGACAGATGTAACAGAGCTACTCAACAGTTTCAATGTGCAACTTCAAGGAAAGGGGAAGCTCATCTGTGATATGCAATCACACGTCAAAGCATTTGAAGTAAAATTAGGCCTCCTCATCTGCCATCTCCCCACAACTCAAAATCTGTTAGCGGAAAAACCATTGGTTGCATTCCCAAACAAAACATGTGTGGATTCACTGGAAAAATGGCAAAAGGAGTTCAAATTTAGATTTAAAGAGCTTCATCTCCTTGAACAGGACATACAGCTTTTCCGTAACCCATTTTCTATTGACATTGAAAATGTGGATACAATTTACCAAATGGAACTGGCTGAACTGCAGAATTGTGACTCTGAAAGACGCATTCAAGTCAAGCAGCCTTCATAATGTCTATGCATTTCTCCCCTCTGAGACATATCCTCATCTCAGGAACCATGCACTCAAAATGGCAACCATCTTTGGCAGCGCTTATGTCTGTGAACAAACTTTTTCCAGAATGAAACATTTGAAATCTCCAACCAGATCTAGACTAACGGATGCACACTTGCATCACTTGTTACGACTAGCAGTGACAAATATGGAACCGGACATTGACCATCTCATTAGCCAAAAGCAGGCCCATAGTTCCCATTGAAATACTGGCAAGTTTGTTGATTTAACTTTACTTGTTCTTCATTTTAAATATTGTATTTGTTCCCGTTTTATTTCTTCTCTTCAAAATAAGATATATGCAGTGTGCATAGGAATTTGTTCATAGTTTTTTTTAACTATAGTCTGGCCCTCCAACGGTCTGAGGGACAGTGAACTGGCCCCCTGTTTAAAAAGTTTGAGGACCCCTGCTATACACTATACCATTGACCGTCGCGTGAAAGGTACTGAGAGGAAGCAACGAAATATGTCAATGGGAGAGTGGTGGTAGGAAGCTTGCAGCGGAGCAAAGAATCCATTCCCTGCGGAGAATTCAAGATATATAGTCAATGTCAGTGAGTGGATTGCGGTCTGAAAGTCACCGTAAACGTGAACACAATCAGTTAAGATCCAAAATGGTTTATCACGTCCTTCCAATGATTGCTGAGCCAGAATCCATCTTCTCGGTTGAAATTGTCTGTGTTTGTATATGTGGATCGCCTCATGGACGAATCTCTCATGGTAGCAGGATGGCTTGCAGAGAACCTCTGTCTTGGAGAAGTTTTTGCTCCGCTGCAAGCTTCCTACCGTCACTCTCCCATTGACATATTTCGTTGCTTCCTCTCAGTACCTTTCACGTGACGGTGAATGGTATAATGTATAGCATATTGTATAATAATAAATAGTATTAAAGTGTAATGTTTAATACAATGTATAAGGTAATATATAGTATCGTAATTGTATAGTGAATATACAGCAGTGTAGTATACAGTTGGGTGGGTAGAATAATACATAGTGTAATATTACAATGTTCGTCTAAAAGCATATTAGTTGCTGCGGCGCCATATTATTAACATTCCTTCCCTTTATTAATTCTAACCTTACTCCCTCCCTTTAATACTGCTAATCCTGCATAATGCATGGGCATAATGACTTTAAACCCCTCGCCAATCCTCCTACGCATTTCACAAGTAGTACTAATCGCATATCTGCATTTCCCATAAATATTCTAAATTCCTCTTGATATGCACTCCACAGGGAATGGATTCCTTGCTCCGTTGCAAGCTTCCTATCACCACTCTCCCATTGACATATTTCGTTGCTTCCTCTTAGCACCTTTCACGCGACGGTTAATTATATAGTGCATAGCATATTATGTAATAATAAATAGTATCAGTGTAATGTTTAATACAATGCGTAAGGTAATATATAGTATCGTAATTTTATAGTGAATGTATAGCAGTGTGGTATATAGGTTGGTGTATAGTCATACAGTATGTAATTTAATGTTGGGTTTGTCTATGGCAGTATATAGCATGGGGTAGATCCATGTGATGTAAGAGAATAAAGTTTAGCCGAAAAGCATATTTTAATTTTGCGACATAGAAGTATAATGTATTACTTAATGTTAGTAGATCAGCTTGTTGGAGATTATGTTTAGTATACTGATGATACTATGTAGTTTATACTTTAGTTGTTTACGTGGTGTCTGAGTTACTGCAGCTACATACTATTAACATTCCTTCACTTCATTAATGCTACTCCTACCCCCTCCCTTTGATTCTGCTCATCCTGCATAATGCACGGGCATAATGACTTTAAACCCCCTTCCCACCTCCTACGCACTTCACAATTAGTACTAATACCATATCTGCATTTCCCATAAATTTGCTAAATTCCTATTGATATGCAAATTATTTTGTTAAGGCGCACCTTCCCGCTCCAACCTAGCTTAAATAGACACTACAAGCCTGGGGCGTGTCATTCAGACGCTGTCTTCTCGACAGACCTGTTTCTTCACCTGAGGACGGCTACTTGCGTTGTGTTTTATTTTTATTATTTTATTATTTCCTTCTACGTGACTATACCGAAAGAACCAAGAAGATGAATCCCTGCAGTCACGAAAGCTTTAAATCGAAATTGAGCTATTACAACTTTGAAATGCTGTTTATTGCTAGCCACTAGGCGTTTTGCGCTTTTAGGCATGTGTTCAGCAACTGAAAAAAGTGTATCTTCCCTGTTTGGGAAATAATTGTTACACTTCAGTGTGTTTGGTGTTTGGTATTCATATTAACTGTGTATTTCGTTTCCATAGCTAATTTTTGTTCAACTTTATTTAAATTTTTATATTCATCCACTGCATAGTGGTCTGAATTTATGTACAGTCGTGAGTGCTGGATCATCAATCAACATGAATGCTTTAAGTTCCATTTTAGCAAGTACAGTGAGGTTGGAAATGGGTACAGCACCCCAGATATGACAACTGTATTTCAACTTTGGGCAAATTTGTGCATATGTTCTTTTGGCGTTATAGATGTCTTGAGCATAGAATATTAAACCAACTTCGCAATGTCTGAGAATTCGTCTATGTCTCCTTAGCCAAATTAGCAACATAGCCATTCAATGCTTATGTATTCTCATAAATTAGTTAATGTAAGTATTAAGATATGCAGAATTATAAACATACTAGCTAGTTAGTGGCATTCAGAATTCTTCAATTCACTCCAGTCACTTGCGTTTTGTTCCAACTACCGTGCTACAGGTCAAACCACTTAATTGTCTGCTCCTTCCCTCACACTGCGTGACTTTAGAATGCATTCCCATGTTCTCTTTCCGTAGATGTTATGACCTTGCTTATTCCGGAAGACGATTGCTTGTGTTGTGATCGAAACGTCGTGATCTATTATTTTTTATTTACATGACTTGACCGAAAGACCTATGAGTATATCAACTGACCCATTATAACTTTGAAATGCTGTTTGTTGCTAGCCACTAGGCGTTTTGATCTTTTAGGCATGTGTTCAGCAACTGTAAAAAGTGTATCTTCCCTGTTTGGGAAATAATTATTACACTTCAGTGTGTTTGGTGTTTGGCATTCATATTAACTGTGTATTTCGTATCTATAGCTAATTTTTGTTCAACTTTATTTAAGTTTTTATATATACCAATCGTTATACTACTTTTTTAGCCGTGGCAGTAGGGCCCATTACGTCAATTCTCATTAATGCCAGAGTACCTTTACGTTTAGCACAGATCTTATCTGGATGTCATTCGAGTCGGTTTTATTATCGATTATAATTGTCTTCATGTTCTGTAGTTTGTATTCATATTCCACGATCATTTGTCACCTATTTGGGAACCAGTTATTCCATAGTTTATTTGCCTTCTCTATTGCTTAGATTTAGGGCATCCCAGGTTTGGAATCAAACTTTTAAAATTTTCTAGATAAATTTGCCTGAAAAGGCTAAGTGAGCTCTGTCTACCCCGGTGTGAACTAAAAGTTTGTTCCCTTAGAGCCCTTACAGGTTCAGCCTAGATGTTCGAGCACCTAGTTCCTGGCAGTATTGTAAGGTTATTTTCTGCAGGCTGTTTACCATCAAGAGGGCTTGTTTACACAGTATTTCCAGAAATGGTAAATCATATTTTTATTCCATCACCTTGATACCGGCAAAAAGGGTCCCTTAGATACTGAAATTCAGTGTTCATCTCAGAGAGGCTCGCTGATGGTCTACGAGGTACTATACACATAGACCTGTGAAAATGTATATGCTAGACCAATTTTCCATTAAAAGTTGAGAGCGGCTATAAAGCAAACATAACGTTGTCTGAAACCACAAAATAAATATTGAGGAAAGGGATAAATACAAACTCTTGACCCGTTTCAACTTACAGTGTGTCATCAAGTCAGGTTTGCTAGAATAAATCCTGGTGAACTGCTAGATGTTATAGGTAAGGGTCTTAGCCCGAGGCAAAATTATATAATACCTACAATGTCTCCTTCATATGTCTCCACAATGAAAAACAAAACATGTTTTTTACACAACCCATTGTCCTACACCCAGTTCTTCTTGGGAGTGCACAATTACAGCAGCTTTGATTAAATCAATGCTGCAAGAATAATGCACTCAATTTTTTGGTTTAATGGCATTTGATTTAAAATATCATGAATGCTGCTGGAATTATGCACTCCCATTTTGCTGTGGGGCCGATGGGTTGTGTAAAAAGTACATATGATTTTTTTTAATGGGGAGGTTGTCATTGCCAAAAAACATTTTAAATTCCCTTGCAGTTTGCATGTCTCTTCGATATTTGGTAGCAGAAGGTTCAACTGAATAAGCAACCAAGGAATGGGTGTTGGTTTCAGTGTTCCAATTATGCTAATAGTGCATCTAGAAAAAATATTACCAATTGCTATTCCAGTGTAACTCCTTTTTCCTTCATGGTATCCACAAAACCTGTTATTTGCAAAGATTGGGGTTTCCAGGATTGTTTAATGTTATCTGAGGATTTTTTATTTGAAGCTTTCGTGACTGCAGGAATCCAACCTCTTTGGTTCTTTCGGCAAAGTCACGTAGGTAGAAAAAATAATAGATCACGACGTTTAGATCGCGACACAAGCAACCGTCATCAGGTGGGAGAGAGAAACACACTGCTGAAACTAGTCCTCATATATAGAGAGTCGAGAGGGGGTGAGGGGCGGGGGGTAGTCGCATTGGGCAATAGGTGCGGGCTAGAGATTGTGGTCGACGTAGCCCTCAAAGGTTTTGGACACATATCGGCAGACGTGGCAAGATCTGAAATCTCTGCCATCCTCATAAACGCTAAGAAACACACTAGTAATATCAGCAAGGACAAGCGTTTTGAACTCGCTCAATTGAAAAAGAGATATGATATTGTCATCCTCTCAGCCGACAAAGGCAATGTCACTGTCATCATAGATAAAACCACATACAACAACAAAATTCAGGACCTTCTTAATGATGGCAGTTATACCAAAATCAACAGAGATCCTACCAACAGCCTGGCCACGAAAACCAACAGTATAATCACTAATTCGACTTCTCTAATCGAACCGACCAAGCAGCTCTCTCTAAAATCTTCGCCTGCTAGACCACCCGTATTTTAAGGCCTTCCAAAAATCCATAAAGAAGGTACTCCACTCCGTCCTATCATATCCACCAATAACTCACCCACCAACAAACTGGCCCGATTTCTGTCTGAGACCCTTCTTCCATTCACGGGCAAGACCACCTCAGCTGTACTTTTATCAGCTCACTTCGTTTCTCTAATCAAGGACATCTCACTGTCTCCAGATGATTTGCTTGTCAATTTCGATGTAGTCTCTCTGTTCTTGACACCATTGCAATCATTGAAGACTTGGTCCAACAGGGACTGAATCCTGATGTACCAACTTTGGTGAGGCACTGCCTTACCAACACTTACTTCACCTCGAATGGTACATTCTACAAACAAAATGAAGGTACCCCTATGGGTTCTCCTTTATCACCAGTGGTAGCGAATGTTTTCATGGAGAAATTCGAAACAGATGCCATCCTGACATCCACCCTACGTCCTTCCTTGTGGAAGAGATATGTAGATAACACGTTCGTCATCTGGCCACATAGCCAGCCAACACTGAGCCAATTTTTCAACCACATCAATACCATACACCCATCCATCAAATTCACAATGGAAGTTGAAAATGATGGCAAGCTACCATTCCTGGATGTTTTGGTTGAGAAGAGACCTGATGGCTCATTGAGACACTGTCTACAGGAAAGCCACCCACACGGATTCCTATCTAAAGCCTGATTCCCACCACCATCCAGCCCAGAAAGATTCCCTCATTGAAACACTACACCACAGGGCCTGTTGCATCTCCGACCAGCACCACCGAGCCAGTGAGCTTGAGCACGTACACCAAGCCCTCAGGATGAACGGATATTCAGACCACACAATCCGCAAAGCTGTATCCCCAACCATTGGGAGATAACCATCTGAGGACCCAATCAAAACCATCACCTTTCCATACATAGCAGGTGTTACCAAAACTATTTCCAAAATGTTGAACAAACACAAGATCCAGGTTCGATTCAACAAAGTACACACAATCCGTGATTTGATCCCATCTGTGAAGGATGTGATTCCTGACATGCAATACCCTGGTGTCTACAAACTAAGTTGTGTCTGCAGCAGCAGTTTCATTGGGGAATCGAAACGACATGTCTCGAACCGTGTTCGCGAACACAAGGCAGATTTTAAACACGGCAGAACCAATACCTCTGCCGTTGCTGATCATTGTTTTAACGCAGTGGGGAGGTCGTTATTAACCTGGTAAATCCTTAACTGGTTGTTGATGTTTCCATCTTACCTGCCATTGTCAGCCGTTATTTCCGACTCTTTGAGTTACATTACCAATTTACATTACCAAACAATTGTCGTTACATTAACGGGCTAACAAAGCCAACGTTTCCACTTTGCCTCGATGTGCCGGTGGCTCACGTTTTTTAGCAGACGATAACGGCCTGTGATGTTATTGTGTGTATGTATCTGTGTTTTTGGCCACCTCCTCAGCCCGTCGTCGTTCGTGGAGGTCATCCTCCCCTTCCTCCCCTCTTTTGGTTCCCATCTTTAGATTCCCCACTCGCATAGGCACAATCTCTAGCGCCTACCCCTCTTGCCCGATGCGGCACCCCCCCCCCTCCCCCCCTCTCGGCTCTCTCTATATATAAGGACTTGTTTCAGCAGTGTGTTTCTCTCTCCCACCTAATGACGGCTGCTTGTGTGGTGATTGAAACGTCGTGATCTATTATTTTTTTTCTACCTACGTGACTTTACC
Organism: Lampetra planeri; assembly: GCF_965212315.1. Taxonomy (NCBI): domain Eukaryota; kingdom Metazoa; phylum Chordata; class Hyperoartia; order Petromyzontiformes; family Petromyzontidae; genus Lampetra; species Lampetra planeri. The sequence goes on along the minus strand of NC_136109.1, from coordinate 5,399,199 downwards.
GAAATGACCAAAGAGTATCTGAGGATTCTTCAAGATTTACCCGTAGATGAATGTGGTACCAAAGAAAGTTATTGTGAAGGAGATGTCACAGCCATGGAACAATTCAAACAGCTGTGCCATCTGTCTCATTCCTCAATCACTGCTCCCACAGCTGTCCCACCCCCCTGCCTCAACTGAGCTCCATCTGTGTTCCCACAGCTCTGCAAGGAGGGACCGGTTCCATCATTGACTGTGACTCTGCAAGCTGAGCACGCAGAGCCATGGCTGGAGGTTTGTGCACCATCAAGGACATGGGGTCAGATAAGCCCTGATAGCACCTTAACCAAGGGTCACAGGGTCACGGGCTCAGGCTCTTCAACACATACACTAGCATGCAAACCTACAGCCTGTGTGTTTGGTCCTATAAACAGATATGGCCTGAGCATTCAGCCCTGAGGTATTGCCTCTACACACTGACCTTTACTATTATTATTGTTTTTCCATCCCTATAAACAGTACAAAATAGACCGAAGCAATGAGATGCACTGCTTGCAGAAGAACAAGACTGTTTCTGGGTTGGATAGAGCACAACAGAAATATATGTAACCTCGGAGTACTAAGTTAAACATATGTTGAACACCACAAGACACGGCCCAACTATAATTTAATGTGTCCATATGTTGCAGGTTTTTGGACATCTAGGACCTTTGTCAATGCTAAAATCATGCCTTTCTCACTGATGAGTTTTCACGAATTCTAGATTTGAAGCTTTCGTGACTACAAGGAACCTAAGAATATTTTCACAAATTCTAGTGGCACATGAGATATTGGAACTTAGTGGTCCCTAGCCATTGAAAATTACATGAAGTCAGGACTTTGGGAAATGAGCTGTTCATTTACCATTATCTCGCATGGCATACCCACCCTACTTGACCACCAATTAGAAACTGTGGATACTTGACTAAGTGTATGCACAGTATCACGGTATATTCAGAAAAAAGCCTGTAAAAAACTGCAATTACAAACATATGGGCACACTACAAATTATTCTTGTTGTGTATTAATAAAAAATATGAATAATTGATTTGATGACTATATTATAGAAATTCCAATACAATTAAGATCTATGATGAAAGCGAATGAAAATTATAATTGTTACATTTATCCAATCAGACAACAAAATATTTTTTTTTTATCTTACGTTATGGGGAAAGCCTTTACAAATAGTGGAGATTTAAAACTTAAATTTAAAAGTGAAACTGATTCAGAATCGCTAATGGACCGAGCAAGGGGATTCCACAATCGCGGATCCTGGCTGCAGAAGGGTATATCTCCCATAGAACATAGTCTTGTCTTTGGAATGATTAGTAGACCACAATCATCTGATCTAAGTTTTCGTAGTGGTCTATAAAAGTACAGAAGAACTGGCAAAACATTTTTAGGAGCCAGCCCATTAAAGGCCTTAAATGTAAGAAGCAGAATCTTGAAGTCGATTCTATACTAAACAAGGAGCCAGTGCAGGGACAAAAGAATATTAGTAATATGGTTATACGATTTAGATCTGGTTGAAACCCGGGCAGCTGAGTTTTGAATATATTGTAATCTATTTAAAACACTTTCAGAAACAAGTAAGGTATTACAGTCATCCAACCGAGATTAAATGAAGGCATGCACCAGCCTGTTGGCATCAGGAAGGGAAAGCATAGGTCTTAGTTGAGCTATGTAGCTTAAATGTGTAGTGAGTCAAACTGAGTCGCAGACGTTGTCTTGGGAGCAACACTATCTATTACATCAACTCAACACAACATAACGTAACGCCCATCTAACCACGCTACGGCAGAACTAGACACGATCTCGCTATCCCGGTCCGGACCACGAGCTGGGTCCCGGACTGCGTGGCTAGAGGCTTCTTCAACCCGTCGTGGATCTTCGCTCACCAACAGTCCAGAACCCCGGGCCCCTCACAGGGCCACCGTTATTTCGGCCCAGGCTGGGGCTGGCTCCGCCTCTCGCCCCGCCCACCTTCTAGATCTCTAGAGCTTTTTCCCGAAGGCTCCCGAAAGCTCCTCTATACCACGTGATCACCCAGCGGCCCCTGTCCACCAGTGGCCCCCTCACCGCGAGCCCACACCGCACACTGTACGTGGTGCCTCTGCGCTAACCAGCGCTCACCCAAGCCCTGCTAGGGCTGGTACTACGCCCAGTAACCGGGCTGCACATAATGACAACATATCCGCCGTGGCTTCGCAAGCCCGGCACCACACAGTGACATTCACAGTCACTACATCACCCCCCCCCCCCTCATTAGCATCCAGCCATCCCGGCTGCCAACTCCCCCGCAAGCAAGCAACCGACGTACATATATAAGAACAACAAGTAAGTGTGCTCCAACAATAACATAACCGCAATAAATTACCCAAACCCAACTGTACAAATTTACATCGAGATAAAAGGGGAAGAGGGAAAAAAAACAACAGTGCACAAATAACAACCCAACAAGCGTGTCGCACAAGGTCCCCACAGTCAACATCTCCCACCCACAACGTGTAACAACGGCCGTGAGCTCGATGGCGAGCAGGATCAGCCAAATACTCGCCACGACGCATGCGAGTGCGACAACCCATGACGGCGTGGGAGTGTGCAATTTGCGGAGATCATGCGAATCGAGTCTTTGAGCGAGTCCGTGACGCCGAGCCTCCAGGCGGGTTGGGTTCGTCCACCCTGGAAGGCCCGGGGGGAACAAGAAATCGACCCGATGAAGCCGGCTCCTAACGAAGAGCAGTAGGCCAGGTCATCATGTCCTTAACGTCCAGAGCACGTGAGGCCGACATGAGTGGCCGCGTGCGAGGCATCAATCGCGCAGCGCCTGGGGGCGGAACAGAAACACTCTCTTGAGGACCAGCATTAGCAGATGCACGCCTCAGCTCATCAGGCACACCAGACGCTCGGCACCTGTGATATGAAGAGGAAACAAACTCACACGGCGCGATAAACGGCCTAAGACGAGAGGGGTGCACAAACCAACTCCGCTTACCAAACCAAATCTAGACACATTGCGGGCGCACGACCCGAACCACATCAACCGGCCCTCTCCATGGTTGCAACAATTTTGGAGATGTGCCCACCAGCACCTGTGGACAATGCAACCAGGCCCTGTCCCCGGCGACCAATCACACGTGGAAACACGGGCTTCCTTGAGCCGCTCGTTGGCCAACTGTCTGACCCGGGAGTTAATGCTGGCAGCTTCCCGCGCCTTGGAAAGTTTGGCAAGAGTGAAACGAACCGAATCAGAAATTTTGGACACTTTCGCGGCGCGTGTGGCTTGTAACTGCACATCGATGGGAGGATCATACTCCCTCCCATACATTAAAAATAGGGAGAGTAGCCAGTGGACGTGTGAGGGGTCATCCTATAAGCGGCGAGAACCGCAGGAATATGCAAGTCCCAATCGACTTGTGACTCGCTGACCAAGTGACGCAACATAGAGGTCAGAGTCCGGTGTAGGCGTTCGACCATACCATCTGTTTGCGGGTGGTACGGTGATGTGCGTTCCTTTTTTGTCGCCAGCAAATCGCAAACCTCACGCAGCAGCTTGGATGAAAAATGTTTACCTTGGTCCGTCAAGAGGCACTTGGGGGCACCCTTATCCAGTACATAGCCATTGAGGAACGTCTTGGTAATAGTCACAGCCGATTGATTCGGGAGCAGCCAGGCCATAGGCCAGCGTGAGAAATACTCAAGGCCCACGAGCAAGTACCTATTTCCACGCACGGAAGTAGGAAACGGCCCGAGAATATCAAGGGCAACAATTTCGTTAATACACAACACCTGGATGGATTTCAGCGGAGGGCAACAGGATCTCGTTGGCGGCTTCCGCCGGGCGCATGGTATGCAGCCCTTAAGCAGATCCTTGACGTCGGAGGCCTTGGCCGGCTAATAAAAATCCAATTTAAGAGCGGCCAGCATCTTTTGCACTCCGAGATGCAACAATCATTTATGCACAGCCCATACAACCTCGCCCCGCATGGCGGTAGGGAGCAGCCCGCCCCGCAGGACAAACAAGGCCACACCTTGCGGAGCCGTGCCACCGGCGGTCTCCCTGACATGCCGGTGCAACTTAAGGAGAGTTGCATCCTCCGGTTGTTGGTGTTCACACACCTCGTAGTCCAACCCAATAACCGCATCCCGCGCAGCAGGGACGTCGCCTATCCTGCCAATCATGTCCGCGGTGGACGTAACGAGAGGTGAGGGGGAAGTCGACTCAGCCGGTCGACAACAATCGGAACCCGAAAAACAAGTACACTCCCCGCGTGTGGGAAATCGTGATAGGGCGTCGGTATTTGTATGGCAACAACCCTTACAATATGTAACTGGGAACGAAAAATCCTGCAGGGTTTCAAGCCAGTGTGACAATTGACCTTAGGGCTGATCCACACGCAGCGTGTACTGGAGCACCGCGTGATCGGAGCGCACCTCAAAATGTCTCCCGTACAAGTACGGCTGATATTGTTGCACAAAAAACACAATGGCCAATAGTTCCCGGCACGTTATGCAGTACTGCTGCTCGGCAGGAGACAGCACCTTGCTACCATACGTGACCACGTGCTCCACGCCATTGACAACCAGGGATAACACCGTACCAATGCCGGTATTACTGGTGTCCGTGTCTAACATGAATGGAAACGAAAAGTCGGGATAATGCAGGGGAGGGGCGTTAGCCAGCCAATCACGAATGGAGCAGAACGCAGTTTCCTTCTCCCCCTAATGCAATTTTTGGCCCTTAGCTGTCAATGCATGGAGAGGTTTTGCAATAGATGCGAAACCCGCGACAAATCGGCGATAGTAAGAGGCAAAGCTGATAAAGCTGCGCAACATCTTCTCGAGGACCAAGGCATCAAGGCCGTCGTGGTGAATTTTTGGGAATGCGGTCTTCGGTAGGCGAGAGCCGACTCACCATCCCCTTTACATCTTATGGCGAACTTCTGGCGGGTGTTCAGCGGAGGCTCGAAAACAGCGGCCATCTAGTCAAACGCCTGCGTGAGGGTGGACCTCTCGGACGCCGGGATGGCAAAGAATGCCGCCAAGGCATCGTCGTCGAGGGCGGCGGGCAGCGCTTTCAGCGCGTCTGCCTCTGTCCATCCTGCCAAGTCGGCATTGGTGAGAAATCGCCGCTTAAACGCCACCCAATCACCGCTGGCGGCAACAAATTCTTTAATGAAGGTCAGTCGACGGCAGAACGACTGGACATCAATCGACGAGGTTGTCCCCGCTTCAAGCTTGGTGGGCGCAGCGCTCCACACTGGCGGCAAAATGGCGGCCGTGAGCGCGGGCAGCGTCGTTGGCTTTCCCGCCTTCAGTGAAATGGCGGTCGAGTCGCCCCGTTCAGAAAAACTCCGCCACTCCCTCCTTTGTCGTCGAGGACAGGGAACGCATCTCGGCAAGGATCTAGGATGCTGCTTGAAGGAGGTCAATAAGACAACTGTGCGCGTCCCTGACGAGCACCTCCAATGAAGACGAGGTGCCGCGCGCCCGACTGCGCTCTGCTCCGCTGGAAGTGCCTCCGCGCCTTTTTCGACGGCCATAGGCGGAATGAGCTCCTTGTCATCTTCGTCGTTTGACGCCGCACACGAACTCTGCGATGTGTAGACGTGACTTGTCTAATGCTATGCTACAACTTAACAAGTTGGCCACTTCCCACACCAGTTGTGGTGAGTCCAACTGAGTCGCAGACGTTGTCTTGGGAGCAACACTATTCATTACATCAACACAACATCACGTAACCTTCACTTGGGTGTTGAATGCCCATTTAACCACGCTAAGGAGAGGTGATGTGTGGGAGTGGTAAGGGAGCTTGAAGATGATCCAGGCAGTGGCATTTGGGAATGTTGGAGTGGTTTTAATGCATAGGAGGGAAGACTGAGCATTAGGGAGTTGCAATAATCTAGTCGAGTGAAGATGAGGGAGTAAATTAGAAGTTGTGTTGTGTGGCCATAGCGAGCGGACTTTGTGAATGTTGTAGATGTGAAAGTGGCAGGAACGGGTAGTGGCAGATATGTGGTCAGATAGAGAGGAAGAGGAGTCAAAGATGACGCCAAGAATACGGGCAGATGATACATGGGTAAGATAGAAATATGGAACGAGATTGTAGGGCAGGGAGAAGGGGAACAGGAAACAGGGAATAAAATAATTTGGGTTTTGGAAGAATTGATACAGATAAAGACATCCAATATTGGATGGCAAAGAGGCAGCTAGAAATGTGAGCAGCAAGGTCAACAGTGAAAGAGGGGATGGAGAGAAAAATGTGAGTGTCATCAGCAAAGAATTGATGGAGAAGGTTGAATGATGAGAGGAGGGATTCGAGAGGAGATTCGTAGAGAGAAAAAAGAAGGGGACCGAGGAAAGAACCTTGGGAACAACGACAGTGACAGTGGATGGGGGGGAAGTGACGAGGTTCGATGAGACTGCTTAGGTACGTGAGGAGAAACCAGGAAAGAAGGATACCCGAGATACCGAGAGGAAAGGGTAGAATAGAGAGTAGGATGGTCAACTGTTTCGAAGGTTGCAGTAATGTCGAGTAGAATGAGAATAGAAGAAAAACCGGCATGAGCTGAGTTTGACAAATGGTTCTGAATTGCGAGTACCGCCGTAGCAATACAATGGATGGGATGGAACTTGGATTGGAATTGTGGGTAGACAGTGAGGTGAATAAAGTACATTGGAGAGGGTAGTGGATGCTGAGTCGGGAAAGACCCAAGAATATAAGATATAACAATTAGGAGAGAAGCAATGCTAGAGTTTAAATAACTTGTTGAGAGGGAGCAGAGATTACGTCGGAGGGTTGGATGGGCAGGAACAGGGATAGGTGATGGAAAGGAGGCAGTGATTGGAGGGGGAATGAGGGACTGTGCTTTATAGGGGATGCTTGACAACCGGTGGAGAAAATGAGGTCAAGAATATTACCAAAGGAATGAGTAGGGGAAGATAGATGAAGGTAGAGATTGAATGAATTGATCAGGGGAAGGAGGATATAAGCAATAGAGGGAGTGCTGAGATTTAGATTAAAATCATCCAGAAGGGTGGGGATGGGGGGGCATTCATGATAATCAAAGAAGGAAGAAGGTGGGCCAGGAGAACATTAGATAATGAACAGAGATATGGATTGGGGGGAAGATAATGAAGATAATTTGGATTCGAAAGAGGGAAAGGGAGGTGAAAGGGAGAGGTTGAGGAGCCAAGAAGGGCAAATGAGAAGACCAATACCCCCACCTTTTATAATTAGCCAAAGTGTGTGTGGACAAAGGTGGAGGAGGAGGTGGTCAGGGTGGCAGGAGTCAAAGTGTTGAGTGGAGATATCCAGGTTTCAGTGAGAGCAAGAGCGTGTCAGTGACCACTTATTTAAACCATATTTAACGTAAGTACTAAAATCTAGTTTATTGTAAGTCAATGTGAATATCTAGTCTTAAATTATAGATCCATTTATTTGTCAATAATTATCTTTACTTACAATGTTACGTTAATCAACGTGCATATATTTACTGTGACCTTTCAGACAATTCTCACTACAATACATTAATCAGTGAAAAATGCAACAATTTATCAATAATTACTTCCGTAGATTACAGTTAGTCTGAGTCTGAGGTCAATAAAAAAAGTTACAGTTTTTTTTAGGAAGCATGTTACCATGTCCGCCATAGGAATATAAAATTTCCACTGCGAGCTCAGGGGACCAATTGAGGAAACCACTATCCCATGCTCCTTGAAGCATTTGTCATGAGACTTCAGTTAGACCCCTGCAATCCAGTTTCAGTCAATGGACTCGAGTGTGACCCCGGTAATCCAGCTTCATTCAATTGACTTGAGTGTGACTCCAGCAATCCGGTTTGAGTCAGTGGCCTGGAGTGCAACCCCGGTAAGCCAGTTTGACTCAATGGACTCGAGTTGTGACCCCATAAATTCAGCTTCAGTTGACTCGAGTGCTTTGCGCTGCTGCTGCCCTGACAGATAAGAGATTCAAGAACAAGATGGAGCAAGTGCGGATCCTACTGGACGACCTGAAGAATCTCCCTAGGTGAGAGGAATGTTTCTTCACCCGTAATGCGATTCCTGGCTGTTTTACATGGAAACAAAATCAAACAAAGTGACGTCATGGTGAGGAGAGTGCTATGGAGAGGGCTGCATTTTCCATTGAAACAACAAATTAGTTCACTATGAGACCTCCTTTACCAGTGGCAAATATAGTAGTAGGTTTTTACCCTTTAAACTGGTACAAAACTGACACCTTTATACAAGGCATCATGTTTGCAATAACCGCAACACAAGCAGTCAAAATGCAAACAAAAAGAAACCACTCTGATAATGGTAATGATATGCACTGTCCTTGAAGTTGATTGGTCCACACCCGAGACAGCTTTCGTTAGAGCCTAGTCTCCATTGGTGTTGGACCAGATGACGCCAAAAGACGTACAACTCAAAAACAGCGCACTATCAGAGTAGAGAGCTTGGGGTAAGCATTTACACTGAGACCTCCTTTACCAGTGGCAAAATATAGTAGTAGGTTTTTACCCTTCAAACTGGTACAAAACTGACACCTTTATACAAGGCATCATGTTTGCAATAACCGCAACAGAAGCAGTCAAAATGCAAACAAAAAGAAACCACTCTTTTGATGCTGCTAATCCTGCATAATGCATGGGCATAATATGACTTTGCAAACCCCCCGCCCACCTCCTAAGCATTTCACAAGTAGCACTAATCGCATTCCTGCATTTCCCATAAATATGCAAAATTCCTCTTGATATGCAGATTATTTTGTCAATGCGCATTTCCCCCCCACTTTCAACCCAGCTTAAATAGATGCTCCAAGCCTGGTGGTGTTTCTTTTAGACCAGTGGTTCTTAACCTGGGTTCGATCGAACCCCAGGGGTTCGGTGAGGGTTAAGACACACACCTGACTCATATGATTGTGCACCAGTAAAACATGTAACATATGTTTTGAATTTGAAAAAATCATATTTTATTTTTACAATTAAGAAGGGTTCGGTATAAAGGTGGCAGTTTTGTACCAGTTTAAAGGGTAAAAACTTACGACTACAAAAAATTAGTTCACAAGCACAGATCGGCAATTTGGTGTGCTCTCAGTGATAACCAGAAGTCACTGTGACCTATAAGAGCTGTCCAAAATGTAGTCGGAGGGAATAACTGCCCCTCCCCTTTGCCCCCAAATGGGTAGAGACAGAGACATGTGGAGAGATGCAGAGACACGGGCAGTGAAGGCGACTGTGAGGCTTGAGTACCGAGTTACGATGTACAAGTATTAATTGTGTTATTTCTGAGAGGTTACATTTATCAATTATATACATTTGAAAAAATTACAGATCATATTTTTTTTGTAATTCTCACCATAATGTCTGCTAGAGCTATATTTTTTGAATCGGCATGTTTAGAAAAATGTTCCATTATTTATAGTAGATAGAAATGTTGTATGTATTTCAACAGAAAGAGCTCAATAAACAATTAAGCTGTATTTCAATGGTGTCCTGCAAAAGTACAGATATTATACAGCACGGATCTTGGTTACTGTCAAATACGGGGAAATCAAATTAACTGAGAATGTGTAGTGAGGCAGAGTAACTAATTATATTGTACTGGTGTCAGATTGGACACTAAAGGAGATGACAGTTTTCAAACTTAACTGTTTTAATCATATCTTCTTCTTTCGTATGGATTCATAGTAGCAGATTAAATATGTAATTCTAGATTTGTTATCCACTCAATTGTCTGTTCAGGCGCAGAGTGGATTTCGTCTGTTCCTCCTTTAAAGGAGTGAAGACAGCAGCTGTTAACAATGTGATCGATCGTTTTGGATTGGTGGCCGCACTCGCGACCGCCAAATCTTTGATGCGCCATTTGTGCATCGGTTGGCTGCATCAGTCATGCCTGGTCCTGATTTGGTTGATGGTCGACCATTGGCGGCATGGAAGGTTGAAACCGGGAAGTTTGACGGTAGAGTCCTGTATGACATTTATTTTTGACGTCGGCCAGAGTCCATCTCTCGCCTTCATTTATATTTGTGGCATGGAGTGAGGCTGCTGTGATCCAGAAGGGGTGACGTGATTTCAGGTGAACAGGCGGCACTGGGTTTATGTCCAGATGTATCGCAAGGTGCGGGTTGACGAGAATTATTTGGTACTCCCTGACGGCCACTGTTTCACGACGGATATGCGGCGGAGCAATCTGGGTGAGCACTGGGAGCCACTGGGTCGGCATCGACTTCAGCATACCTGAAATGGCATGCATTGCGATGTTCAGTTGTGTGTCGATAACTTGAGTGCGAGCACTGTCTCCCCACACAGGTGAGCAATACTCTCCCGTCGAATAAACGAGGGCGAGTGTGGCAGTCCGTAGTGTTTGCGCATCACAGCCCCAACTGGTTCCTGCCAATCTTGATTTGAAGCTTTCGTGACTGCAGGAATCCATACTCTTTGGTTCTTTTGGTAAAGTCACGTCGGTAGAAAAAATGATAGATCACGACGTTTCGATCGCAACACAAGCGACCGTCTTCAGGTGTATGGTTCTTGCCAGTTTATGGATAATGTTCATGCAGGTTTTCTTCTTGTTGCTTAACCACTCAATGTGTTGCTTGAGAGTGAGACTTTGATTGAGCACCACTCAAAGGTATTTTGGGATTGGGCTATTGGTGACGGTTTTACCACAAAACGCGATCTTCAGCGTACTTTTTGCCTCTGCGGTGTTGAGATGGAATGCTGAGGACACTGTCTTGGTTGGATTTGGCTTAAGTCGCCAGGAGTAGTAATAATCTTACAATTGCTTTAGGTCGGTGTTCAAGATGTTTTGAGCTGCGCTGAGTGCCGTCGCTTGGTTGGCCAGTGCTAGATTGTCTGCCTAAATCAAGGGGTGGGGAACCTTTTTTCTGCCAAGGGCCATTTGGATATTTATAACATCATTTGCGGGCCATACAACATTATCAACTTAAAAATTAGCCTGTTATATTTGGTCAAACATTTAAATAACTCCCCTAATGTGATGGCTGGAACTGCTTCTCTTTGGTGAGGCGTGATGTTAGCTGGTATTGATGATGTTGCTACTCGCAACTGCTTTTCCAGGTTTGCTCCTAGATTTATTTAATTTCGAGCCTGCGGTTGCCTTGGCAGGGCCAGATTAAATAATTTTGCGGGCCTTATACGGCCCACGGGCCGGACGTTCCTCACCCTTTTCCTAAATGAACTTGTGACTTAATGTGGTCGCTGGTGTAACGATTAAACAGGGCTGGTGCTAATACCAACCTCTGCGGTAGGTCATTTTGTAGAGTTCGTGGATGGTTGATCTGGTTTCCGAGATGGATACAAAATTTCAATCGCTGAGCATACTGGCGATGAGGCGAACCGTTTTTTTGCTCCTTGTCATATGCAGAGGACAGGGCTATTAACGCAGCTGCTGTTTTCTGTTCATGCTGAGAGCCGGCTTCGATGTGTGATGTCAAGGCGAGCACCTGGTCACAACAGCGTTGTTGTACATGAAAACCTGTCTTCTCAGGTGGTATGGTGGCTAACCAAGAGAGGAGAGAGTCGAGCTATCAGTACTCACTCCAGTTGCTTGTAGGCTGTACGAAGACGAGAGATTGGCCTGTAGCTGTGCAGGTTATCAGCAGATTGTTTCTGGCTTTAGGAGAGCAATGACTTTTGCTTTTCTCCAAAGTCTTGGTAGCTTGCTGATTTTTGAAGAAAGTTTTGCCAGCCAGGTTCTTTTGCTGCTAAGGTGTAAATTACATCTATTCTTGCGGCTTTACCTGCCAATCTTGATTTGAAGCTTTCGTAACTGCAGGAATCCATACTCTTTGGTTCTTTCGGTAAAGTCACGTAGGTATAAATAAAATAAATCACGACGTTTCGGGCGTAACACAGGCGTCCGTCATCAGGTGGGAAAGCATGGTCTGCTGCTGAGACAGACTGTTTAAAAGAGGGAGGGGGGGGGGGGCAGAGAGAGAGGTGGGTCTGCTGGGGCAGCTGCTGCTCTCTCTGTGTGTCTGTGTTGTCTCTCTCTGCTTGTGTGTCTGTCTGTGTCTCTCCGTGTCTGTGTTTTGCGTCTCTCAAATTTTGTTCTACCTGATGACGGTTGCTTGTGTTGCAATCGAAACGTCGTACTCTATTATTTAATTCATTTTCTTTCTACGCGACTTTATTGAAAGAACCAAAGAGTAATATACGTATCGTTTTTAGAAGAAAAATTACTTTAAATTACCGCTGCACTTAGTTTTTGAAGATTATAAAAAAAAATTGACTCAGAAATGTATTTAGGCTTCTAATCTGTTAAAAAACAGTCTATATAAAGTATTTGTCAATACATCAAATCTCCAAAATGGATAAGTACCAAAATATATAAGTGGACACAATCAAGACTATGGCTATTCACAGCGGCTCTGATGGACAGGCGCTGTATGGATTATTACATTGCAGAGTCATGACAGGTGGTGTTAGATTGGGGAATCCTTCATCCAGTAGTCGATTGAACATGGCTGATGATGATGCATCGGTATAGGGTGCTTAAATCTGGCTGGTCATGAAAACCATATCTAAACACACTTAAAAAAAAATCATATGGTGTAGTAATGGAATTTATGTCATTTCATATGTATGATAGCAGAGGGTTGTCTTCAAAAACTCTCATCCTCAATCATGTTTTGTAGGTTTGACAATTCCACCATACCAACCCTGTTGAGGATGGACAACATCCGTGATCCATACAACGTCATGGAGAGATCTGTCCTTGCAAAAACTTTCCACAAGGAAGGGGGGATAGGTGAGTGCTGCCCCTTACTTAAAGCCATACATTCTGTCACAATAAGTATTTATGTGTAAATTATTATGTTTGTGTGTGCATCCTTGTGAAGTATTGGAAAATGACGGCAGGAAACTCCTTGACGGGAACACACTTCTTTTATTAAATCTTGACTTGTAACAATACAACGCGTGGCCTCTCTTCTTCACACCGCACTTCTCTTGACTCAGGATTCTGTGCTGCCGGCTCTCTGTGCCTCGTGTAGACTCCGCGCCTCGGCTACACTCCTCTCTCGCCTCGTGTAGACTCTGCGCCTCTGCTACACTCTCCTCTCTCTCGCTGGCTACACCGTATGCATACTCGGCTCGTGCAGACCGTTCTCTCTCGCTGGCTACACCGTATGCATACTCGGCTCGTGCAGACCGTTCTCTCTCGCTGGCTACACCGTATGCATACTCGGCTCGTGCAGACCGTTCTCTCTCGCTGGCTACACCGTATGCATACTCGGCTCGTGCAGACCGTTCTATCTCGCTGGCTACACACTATACATTACTCAGCTCGTGTAGACCTTTCTATCTCGCTGGCTACACACTATACATTACTCAGCTCGTGTAGACCTTTTTATCTCGCTGGCTACACACTATACATTACTCAGCTCGTGTAGACCTTTCTATCTCGCTGGCTACACACTATACCTTACTCTCTTCTTCTCTCCATTTCTCTCCTCTCCGGGCTCTATCTCTACACCTTCGTCTTCATTCTTAGATGGTTCCACTTCTGCCCCTTGCTCCTCTGTGCATCACCTTATATACCCCTTCTTCCCGGGAGACGGAGCGGATGCGGACCTCAACGTCGGCACCGCTCCTCCGTTACCCAATCCCCACGCGCTATCCCCCCGATCCGGTTCCGCTCAGCGCGTGTTTCCACTCTCCGACCAATCACACCGCGCTGCTACCCGATCACTCCCTCTGGGCGCGTCACCGGCACACAGCCAATCAGCAGCACTACCCCCACCCGCGCACTGACGCCTGCTCCTCCCCGTCAGCGCGCGTCACCACACACACACCCGTACATACGCGCTGGCACACGACATATACACCCAGCGCGTATCACCACTACATCACCCCCTCCCACATAGCTCGCAGCCGGCCCGGCTGCTAACAACAACCAACCACGACGATAAAACGACAACCAACAAAAAAAAAACCCCATAACCCCCCGAGTGTGCCCCGTAACATAACACAACAACAACAACAACAAGAATAACTATGTACAGATTGACAATGAACGCGAAAAGTCAACAATAACACGATACGAGCAAATACGAAACGAACGCGCCCCACGTCCCTGCGACTACACGCAGTGACGAGGCGCTCCAGCTGCCCCGACTCCTCACGAGGCAGGTCATGCAAAGTAGCACGACCTGGCGCGAGTCCGTCTGGCTGGTCCATCGTATGGGGCGGGACACTGACGACCGTCCGGCGGTTCCGGCCGCTCCAGACGGCGCGGAACGGGCCTGAAAGGGCCGGCCCCGCCGCGGAGATCCGGCCGCCGGTGATCGGCAGCTGTCAGTTCCGAGACACCTGGGAGCAGATCAGGCGACAATACGTGTGGATCAGGCAGAGACATTTCCCCCTCTGGGTCGCCGGTCACGTCACACGCCCGGCCATCACGACACAAGGGGAGGCCATATGGAGGCGAGAACGGTTTCAGTCGGGAGGGGTGAACGTACCACCGGCGCTTTCCCCACCTTATCTGAACGCACTGGGGCCGTGCAACGCGCACGACCTCCACGGGTCCCCTCCACGGTCTCAACAATTTAGGCGACGTAGCCAAGGGTGCCTGAGGGCAATGCAGCCAGGCCCTGTCACCTGGTTTCCATTCGTGCATGGACACCTTCCGTGCCCGCAACCGTTCATTAGCAATTTGGCGAGCCCGCGAATTAAGCCGTGCGGCCTCCCTCGCCTCTGTCAGCTTATGAATATTAAACTTAATATGTTCTGCCAAATTAGAATTAGTTCGTGGAGCGGACAGGCCAAGTTGCGTTTCTATTGGCGGGTCAGCTTCCCGACCGTACATCAAATAGAATGGGGAAAACCCCGTAGCTGCATGGGGGGCCATTCTATACGCGGCAAGGACTCCCGGGACCTGCAGGTCCCAATCTACATGTGCCTCGCACACCTGCTGGCACAGCATGGAAGTCAAGGTTTTGTGGAGTCTCTCCACCATCCCGTCAGTCTGCGGGTGGTACGGGGAGGTACGCACCTTCTTGGTACCCAACAGATCGCACACCTCTTGCAACAATTTACTCGAAAAATTTTTACCTTGGTCGGTCAGCAGGCGTTCGGGAGCCCCTTTGTCCAGGACATAGCCCTGGACGAAGGCATCCGTCACAGCCGCTGCCGACTGGTTAGCGAGAGGCCACGCCATAGGCCATCGGGTAAAGTATTCGACCCCCACTAACAAATATTTATTCCCTCTCGGCGTGACTGGGAAGGGCCCCAAAATATCGAGTGCCACGAGCTCGTTGGTACGCGAGACCTGAATAGATTGCAGCGGTGGATTAGCTGCCACGGCCGGTGGTTTACGCCTGGCGCACTCAACGCACCCCTTCAGAATATGCACCACATCACTTCCCATTCCCGGCCAGTAATAGTCACGCTGAAGCAGGGCAAGCGTCTTGTTAACTCCCAAGTGCAAGAGGCGTTCGTGTGCCGCCAAGACAACCCTCCCCCTCACAGCGGAAGGCACCACGAGTGCGTTCCGCCGGGACAAACTGTCCCATTTCAATAACACGCCCCGCTCAAGTACATAGGAGCCGGTACGCTCCTGGTCCCCCTCGGGACCCCCAACCTTGCGGCGCAATGCTAGCAGCGAGCTGTCCGCCATCTGGAGGCGGCCCCATTCGCTGAGCGACAGCGAGAGCAGCGAGTCCCGACCCTGAGAGGCAGTGGAATCATCCCCACTCGGTGCGCCCGCTGTCGCAGCCAGTGCCCCTATCTCCCCCGCAAGCGTCGGTTTACAGCGCGCCGATCCCGACAAACACGCGCATTCATCACAAGGCAACAACCGCGACAAGCAATCGGCATTCGTGTGTCGCAACCCCTTACGGTACGTAGTCGTAAACTGATAGTCCTGGAGGACTTCCAACCAACGCGACAACTGGCCCGAGGGCTGGGCGACCCTCAATGAATACTGTAGCGCCGCGTGGTCCGTTCGGACTGTAAAGTGACGACCATACAGATATGGCCTAAACTGCTGCACAAAAAAAACAATGGCAAGCAGCTCGCGACGGGTGACACAGTAGCGCTGCTCCGCCGGAGACAACACCCTACTACCGTAGGCGACAACTCTTTCGACACCCCCAACGACTTGGGATAGCACCCCCCCAATGCCCGTGTTGCTAGCATCCGTGTCCAGCAAAAAGGGACTGGCAAAATCGGGATAACACAAGGGTGGGGCACCCACCAAGGCGTCCCGGAGGGAGCGAAACGCGGCCTCCTCCTCCGGTCCCCATTTGAACTTCACTCCTTTCGCCGTTAGAGCGTGCAAGGGTTTTGCAATAGTGGCGAAGTGCTCAACGAACCGCCGATAATAAGAAGCAAACCCGATGAAACTACGCACGTCGGAAACGGACGTAGGTGTCGGCCATGAACCGACACAATCCGTCTTCGCGGGATCGGTGGAGATCCCCGAAGAATCCACAATGTGACCCAAGTATCTAACGGACCTCCGAAGGAGGTGACATTTGGCCGGTTTAAATTTCAACTTAGCCGATCGCATTCGCAAGAACACCCCTCTCAATCGCCGGAGGTGTTCCTCAAACGTTTTACTGAAAACAATGACATCGTCCATATAAATCAAGCATGTATCCCACTGCAAGCCCGACAAAACCAGCTCCATAAGTCGCTGAAACGTCGCTGGAGAGGAGTGAAGTCCCATGGGTAACCGGTTAAACTGGAACAGCCCCCCTGGAGTCCGAAATGCTGTCTTAGGTTTCGACTCTTCGTCGAGCGGCAACTGCCAAAACCCCGATAACAAATCAAGAGTCGAAAAATATCGCGCACCAGACAATGCATCGAGGGACTCATCCATCCTGGGGAGCGGATACGCGTCAGCCACAGAGATCTTATTCAGGCGACGGAAATCAATGCAGAATCGCAGGGACCCGTCCTGCTTCTTAACCAGCACAATAGGCGCTCCCCACGGGCTAGAGGAGGGTGAAATAATATCGGCTTCTAGCATATCGTTAACAGCCGACTGAACATGTTCCTTCTCCACGGGACTCAGTCGGAAGGGATTTAGCCTGACCGGCGCCGCATCGCCCGTTTCAATGTGATGGTGCAACAAATCCGTGCACCCAATGTCATACTTATGTTTACTGAATACATCAGAGAATTCAATGAGCAACTCGCGCAGCGCACCCAACTGCGCCGCCGACAAATCGTCCGAGGCGGCACATAACGAATGGACCCACTCAAGGTCTTCCCTTGGCTCAACGTTCCGCGCGGGGCTCGAGCCCACCTGCGCAACCAACCCATCATCCCCAGGAACCTGCGCCGCGTGAGCCAGCACGGTGCCCTGCGGGATGACAGCTGGTCGCGACCCCGCGTTCAAAACCATCACAAACGGATCCCTGTCAGCCCGCACCAAAGTGTGAGCCACCGATAAATCAAGACCCCCGACAGCCTTGTTAGAAGGACCCAAAAGCATACTCTGTCCCGAAGCCTCCCTCACCCATGGTTTTCGCAACCGGAGGGGAATCAACATCTGTGAACCCGGGGGCACTTGCACTGTCTGCGTCGCCACCGCTTGTATCGTAGCGCACGCCGTCCGAATGTCAGTAGGGCCCGTCAAAAATGAAATCCGGCGACCCGATGGCAGTTCAATGCATCGTTGATCGATAAGAATTTTAATGGGCATTTTAGCCAAAAAGTCAGTGCCCAACAGACACGGAACTGCCAAGGAAGACGAAACGAAAACGGGTCCCGATAATTTGATATCTCCAATGCAAATGGACGCCCTAACCTGACCGATAATGCCCAACGATCCCCCATTAGCGGCGTAAAATGGCACATCCACTGGAAGCAGCGGACGACATTGGACTGGAAGAATATTATAAATGAGGTCCGATATAATAGTTGCCGATGCCCCCGTGTCCACTAACACCCTAATCTCAACCCCATCAATAGATCCCGTAACAACGGACGAACCCGCTGAAGCAGCCACAATTCTATGCCCCAATTCCGCCCATTCAATGTCTCCCTGGTCCCGGCCGAACCCCCCTCGCCGAACCGAATCCCCGAACCTTAACCGGCCCTCCTCCGCCGCAACGCGGCGTCCCATGTGTGCCGAATAAACAGGCCGAGCGTGTGAGGTGCCGCGACTTGCCGGGGATTGTAGAGATGACTTGGGCTCTCGGTCGTCGTCCAGCCGAGCTCCCATGGCGCGCTGCCGCGGAGCGCGGCACCCGGATGCCACGTGGCCCCGGAGGCCGCAGTTATAGCACGTGACGAGGGTCGGAGTAGATCTTGGTTGCTCCGACTTTCGGCCCGATCGCAGAGGCGACCGGGCCCCCGGTCTCCAGTCCCCTGGTCGTCCCGTGGCGAACGCCTCCTCTCGTGGGCTGACGACTTGGGGTTCGGCGACCACCAACCCCGGGGCTGCGACGACAGCAGCGTTGCAACCAACGCCTTGCTTCCGTTGTAGGGCCTCGTGCGCTTGAATACTCGTGGCGACTCTCAAAGAAGAAATATCAATGTCGTCAGCTGTGTTGATAGGGACCCCCAGGTCCTGCGCCAACTTGAGCAGCTGCTCCAAAACCATCGCGTCTTGGCCCTCCTCGTCCATCCGAGGGAACGCAGCATCAGCAAGAGCCAGCAACGCCGTGCGATAGGCCAGCGCGGTCTCCGTGGCCGCTTTCCGTCTTGCGTAGAACTGATGGCGGCATGTAGAGGGAGGCCCGTAGACCCTGGCCAACAAACCCAGCGCATCCTTCAGCGTGGAGCGGTCCGACTTCCGTGCAGCCCTGAAGGCCGCGAGCGCATCGTCGTCCAGCATGGCGGGCAATGCCCGCAGCGCCGTAGCATCGGACCACGCTGACATCTCTTGATGCGCCAAAAACCTTCGCTGAAATTGGCCCCAGTCTCCGCCTTCCGCCTTGAAGGCTGACAACGTGGGCAGGCGCTGCTGAAAAATGAAGTCATCCGCCTCGTGGTTCCTCTCCGCCTGTCCGTCGGTGTCTAAGATGGCGGCTCCAGCAGCAGACGTAAGATGGCGGACCCCCTCGCGCGCTGATGAAGTCGATGCGCGCGCTTGGGAACCCACCACCACGTGGCGCTCGCCGTTCCCGCCAAAAGCAGGCCCAGGCGCAATGGCGGGAATCCCCCATTCGTTTTGGCGGGAATCTGCGGGGCGACCTTGTAAAATGTCCCCCACCGTCCCCGCTCCTCCCGACGAGCTGATCTCCGCCAAGATGGACGCGGCGGCGAGCAGCAGCTCCGCCAGTCGGGAGTGCGCCTCACGAAGCCCGGCGTCTGTCCCCGGTCGCTCGGCCGGCGCCGTCGACGGACCCTGCAGCGTGGGCAAGTCCTCTTCCTCACCCCCCGCCACCAGCGGCTCCGAGTCGTCCAGGTCTTCCTCGCGGTCAATCCCGTGGGTCCTACGGGTCTTCCTCGTCTCCATACTTGGAAGCCCGTTTCACTTCTGACGCCAGATGAAGTATTGGAAAATGACGGCAGGAAACTCCTTGACGGGAACACACTTCTTTTATTAAATCTTGACTTGTAACAATACAACGCGTGGCCTCTCTTCTTCACACCGCACTTCTCTTGACTCAGGATTCTGTGCTGCCGGCTCTCTGTGCCTCGTGTAGACTCCGCGCCTCGGCTACACTCCTCTCTCGCCTCGTGTAGACTCTGCGCCTCTGCTACACTCTCCTCTCTCTCGCTGGCTACACCGTATGCATACTCGGCTCGTGCAGACCGTTCTCTCTCGCTGGCTACACCGTATGCATACTCGGCTCGTGCAGACCGTTCTCTCTCGCTGGCTACACCGTATGCATACTCGGCTCGTGCAGACCGTTCTCTCTCGCTGGCTACACCGTATGCATACTCGGCTCGTGCAGACCGTTCTATCTCGCTGGCTACACACTATACATTACTCAGCTCGTGTAGACCTTTCTATCTCGCTGGCTACACACTATACATTACTCAGCTCGTGTAGACCTTTCTATCTCGCTGGCTACACACTATACATTACTCAGCTCGTGTAGACCTTTCTATCTCGCTGGCTACACACTATACCTTACTCTCTTCTTCTCTCCATTTCTCTCCTCTCCGGGCTCTATCTCTACACCTTCGTCTTCATTCTTAGATGGTTCCACTTCTGCCCCTTGCTCCTCTGTGCATCACCTTATATACCCCTTCTTCCCGGGAGACGGAGCGGATGCGGACCTCAACGTCGGCACCGCTCCTCCGTTACCCAATCCCCACGCGCTATCCCCCCGATCCGGTTCCGCTCAGCGCGTGTTTCCACTCTCCGACCAATCACACCGCGCTGCTACCCGATCACTCCCTCTGGGCGCGTCACCGGCACACAGCCAATCAGCAGCACTACCCCCACCCGCGCACTGACGCCTGCTCCTCCCCGTCAGCGCGCGTCACCACACACACACCCGTACATACGCGCTGGCACACGACATATACACCCAGCGCGTATCACCACTACACTTGTATACTTATGTGAACCCTTGTTTTTCTGTTTGAATCCTCGGCTGTGATTCATTAACATGGCAGCTTTTGTATAAATCTCATATTTACACTGTGCACGCATTAATTTGGCATTATAGTTCATGGTAATGTAATAATGGACTCTTTCACAGTGTCGATCTCCGTTGTCCTTTATTTGGGTTCGTCTAAATCTCGCTCCCACGGCATCCTCGCTCAGGCCCGCGTCTCCTCCGTCGATCACTCCACAGCCACACTGCTGCTCCGCTCTGCAGCCACACTGCTGCCCCGCTCTGCAGCCACACTGCTGCTCCGCTCTGCAGCCACCCTGCTGCTCCGCTCTGCAGCCACACTGCTACTCCACTCCTCCTCGCCCACGGCCAGCCTTCCACAGCCCGCTAGCCCCTCCACGCCCGGACCTCGATGGCCGACAGTGCCGAGGTCTCCCAACACGTGGCGATCGCGCCACTCTCCCAGTACTGCCCAGCATGGCCTCCTCCCGTTTTACTCCGTCTTAACTCCCCGATCCCTTCCGGTTCCTCTCCCTAAATCCTCTCCCCCACGTGACCCTAACTCCTCCCTCTGCTCACGTGACCCAGACTCCGCCCCCCTCAATCCTTGCTCGCATTACACGACCCCCCCCTGATGAAAAACCCAGCCGTCCCCGGCTGCAACAGAACAAAATAATGCGAGCAACTTTCAATCATTGGGCATCACCGGACAACGGAGATTATAACAAGACGATAACAAAGAACAACAAGAACAACAATCAACGAAAGGAAAGGGATTTGGAACGCGTGCGGGTCGCCGACCCGTCCCGAACGGGCGGCGGCCCCCCTACAGACCGAGAACGCGACGGGGTTTTAGGAGCGACGGGATTAGAACCGCCCGCCGCTGTTGGAGGCCCGTCAATGCTAAGGTCCCGTTCCCCAGAGAGACCCGAGTCCGGGGTCTCCCGCAACCGTGTCTGTGGTGGGGTTGGAGGGGCAGCAGGGTCAAGTGTCCCCGTCACCGTGGTAGGCCCACCCAGAGCAGGCTTCAATGTATCCGCCTGTGTCACGGCCGGTTCGTCTGTCCTGGATGGTCCTTTCGCGTCATGTCCGTGGCCGAGGCCTCCTGCTGGGGCGGCCCCGGAGTGCGAGCCCAACAATCCCTGGCGAAGTGGCCCTTACGGCCGCAGCGGAAACACTCCACGTCGTTTCGGCGCGCGACACCCCCTCTGTCCCGACGCTCCCGCGTCGGCGGCCCGGACCGCAGCCCCGCTCCCCCTCGAGCAGGCCACTGGGCGGAGGCGGCCGTCAACTCCTGCGGACCCCTGTCGTCAGGAACGTAGACCGCCTTCTTGGGATCCCACCCTGTAGCACCGCCTTCGACGATGGGGCCTCCCTGTCCAAACTGACACCTGTTTCCACCGTCGAAGGTTAAATTGGGCATCTAAGCACTTAGCTGCAGCACGGGACGTCAACTTATCATGGCCGCACACCGGCATGGGGATCCCCAAGTCTCTAGATAATTCCAGTATCTTGCCCAATATGAGGGGTTCCAACAAATCAGGTTCCGTCTCAGGATATGCGGCCATAGCCAGTTCCAGAACGGCGCCTTGGAATGCCACCGGCGATTCTTCAGGCGCCCGTTGCCGCTGTACGAATCTGCGATGAGCATCGTCCGGAGGCTCGTACTCGTCCGCCATTTCCTCAAAGACCCCCTGTAGCGTCCTCTTCTTTTCGGCCTTGATGGAGCGGAAGAACCTGACGGACACGTCGTCGAGAAGTGTTGGCAGGACTTCTAGGGCCTCCGCGTCCGTCCATTTGGCGGATCGTACCCCCACTTGAAACCGGCAGGCGAATGCACTCCAATCCCCGCCGATGGAGAATTCTTTAACAGTTGTTAGATGACGGTTGCGGGTCCTTGCTCCGCTGTCCTCCGTTGGTGGCGACCCGTGCGGCAGCGACAAGATGGCGTCACTCCGCAACGTGTTCAAAATGGTGGCTCCCCGCGGTGGAGGGCGTAAGATGGCGGCTTCCCGCCGTTCTTCCTCGGCCACGCCCAAGATGGCGGCTTCGTGCCGCGTGGTGGAGAGGGCTGACGGCGTAGGCAAGGCCCCGGCCCGCTGTTCCCCGCCGGGCCTCCCCGAAGTCGTCGCCGGCGTCACGAGGTCGCACAGCTGCGTCAACACCGCCTTCAGTGCCTCAAGCTGGGCCGACACTTGTCGCCATCCTTCGTCGGCGTCCACCTGCGCGGATGGACCCACTGAAGCGGCAATGTCCTGCACTCCCGGACCGTCGCTCGTCCCTGCGTCGCTCCCTCCATTGTCGGTAGCGCCACCGCTGGAGGAAGGTCGTCGTCCGAAGATGATGCAGAAGATGGTGCAGGGACGTTCTTTCTTCTGAGCTGTTTTGACATGCCATTTCACTTCTGACACCAGTGTAATAAAGGACTCTTTCACAGTGTCGATCTCCGTTGTCCTTTATTTGGGTTCGTGTAAATCTCGCTCCCACGGCGTCCTCGCTCAGGCCCGCGTCTCCTCCGTCAATCACTCCACAGCCACACTGCTAGCCCCGTGCAACCTTGCACGCCCTGTGCGCCCCGCGCACTCCGCTCTCTCCGCACCCCGCTGGCTGGCGCCGTCTGGCGAGCCCTATCAGCCTCGCGGCTGAGGGCACGGCGGCCACCCAACGTGGTCTCCCTCTTCACTCCCTCGACTCCCCAGATGTCTTCCGGTCTCCTTCCTATAACCTCTCTCCCACGTGACCCTGACTCCTCCCTCTCCCACGTGACCCTGACTCCTCCCTCTCGGATCGTCACATCTGGCCTGCCCATTTACGCTCGCATTACAGTAATATACGTAAATAACTGGCAGTGCAAATCTGTATGAGCCATGCCTCTTTTAGGTCATCTGTCAATTGTGCAGCTCCATGATTGGTCACTTTTGTCTTTAAGCGCTTACTCGCAGCCATGAGCACTTCTCTTCCTTTAAAGGGCAATGTTTGTGAACTTCAGTTATGCTTCTTAAATTAGTAAACATGCATCAAATACTTGGATAGGCTAAAGCATTACTGCACATGAATTAATGCATTAATCCATTAATATATACAAAATGTTCCTGAATGATTTTGTGGCACATTATAAACATGCAAGGTTTTCAGGTACGTTATGTAAAGTGCATCAGTTTTTAGTTTTCAAAAGAGCATAGAAAGAACTCCTACATACATGAAAATATTTCACTCAGTTAACATGCATTTTAACTTTTCTGCACTGGACCACCTCAGCTACAAAACCATAAATAAAATAGCAGACTATCAACAAATATAGTAAGCTCTCTAAATCCCTCCACCCATAACCGCGAACGCCAGAAAAAATCATCACATACAGCCCACTGCTAAACATGTGGAATCTTCCGCTGCCGATACAAGCACAGGAAGAAGTTACACTACGAGGTAGGTTCATGCCATGCTTCTTGTAATTGTGGTGCAGGCTTAATGAAAAACATGTTGGCATAAACTACCACAAAGCCTCAGATAAAAACAAATATGGATCATAGCAGGAAGTTGCCCCTCCCCCCCACGATGTAAGTTAAAGACACAAATAGCACGTGGTTTTGGACCGTAGATTTATTTGCCTGTAATATGAGAATGTAAATTATAATGAATAAAAAATATATAAAAATTGCTAATGACTGCTAGTAAGTGCGTGCAAATATACACGCAAGTGATAAGGGACCTGCAGACTTGACAGATAGGAGGAATGGCTCTCACGAACATTGGCATTCCCCGCTATTGAAGCATCTAATCATGAAATAACACTTTTTAGGACTAAGCCATTTTGTGTGCAGTACACATGTAGACTTTCTTAATCAAACTGACGTTATTGTCCAGGAATAGGGGGCAATACCTCGACATAGAAGCACGGAGCACAAGATTATTGAGGTTGTGATGCACTCAGCAGATATGTTTATCCCATGCATGTATATGTTAGGGTTGCTGCAATCACTTATTTTATGATACAATATTGCATATAACGATATGATAATTACTGTGATATCTTAAAAATCTACTTTGTAATTATATTTAACGTTTTGATCGTGTTCTTTATGCACTACAACTACATGTCATTAAGTTTATTAAATAGCAGTTCACTCACAGAAGCCGGCTAAAGGTCTTCTAATCATTGGCGCTTCTGAGTCATTCTCTACAAATATGACAATATAGCAAACTGAACAATCTGATTATTGTGCCGGTTCCATTGTACCTTTTTTCTAGTATCGTCATATTGCAGCAACCATACTTCATTTTAATTGTGTATACATGAAATTATATGCATGTGTAATAACGACTTGACACGCTTCTCTTGAGATGACACTTTATTGAAGACACGTTCACTTGACATCAGGCGGAGACCTCACTGCAACAGCCCTGAGTCTCCCACGCATTTCCCTTATATACCAACCGAGGCCACTCCTCCCTTCTCGTTCATTCTTGCTGACTCTGGATGCTCGTTCCACCGGCAGACTCTACCGACCTCTTCCGTCACCTGACCACGCTCCCTTCTCCATCATTCCCGTAGCCACCAGTCCCGTCGCACTCACAACTGATACACCTGTCATTACCTCCCATGGACACTGGTGCATTCACACTGTAGGCTGATTTCCCTGTCATTACCTCCCGTGGCTACTAGTGCATTTGCACTGTAGGCTGACTCCCCTGTCATTACCTCCCGGGGCCACTAGTCCACTCACAGCGCACGTAAGCTCTATTGTCATTACATCACCCCCCCTCCCTTAAAAATATGGCCATCCCGGCTAATACCAAGACAAAAAAATATTCAACAATTACAGCAGAATGAAAAACCCCATCCGCATAGAAATAACTCGTCGCTTCACCATAGAAACCAACAACAATACAATATGACGAGTAAGTGGTGCAAGCCACCTCACGCGAACAACAACAACTGCAGTGGGATACGTACAAAAAATGTTTGGCCTTGGGAATCGAAAGTCCACTTTGTGGTTTGGAGAGATGCTGTCGCAGCCGTAAAATTCTCGACTGGGTTTTTGACGCCGGTCCACCACACGTGGTGGATTCTTGTGGGCCTCTGAGACTCAGAAGATCGCATTCTGTTGGCAGCACAATGCATTTCCCGGGTTGCACAATTACTTTGGACGACTGCCCTGGCACGTCTGACACACCAGACCACGGCCGCACAGGATATAGAGATGAGATGTCTGGGCGGGGATGGAAGTATGGTTTGAGGCGTGATGGGTGGACAAACCAATGACGATGCCCCGCCTGTACTCACACGCACTGTGGCTGATTGACTTCCACAATCTCAACTGGTCCCCATCACGAGTGGTGAAACTTAGGTGATGTCTGTAGCGGTACCTGAGGACAATGCAGCCACGCTCTGTCACCGACATTCCAAGGAAGCACGTGCTCACGCCGCCCTGTGCTCTTCTCATTAGCGGCTTGTGCCCTGGCAGTATTTTTCCTCGCCACGGCATGTGCCTACGACACCCAGTCGAGCGTAACCTGCAGTAGCACGGATACGTACCGTATTTATTTGGGACATGCAAGTCCTAGTCTGTTTGTACCTCATTCACTGCTTGACAGAGCATAGCTGTTATCATCCTATTCAAGTGTTCTACCATTCCATCCATTTGAGGATAGTATGGGGATATTATAATCGTTTTAGTACCCAATGCATCGCACACAGCTTAGATGAAAATTTTGGACCCTGGTCAGGGAGAAGCTGCTCTGGGGAACCCTTGTCCAACACGTAGCCATGTAGGAATGTGTCAGCAATGGATGCAGCTGTCTGGTCTGGTAATGGCCAAGCCATTGGCCACCTGGTAAAATATTCTACCCTTTTGTGAACAGGGAAAGGGACCCAGGATATCTAGCATGACCAATACATTGATACGGGACATCGTGATGGACTGCAAAGGGGGCTGAGATTTTTGCAATGGGGGCCTCTGGCGTGGACACTCCATGCAACCCATGACCAAATGAAGGATATCGTTCGACATTCTAGGCCAATAAAAATCTCACTGCAAGGTCAAACGTGTCTTACAGCGTCCAAGGTGCAGTAGCTTAATGTGATGCACTACACGCGTCAGCATGCCCCGTCGGGAAGTGGAGACCACCAGGCACCGATGATGGGTGACCCCGTCCCACCGCATAAAAAGTCCATCGTGGATAACGAACCGCGAGATTCCTGCCAAGGCAGGGGTATTCCGCTTTGTTTACGTGCAATACTGCAAAGCCAACAACGAACCATCCTCCATCTGCAGCTGTCCCCATTTTGCATGCATCAGCCCCAGTGTGCTGTCTCTATGCCCATGCACCGCGGTAGGCTCTGCTTCCCTCAGAGAAGCCACGACTGCCGGTGACACAGATGCAGATGGTTTACAGCGTGCCCCGCCCGACGCACATGCCCACAGTTCCCCGTGAGGCAGCCGAGATAACACATCCTCGTTATTGTGTCTTGTAGTATTTCCAACTAGCGTGAGAGCTGACTGGCAGGTTGGTCTAGCCGCAGAGAGTACTGCAGGGCCACATGGTCAGTGCGGACCACGAAGTCCCTGCCATTGAGGAAGGGCCTGTATTGCTGTATAAAACAGAACATTGGCAGCAGCTCTCTCTGGGTAACACAATACTGCTGCTCAGCCAGTGACAGAACACGACTACCATAGGCGATTACCCTCTCGACTCCATTCTTTACTTGAGACAGGACAGCCCCTATACCCAGATCATTTACGTCCATGTCTAGGATGAAGGGCAGAGAGAAATGGAGCGGCAGTCACGTGGTGTGACAAACATAACCTCTTCCTCTTCTCCCCATTTGAACTTCTGGGTTTTGGCAGTCAATACATTCAAGGACTTTGCAACGGTCGCGAGTCGTTGAACGAAGTGTCGATAATAGGACTCGATCCCGAGAAAACTGTACACCTCACCCACAGACTGTGGGGTCGGCCAATCCCGCACACACGCCATTTTGTCGGGGTCTGTCGCTATTCCAGACGCGCTCACAATGTGTCCCAAGTACCGTACAGAGGATTGCAATAAATTACATTTAGTGGGCTTCAATTTCAAATTAGCAGAGCGTGCCCTCAATAACACCGTACGCGATCATTGCAAATGCTCCTCGAATGTGTGACCAAACAAGATCACACAATCCAAATAAATGAGGCACGATTTCCATTGCAGTCCTACCAGAACCAACTCCATGAGCCTCTTGAACGTGGCAGGCACTGAATGCAACCGCATAGAGAAACAATTAAACTGATACAGTCTGAGGCATACGGAACTCAGTTTTTGGTTTATATGACTCATCCAGGGGTAGTTGCCAAAACCCGGACAGCAAATCTAGCATAGAAAAAAAACTAGCACCGAACAATGCATCCAACGAATCGTCCATTCGCAGAAGCGGATATGCATCAGACACCGATACCTTGTTCAGAATACGGAAGTCAACACAGAACCTTAGACTACCGTCTGACTTTTTCACCAGCACCACAGGGGCACTCCAAGGACTGGTCGATGGCGAAACTATATCCGCTGACAAAATCTCGTCGGCGCCCTACAGGCATGGGACAGCCATATTTTTAAAATAAAAACGGGCCCTGACATCGCAATCCCTCCAATCCTTACACACTCTTCAACCTGGCCCACGATCCCCATGCTTACTCCATTAGCCACCATACATGTGCTCACAACCGATGTCACGCAGCGGTATTTTGATGGCAGCATGCCATATATCAATTCCGACATAATGGTGGGCGATGCGACAGTGTCAATTAAGACATGCACCTCTATCCCATCAATGGAGTCGGCCTCTGCCGATGTACCTGCGACAGCCACCTACCTCCTCCATTGAATGCCCGACTTGGGCCATCCGCCTAGAGTCGAAACCCACCGTTCACCCACGACCGACGCAACCGACATGACTGATGTGACCGAAGTATGCAAGATGATAATGGAGCCCGGAGGACATGACTGCCTAGATGTGGAGTGGCCGTTGGCGAGAAGATAGATGCTGGCGACGTCATAGTCTGGGCGTCGCTCCGACATCCCTGCACGACGTGCCCCAGTTGACCGCACTTGCAGCAGGCAATGGCGGGCCCTCGTTGCAGAACCGTCACCTCCCCCCTTGGTCACCATCCTTGAGGCCGTCACGAAGTCTCTCCCCGGCATTGGGCCACCCGTGTACCGCCGCCGTCACCTCCTCCCTCAGCTCTGGATCCTCAACCATTGACGTCGCTGCACTTCCCGCTGACCGGGCTGTCGAGGCCCCACCCAACATCGGATCACCCGACCATGCCACCATACGAGGCCGCCGGTTCATCCCCTCATTGCCTGCAGGCATCGGGCCGCCCACAGGGAGGTCTGCACCTCCTCCTCCACAATTGGCAACACGACCACCATCTATTGCACCAACACTAGCATTTTCTCCATCACCAGAGAATCCAGCGCCGTCTCGTTCAGCTGCGGGTACACTACCTGGCCCAGCACCATCAACGCACTGTGATAAGCGAGAGGCGTCTCAGCCTCCTCTCGCTTTCACTGCAGGAACTTCCTCCGCGTACTTGACGGGGGATCGAACACGGCTGCCATTTCACCATTCGCCTCTTGTAGCATAGCCCTTCGCTCCTCCGGCACAGCTCGGAACACCTCGAGGGCATCGTCGTCAAGGGTGGTAGGCAAGGCTCTCAGCGCTTCCTCTTCTGACCATCCCATGGTTTGATACGCGCCCCAGTCGCCTCCTGCTGCTACGAATTATTTCCCGCGCCGTCGGAGCTGTAATTGCTTCAGCCGCCATTTAGTTATCTTGCAAAATGGCGGCCGTCGATTGAGCGGTTTCTACCACAGGAACTCCCACTATGCTCTCCGCTGCTCCTCCTCTCGCCACAGCTGCGGCAAGTTGCACAGTGAGCTGTAAGACCACTGCTAACAGCCGGTCCAGCCATCCCGTTACCTCTTCCCATTCTTTATTTATTTGTTGCTGTCGGGTGGTCTCCTCTCTCCTCGTTACCACTGCTGCTCCCTCTTCGCTTGTGGAGCTGCTCACCTGGTCCCCGCCACCCGGGGCTGCTGCAGGGGGGTCTCTTCCCCATCTGAAGTCGTTGGTGAGTTATTCTTGCGGCCATGCCATGGCATGATAACACCCCACTTCTAACACCAGTTGTAATGACGACTTGACACGCTTCTTATGAGATGGCACTTTATTGAAGACATGTTCACTTGACATCATGCGGAGAACCCACTGCAACAGCCCCGAGTCTCCCGCGCATCTCCCTTATATACCAACCAAGGCCACTCCCATCTTCTGGATAATTCTTGCTGACTCTGGATGCTCGCTCCACTGGCAGACTCTGCCGTCCTCTTCTGCCACCTGACCACGCTCCCTTCTCGATCATTCCCGTAGCCACCGGTCCCTTCGCACTCGCAACTTATACCCCTGTCATTACCTCCTGTGGCTACTAGTGCATTCGCACTGTAGACTGACTCTCCTGTCATTACCTCCCATGGCCACTAGTGCACTCAAAGCGCATGTAGGCTCTGCTGTCATTACACATGTGTAATGCGGGCGTAAGCGACCTTCCGGATGTGACGTCACGGGGGGGTGGAGTCATGTGACGTGGGAGGAAGGTTCGGGTCCTTACGCGGGTAAACCGGAAGGAGAAGGCAGTCGGGTTGTGAATGGAAAAGGGTGAGGCCACGCGGCCGAACGAGAGGAGGGGGGCCCCGTCGGCCATCGGGAGCCAACCCCGGGGACAGTAGGGAGCTACTGGGTGGTGTGAAGCTGCAGAGAGTACAGCCAGTAAGGCTGTGTGTTAGAGGCAGCGGAGTGGCTGCCAGGAGTTGCAGGAGCGACGAAGAGGGAGACAGCACGAGGCTGTCAGAGCTGCGGAGTGACCGAGAGAAAGAGGAGCTGCAGCGAGTACAGCCAGGGGGGGCTGTGTGAGAGTAACAGCAGCGGGGCTGCTGTGGTGCTACGGGAGCGACAAAGGCCAGCAGCGGGGCTGCTGGTGGTGACTGGAGCGACATCGGAGTCAGCACTGTGGGGACTGAACAAATAGGAGACAGCCGTGTGGGAAATATAGTACGAACCAAATAAAGGACACTGAGCCAGACATCGTGGTCAAGTCTTTTATTACACATGTATTCTATGTGTGGGAGGAAATGTTGGAAATGTACATTAACTTATATGCATTTAAGAATATGCTATGTTGGTATTTGTATGTAGTGTGTATTAATTCATCATTAACATTCAACTGCTGAACCTATTGCTGAACTAAAAAATAGAATATAATTCACCATTCATTCAACCTTTATTTATTTAAGAAACACTAAATTATTAAATTGTTGGTTTAGTCATTCGTGCATTCATTCAATTACGAATTACAGCCCATAGCTTCATGCGTAAACCTTTTTTTTCTGTGTACATCCATGCGTTCTTGGTGGAACCCTTGTCTTCTTGACTGCTTTCCTTCATACATCCTTGTGAAACATGCAGACAAGCGTTCACACAGGAAGACTTGTGTGGAATTTTATCTTCCTGGGTGGAATCTTATTTCTGTGTGAATTACCATGTTCTTCTGTGAACCCTGTCTTCCTTTGTAAAGCCTTGCCTTCTCATGCATCTTCTCAGATGCATTCCATTTCCTGGCTGCCAAGCCATCATTATTCTTGACCAAGGACCATTGTCCTTCAAACGACAATGTTCTTCCTAACCTGAATTTATTTTTTTAGCAATTTCCAGGATGTCATTAACCTGTGAATCTTGACTTAAAGCTTTCGTGACTGCCGGAATTCATACTCTTTGTGTGTCTTTCGGTAAAGTCACGTAGATATTATTTTATCATTATTTTTCTATCTACGTGACTTTACCAAAAAACTCAAAGAGTATAACCTGTGAATTTTATTTTATTCATGTGTTCCTGTTTTTTTTTTATCTCAATGCAATTATAATTATCAGTGTACATCTCTTGATGCTTCTTTGCACACTTTTACTATAAGGCAGGTTTATGCTGCTATTGCATCTGCTTATTTCACAATCTAAAATGTCATGACAAACAGCTAAATAATAAAACGTTTAGTGATATGGGGCTTAAATTTTACATGACAGAATGTTTATAGACATATCATATGTTAATCACAACAAAATATGCTATTGAAATAACAATATTTTACCATCTATGAAGGTTGTTGTTTGATAAGTCGCATTGTCTCACAGAGCTGTTCATGAAGTTGTTGACGTCTGTCTCCCCGGATGCCTCCAACGTCCCGGATTCTCTATGGAGACCCATGGAGTGGGGCACAAAAAACGTGCTGGCTTACATTAAAAGCTCAGATCCTGGTGAGTGCCTTCCTCTGAGTCACGTGCCTCTGCAGATCCAGCAGGTTCCTGTATCACCAATCTAACGCCTTGATTCAGTCCGTGGAAAATGTGTCCATGCTGAGGAATCTTTATTTGTGCAAACTCACAGCGAGCAGACTCAGTGTGCTGTTGGGTATGACATGGTTACTGATTACAGCATATGAATGTAATGCACTTTAATAATTATATGTACAATATATTCACAGTCGTGTGTGTGAGTAATGTCTATATCGGTGATGCTCACATAGTGAGCATGTGACTTGGTTATAGAGGAGAGGGTGAGATCGCTACCAGTGTGAGGGATTCACTTGACATGGCTTTGTACAGGTTAGGCTCGCATAGTGAGCACGTGACTTTTTCATAGAGGAGAGGGTGAGACTGCTACCAGTGGGAGGGCTCCACACCTCGACAGAGCCACTCCAGAGCAGCTGATGCAGCAGAGTCCTGCAGTTCCTTGCATCACCTGGGTGAGGCTCCTATATCTTTACAGTAACTAATACTTGGTGCAGACTTCTCAACAAACAAGGCTGCATCATCAGCGTAGTTGAGGTCAGGTAAGTGGTGCCGGCCAATTCTGAATCCAAGATCATGGGTCTCGTTTTCAAAAATCCAGTCAACGCCCAACAGACGAGCACCGTTGTGAGGACACATCCTTGATGTATCCCAGATGTGGTCTCAAAATGTTAGCAAATGTCTGGACCCAACACGAACCCTTTTACTTTTGCCTACATCTAGATTTTCAGAAGGTCCATCAGGATGCTGGTGACCCCAATTCCTCGTAAGGCAGACCAGAGAGCGAATAGATCCACAGAGTCAAAAACTGCCTTCAAATCAATGTAAGCGACACGCAATGGGCGGTCAAACTCAGGGTGCAATTATGCAAGTAGGTGGAGTACAGCATCCATCGTAGATCAACTGGCTGTGAATCCTGATTGCTATGGGTGATGGTGTTTTGTCAGGAGTGGTTGCAGCGTGCCTAGAATTACGTATGCAAAAACCTTTCCCAGCACTGAAAGTAGTGATAGAGGTCTATAATTGCTGCATGCCGTACATGATCCTTTGTACGTAAAAACAATTATACTGTCTCTCTAATTAGCAGGTATCTTGCCAGACATCCAGATCTTGATGCAAAACCGATGCAGAGCACATTTCAACAGTCCTGGAGAAATACCATCTAGCCTGCTTTGCTGTTTTTAAGCTTCATATGATGGCTTGCTGAAAATTGTGCGACAATCAGGCGGTGTTCAGTGTTAGCAGGTGCCTCTGCTCCACGGAAAACCCGGTATGACTTAAAGATGGCTCTGTCGTTGTTCAGGATATGGTCTATTTTATTAGTTGTGTGATTATCCTTTGAGATCCAAGTTTGTATATGGATGTTCAGTCGATGATACCATGAGCCGACAATAGTAAGGCCCTCAGATGAGCAGACGGACAGAAGTCTAGCAGTGTTGTTATTCAGAATTCCGGGGCCAAAAGGCCATTTGGCATATTCAAAGCCGCTGTGGTTGATACCCGTAATGATATTCAAATCTCCAAGGAGCATGATTGTATTATGCCTTACGATAGAAAGCAACGAGACACTTAATTGATCATAGAAATTTTATACATAACCACTTCTGTACATAACTCCTGCCATTTAAACACAGTCACCCTCACACCCCACCATCTAGTACGGGCACAATAGAAGGCTCTTCGATGCCTGGGTGAGGGAAGGGAATCTCTATTCGTCATCCATGTTATGTATGCTGATGATCTGGTAATTGCTGATCATTCTGAGAATGAGTTGGAGACTCTACGACTGAACGTGGAACATCCCACTAAGAGATGAGGCCTTACCATCAACTCCACAAAAACAAAGTACCTGCCTGGGTATCTTATGTCATGTGGCATTAGCATGGTTGGCTACATACGGTGGGAAAGAAGTTCAACATACATACAGTTGTGGAGAAAGTAGAGAAGTTTCCATACCTGGGCAATGTACTTACGGCCAGCTCCAGTTTGAAAGAGGTCTCACTCCAGATCAATCAAGTGGCATTTTTTCATCAATTGCATTATGCTGTTTGGAAGCAACCTTGCGTATCGCTACATAAAAAGATCCAGGTCTTCGCCATAGTTATGCACTGCCTTCTCTATGCTTGTGTGGTGACTAACTCGGAGACACTAAGAGTTGAAGGTACTACTTTATTAACAAGCACCATCGGGGTTAACACTCTACAATAAGTCCGTCTATGGTCGGCGACGTTACTCAGTCAGGACAGTTGGTAGGCTGCCTGACTGGTGATGCCCCAAGATGGGGAAGATGGAGACGACGACAAGAAGGATGGTGAAGACAACGAGAAGAATGGTGGAGAACGACGAGAAGAATGGTGAAGACTTCAGCAGCATGATGGGGATCCCACTCCATACGACAGCCACGAGGTCCCCTACAGGGGCCCTTCTTTCCTATCAGCATAGCCTGGCTCCGCTCCCGGCCACGCCCCCTTTGTACAACCTACCAGCGGGTTCTTGATGCGCCCCTTCTGTGACTTTTCCCCTAGATCCCCCTCTAGTGTATAACATGGCATGCTGACGTTAGGGCTGCCGAAGCCAGAGATACCCTTCCCTGACAGCAGCCAGCGCGATGCTGCTACATGAATATAATTCTATGCCACTACACTTGGAATACGTAGGCCCCTTTGAAGGAACACCTGCACTGGTTTTAAACATTCAGGCTGGCCTGCTTAGAGTCCATCCTGGGTTGAACCATACTGGATGTTGTGATTAGCTCACAGATGTTTTAAATATCTAGACATAATCAGTGAAATCCTCTGGCAGGTGAGGCCAGAGGATTTTACTCCGACATGGAAAGAGGTGGAAAACACAGTTCGACGGGCAAGAACAGCATCAGCCCCGGGGCCAAATGGAGTCCCGTACAAAGTGTATAAGAACGCACCAGACGTCCTGAGGTTCCTCTGGAGGCTTATGAGAACAGCTTGGCAAAAGAAGATAATACCCAAAGTGTGGCGTAGGGCAGGCGGGGTCCTGATCCCTAAGGAGAAGGATGCAGTGAACATCAGCCAATTCTGCCCAATCTCCTTACTGAATGTCGAGGGTAAAATCTTCCATAGGGTCATTGCCAAGAGGATGGCCGAGTACCTGCAAAGGAATGCGTACGTCGATACATCTGTAGGGGTTATTACGGGAAGAAGGGCAGACAGAAAACACAGGGTGTCTGCGCCCACACACGGGTGTCTACATCCACGTCCGCATCCGTTAACCACTGGGGGGCTATGGGGGCTCTGTGATCCCCTATAACCCCGCCCCTCGGAGGGAATACCTATAAAAGGTGGGGAGCCAGAGAGCTCGGGGCCAGTTTTAGGAGAAGCTTACCAGTGAAGTCTGAAGACCTGCAGAATAGGCCCTGGGACTCCCCTGTCTCGCTGCCCTTGTCAGGGCCGAGCTTGGGCAAGCCAGCGGCGTGGCCCCAAGAGCTTCCGGACCTCTGCTCTTGTAAGAGCAAGGCCGGCTTAGCTGGGTGCCGGGATCCGTGCTTTACCAGGGCCGGATCAGATAGCCTCCCGTAGCACTATTAGAGGAGGACTGGGAACAGGACAGGGGAATTAGTGCTAGGGGTGTTTTCCCATCTAGTACGGGTGAAGGGGCCGTTACCCCTTCAAGTGTTGTACTGTCCTTGGGTTTAATAAAAGAGTGTGCCTCGACTCCGTCGTCAGTCTCCCTGGAACTTACTACACATCTGTACAGAAGGCAGGAATATCAGGGTTCTCTGGCTGCTTGGAACATTCCAGCATGATCTGGCACCAGATCCAAATGGCCAAGGTGGAGAAAAGGGACCTCCATGTAGTCTTCCTCGACCTCGCCAATGCATTTGGCTCTGTGCCCCATGAACTCCTGTGGTCTGCCTTCAGATTTTTCCACATACCGGACACCATCACAACCCTGGTGAAGTCGTACTTTCAGGATCTGCAGTTCTGCTTCACCACCTCAGAGTTCACCACCTCATGGCAATGCCTGAATGTAGGTATAATGGCGGGATGTACCATTTCTCCATTGGCATTCATAATGGCAATGGAGGTTATCATCAGATCCTCAAAATGGGTTGCTGGTGGACTGCAAGTCGACTTTGGTTTTCGCCTCCCTCCACTCAGAGCCTACATGGACGACATTACAACATTGACCACCACTGTCCCATGCACCAGGAGACTGCTCAGAAAACTCGAGGAGAACATCAGCTGGGCACGTATGAAGATTAAACCATCCAAGTCACGCAGCATCTCGATTGTGAAGGGAGTACTCTGTGACCTGAAATTCTTCATCGGA
This sequence comes from Lampetra planeri, assembly GCF_965212315.1. NCBI lineage: Eukaryota > Metazoa > Chordata > Hyperoartia > Petromyzontiformes > Petromyzontidae > Lampetra > Lampetra planeri. The sequence continues at coordinate 5,363,005 of NC_136109.1, read as the reverse complement.
GATGACCAAATCCCAACAGTGTCTGAGCAGCCGGTAAAAAGCCTTGGAAGGTGGTATGATGCAAGCCTGAAGGACAAAGACCAGGTGCAACAGCTGCGCAAAGACATCAGTAGTAGCCTACAGTCCATCGACAACACCCAGCTACCTGGAAAGTTAAAGGCCTGGTGTCTGCAGTTTGGTCTCCTACCCCGGGTGTTGTGGCCCCTAGCAGTGTATGAGGTTCCAATCTCAACAGTGGAGAAGATGGAAAGAGGAGTCACGAGCTACTTAAAGAAGTGGCTCGGAGTTCCACGATGCCTTACCACCATAGGCCTCTATGGAGATGGTGTCCTCAAGCTGCCCCTCACCAGTCTAACAGAGGAATTCAAGTGTGCAAAAACCAGGCTCCAGATGACACTGAATGAATCTCGAGACCCAGTGGTGAGCAACAACGTGCCGACCTTGGCAACTGGGTGCACATGGATGCCAGGAAAAGCAGTCCAGGAGGCAACAGCAGCCCTCAGACATGCTGACATTGTGGGTCATGTTCAGCAAGGGAGAGGAGGCCTTGGGCTAACTAGCCGCGCTGCTTGGAGTAAGGCGACTGCACCAGAGCGGCGAAAGATGGTAGTGCAGGAAGTACGCCATCAGGAGGAGGCTGCAAGGTGGGCCAAGGCAGTCTCTCTTGCCAAACAGGGACAGTGGACTCGATGGGACAGTGTGGAGAAGAGGAAGATCAGCTGGAAGGATCTGTGGGCCATGGAAGCGAGGCGGTTGAGCTTTTCCATCAGAGCAACATATGACGTCCATCCAACACCAGTTAATCTTCACCAATGGTATGGTGAAGATCCGGACTGTGCCCTCTGTTCCATGCCAGCCAACCTCAGGCACATTCTCACAGGGTGTAAAATAAGCCTCACCCAAGGACGCTACACTTGGCGTCACAACCAAGTCCTTAAAAACCTTGCATCCGCCCTGGAGGACAAGCGAGCTGCCACCAACTCCCTACCACCCCCAGCAGCAACACACCCCTTACGGACGACCTTTGTCCACGAAGGGGCTAAACCACCGAAGAGCGGCTCTACACCATTAGAGCGAGACCAGCTGCGCTTGGCCCGCGACTGGAAAATGCTAGCTGACATTGGCCGGCAACTTGTGTTTCCTCAGGAGATCGCAACCACCACCCTAAGACCTGACATGGAGCTCTGGTCCCGTTCGCTCAAGAAGGTCTTCATCATTGAGCTCACAGTACCCTGGGAGGACTCAGTAGATGAGGCTTATGAGCAAAAACATCTGCGCTATGCCGATCTAGCTGCCGAAGCACGGCATCATGGCTGGAACACAGAAGTCTGACCAGTGGAGGTGGGCTGCAGAGGTTTTGTGGCAACATCTACAACCAGACTGCTTAGAGACCTGGGAATTAAGGGCCAGAGCCAGCGTTCGGCAATCAGAGCTGTATCGGAGGCGGCAGAAGGCAGCAGTCAGTGGCTCTGGATGAAGAGGAAAGACCCCAGCTGGGCCCCGAAGTGAGAGGGCCAGGAGGTATGCGGTCAACAATGCTTGACTCAGGGAGGAGGACGCCCCTGCCATGCATAGTCCCATGGGATTTGGCTATCAACAACAAGGCAACTCCTATGACTAATTGGGAATGGGACGCAAGCGTAGGATTGATCACCCTGTCGCTGGCCGCCTTTGGGGAGGGTGTATAGTGTGAAAGGCCGAAACACCCTAGGAACCAAAGGTACACTACTGACGATGCGCTCCCCAATTTTCACCAGGCTCACTGTTCATGAACTCTTGGAAGTGCTTGCACAAAGGATAGTAACATCTCATCCTGTGTTCTTGGAATCTACATTGGCTGGGTCATGTGACCTTCATGCGTAGCCAGTGCATGTGCAAGCTTTTTCTATTTGGCTGGATAGAGGGGACTAAATGAGCACGGCATGGGCTGCAGAGGAGTTGGGCTGATGAGATACAGAAGGATGTGGGGCTGATTGGATTTGCCGATGTCAAAGATGGCCATCTGTGGAGGAGGCTTATGAAGGATGCTATTGCTCACTCACAACAACGAGCCACCTGGCACTCCACTAAAAACGCAGCCAGTTGACACAGTGGGGAGCACAGATAGGGCATCTGTCGGTCATTTCAGTGAGTCAATCCATGATAATTTGGTGTGTCCCTTGACCTCTAGCCACTGAACCTTCCACACTTCATGTGGCCTCAAGGTGCACCTCGCCTGGCACAAGCGCTATGGTGTTGGCACCACTGCTTCGTGGAAAATGCTGGTTGTTGTTTCTGGTATTGTGGTGTGTTTAGGGGATAGCGCTGCATGTGTAGGAGTATAGTGGTGTGTGTAGCGGTATCATGTGTATGTGCGTGTATATAGGAGTATTTTAGTGTGTAGGGGTATCATGGTGTGTGTCGGAATATCGTGGTGCATTTATGGATATTGTGTGTGTGTATTAGTGTGTGTGATTGGATGGCTGAATTACCATCTCTTGAGGCAGTACGGACATCAATCCATAGTCTGAGACCAGGAAAACACCGGTCAGAGATGATCTCACAGACTGCCCTAAATTACATCATAACCACTGGACGGGTTCCGCAGGATTGGAAGGATGCCCTAGTGGTCCCCTTCTTTTATGAAGGAGGACTGCACAGATTAACAACTACAGGGGCATCTCCATCCTCAGCATGCCAGGAAAGGTCCTGGCAAGGATTATTCAGCATCACCTTGCCAGGCATGCTGAGGAGAGGCTTGTGGTGCCCCAATGTGGTTTCAGGCCAAGGCGGTTTTGCACAGATGCCATATTTTCTGTCCGCCTGCTACAGCAGAGGTGTAGGGAATTCCAACATGACTTACATCTCTGCTTTTTTTTACCTAGTCAAGGTTTATCTTACCATCAAAAGACCTGGGCTCTGGTCCCTGACTCTCTGCTCATAATCATTAAGAACCTTAATGATGGTGGGCAGGCCTAGGTAAAACTACGTGGTCCGGACTCAGAGCCATTCCCTGTTCACCTTCGGGTGCGACAGTGATGTCTTCTGGCTCCCACATTATTTAACATATTTTTCGACCACATAATTCATGACGCCTTCTATGGCTGTACTGGAGGAATCTCCATCTGGAGAGATACAATGGGAGGCTGATGCATGCCTGGGTGTGGTCAGGGGATGGCACCCTATTTGTCTGCCATGTTATGTATGTTGATGATCTGGTGATTGGTGCTTATTCAGAGGAGGAGTTAGAGGTGCTGCTGCTGAACCTGGAATGTGCCACTAAGAGGTGGGGTATTACCATTAGCCTCACCAAAACTAAGTACCTGCCTGGGTAGTTTGTGCCATTAAACACTCCACCCCCTCAACTCCCCATTGGTGGAGCAGTTGTGGTGTAAGTGGAGAGTTTTCTATACATGTGCAGTATGCTCATGACCAGCTCTGGTTTGACAGCAGTGATATCACTCCGAATCAGTCCAGCGGCTTTATCTTTTAATCGGCTGTGTAACACTGTGTGGAAGCTACCTGGTCTGTCGCTCCACACAAAGCGTGGGGTCTTCTCGGCCATGGTAATGCCCTCCCTTATCTATGCTTGCAAAACATAGACCCCCCCTAATGGAACATCTTCGCCAGTTAGAAACATTTAGGCTGGCTAGCCTATGATCCATCCTGGGTTTAATCAGGCTGGATTGGGTGTGGAACTCACATATCCTTGAAAGATCTGTCCCATCGGTGAGCTCCTCCAGCAAGGCTGCATTGGCTGTTTCATGTAGCCCGCATGCCCAGCCACCGCATGCCTAAACAGCTTTTGATCAGCTGGATATAGGGGGCTAATTGGGTGTGGCACAGGCTAGAGAAGAGATGGAGTGATGTGGTACAAAAGGATGTGGAGCTGGGTGGGCTTGGCGATGACTGGTACCAGCAGTGTCAAGATCGGCCTCTGTGGAGGAGGCTCGTTAAGGATGCTACTGGGCAGTTGGAGGCAGTCACCCTTCAGCAACAACGGAGGGCAAAAGAGCAACGCTCACAACAATGAGTGGAGGGCCTCGCAGCTAAAACAAAACAAGTTGACACAGTAGCGGGCACAGGTGGTGCATCGGCCAGTTATCTCAGTCAGTCAACCCATGGCACTTGGGACTGTCCCGTGACCTCCTGCCAGTGGGCGCTCAATACTTCACGTGGCCTTAACGGGCACATGGCCTTGTGCAAGCGCCGAGGTGACGTCACCGCCACTGAGTGGTCAATGACGATTGTTGTATTTAGGAGTACAGGCAGTCCCCAGGTTGCGGAAGATCAGACTTACATAAATCCGACCTTATGGAAATGCTCCCATAAATCATGTAAAAAAAACATTTCAATTTGCGGAAATGTTTGCACTAGTTACGTAAGCACAAGTCGTCCAGCGAGGTGAGTCAGGGGATGAATACCGCAGAGTGACGCGAAAACGCAGGGTTGGCGGCAGCTCCCTCTACAGCCCTGCCTTTAGAGCCTATGACTGCTGATGTTGACCCCGATGATCATGTAGTGACTGATTTGGAGACATACGTTCTTGGAGGCAGTTATTTAATTAACACCGAGCACACTTTATACAATACACACCCTATATGGTTACACACTCTGCTGCCACTCGCTTATACGCAACTCTACACTGGTTGCTATCCTACACACAACACTAGCCATCTGACTTTATGGTGCTGTATTAAGACAGACAACTATCACCTAGTAGCGTAATTTATCAAGTGACCATGACAGCGACGAAGGCGGCTAGACGACAGCGTTGATGGTGATGATCTTCAGCAGCAACGACAGGAATCCCACTCCAGACTACAGCCCGGAGGTCCCCTTTTGGGGCCCTTCTTATACTCTCAGCATGGCCTCGCTCCGCCCCGGCCACGCCCCCCTTCTAGAACCTACTAGCTGGCTCTCGATATGACCCTTCCATAACCTTTCCCCTAGATCCCTCTTGAGTCTATCACGTGGCCTGCTGTCAGTCAGGGCTACTACAATCTGCAGATCCCCTTACCTGCCAGCAGCCAGCGCTATGCTGCTTAGTGACCAATTCTATGTCACTACAATTGTAATGCTTGTCTCCTCTCCTTCCTCCTCGTCTATCAATACAATTATTCATCATTCACAAGGATTTCCGGCTATGGGATTTTATCGTTCATTTTGGGGGGATATTTATCAATTTCTGACATACGGATCGATCTCAGGAACCCAACCCTTCCGTAACCCAGGGACTGTCTATGTTGCAATGCGTGTAAGGGTATCGTGCTCTGTGTAGGGGTATTGTGGTGCATTTAAGGGTATCGTGGTGTGTGTAGTGGTATCATTGTATGTGTAGTGGTATCGTGGTGCATGTGTAGTGAGTTCTGGAGACACTTGTAGAGGCGACCTTCGTATACAGACTAGGAACACAGCCAACGTCTAACGTGCCTGACACCGGCTACGCTCTCAGGTCCTCCGGCTATGAATTACCTAAGGGACCCGACTCAGCCAAGGTACGGGTCTCAACCACTGGCTTCCTCGGACCTGGCCCTTACAAGGACGTCAGGCCAGGAGTCCTAGGGTCTTGCCACTGGCCCACACAGAGCCTCGGCCCTTACAAGGTCAGCAGGGCTAGGGGTCCCAGGGTCCTAGGCTGGTTGGTCTTTTGGCTTCTGTCTTGGACTGGCCCTGAACCTCTGAAGAGGTCCGCTTTTATACACCTCCACGAAGGGGCGGGGTCCCGGGGGATCCTGGAACACCCCGCAGACCCCTCCCGTTGGGAAGGGGCAGTGGGGGATCTCAGGACACCCCACAGCCCCTCCTGTTTTTGGGTTGGGCAATGCAGCGACTTCCCTGCTGGTACGAGGTACCGCTGCCCTTGATGGGCCCTGTCAACTACTGCAGGTATGTGTGGCCCATCTACGGCGCTACACATGTATGAGTACCGTGGTGCGTGTATGGGTATTGTAGTTCATGTATTGGGTTGAGTGTAGGGATTTCTGAGTGATTATTTTCTCTCTCTCTGATTGCAGAGAAGACATTCGTGGACTGTGGAGGCCTCAAGTTCCTGCTGAGCCTGCTCAAGCACCACGCCTGCCAGGGCCTCGTGCTGCGCTTTGTGAGTCACGCGGGGGGGGGGGGGGGTGAGCCTGAGTCTGCGAGTGAGAGAGTTCGAGTTTGAGAGAGTGTGGTAATGTTTGATTAAGTTGGTGTGAGAAAGTGTGCCGGTGAGAGTGTGTGAGAGTGAGAGAATGAGTGTGTATGCGAGTGTATGTGGTACAATGGACCAACGTTTTTTTAGCGCTGTGCCTATGCCAAGTCTGTAAATAACATCACAGTCGTTCAATATGGAAAGTATAGTAACTCTAACAATATCAAATTGTAGTCAGGCTTGAATGCAAAGTTTATTTACGTACAGGAAGGCAATTTTTATCTTTATTTTTTTCCAAACATGATCAACATGTACAGAGAAAAATAGCTTGTGAATAAGAATGACACCTCGATATTTAAACTAATCAACAAGTTCAATTTGTTGAGTCATACGCCATAAATGTGGTAGTGGGGAGGGGGTTCTATTCATTATTTTCAAGAGAGCACTATAAGTTTTGTCTTGCTGTCATTCAGAAAAAAGTTTTAGATCATTTAGTTGCATTTGGCGAAAGTCAAAGATTGTTGCAGCTTAGTATACAGCTAATCCTCAGATTTGCTATACACCACCACAGCAGTGTCATCAGAAAACAGATTTAGGTTGGAGTGGATCAGTGAGTCTCCTAAATTGTTGAGAGCACCGAGTATGGAGCCCTGAGGGACACCTTTGGTGATAGGGGTTTTGTTCGAGGAAAGGCTGTTTAGTGAGATTACCTGTGTGGCCTGAGAGGTAGCTCTTGAACAAGTTTACCATGTAATAATGTGTCACCTGTACCAAATGCTTTAGAAAAGTCAAGAAAAAAGATGACACAGAGATGTTTATTATTATCCAGGCTGTTGAAGATAAGATCAAAAGTGTCTAGCACCACTCAGGTTGTGCTGACCTTTTCTCTATAGGCTGATTGCTTGGGGTAGATAAGTTATTATTTTGGATCAAATGAGTAATTTGTATTTTTAGTAGCCCTTCGAAGATTTTATCACGGGGGATAAGAACTGAATGAGTTGGTAGTTGTTTGGATCATCAGTGCTTTTTGAAGCAGTTGGAGAGGTTAAAAATATGAGAGATGAGTTCAGAAATATGGTTATCCACACATGCAGGGCAAAGACAGGAAGATAATCAGCACCATCCAAGAATGAGGTTTTTAATGTAGTGCGCGTATCAGTGATATCTAAGGCAGAGATTGGTTTTAAATCTAATTTTGGAGCATTGGTGGGGGACTTGTGGAGACTCATACCAAAGAGACAAAACCCACAAACACAGAGTGAAACAGACATGGAGGGGTGTGGAGATAGAGGCACAGAGAGACTCAGACAGAAATAAACGGAGAAATAATGTGTGATACAGAGATGCAGAGAGCATCGGATTGGCAGCAGCTCATGTGGCCAAGTATGTTCACTCCTGCTTGTGCACAATCCCCAGTGCTGGCCCACAACTATAACGCAAACACAGCACGAAATGGATATTAGCTCCATTGGAGCCGAGTACAAACTTGGGTGCCAGCCATATACTAGCTGCATATTGTTCCAGGTACTAGCTTTAGTACTTCTGTAGTGGGTTCTAATCAGGCGCACACCAAGACTTGGAGGCAACACATTTATTCACAAACACAACCAACACTGCTCAACGGTCCAAGGTTAACTATGTACATTTCGGGTAACTATGTACATTATGGGTTAACTACGTAAGGTGGTGGCCACCATTTTTAACCACCTAACCACTTGAACGGCATCTCTATATGGTTGAACCAGAACAGCCGACACACCGTCGGATCGTCGTGTATGGAGACTGAAGAGCGAGGATCGAAGAAGGTGGCTTCATTCCCGGATCGAACAGCCGCGCTCCCTCTCGGGACTCGGCTTATATCTCCTGTGGTGTGACCGGGTTCCGCCCCTAGACATGCCCCCCTTCTCGATCCTTCGCGGAGGCTCTGGGTCCACATCACGTGGCCCGCTCACCCCTTTCTGGGGGCCCCCGTGCCCCCTCGTCCAATCACGTGCTCTCACGGGTTCACTCAGACTGTCATGTCCTGAGCCGACCTCTGTGACATCCGGAAATCTGCCCTATAGTGAGCCCCTATGTATAGTACACCCACTGTCGCCATAGATCGGCTCATTTATGTCGTTACACTTCTTCTATCTGATGCATTGACTCAATAGCAGCTCGATAGCAGCATGGGCAGAAGCTCAATTCTGCTTCTGAATCGAGTACTGGCCAAGTTTAGTCAGGTGCTGATCTGGGTAGGAGCCTATAACTATATTCTCCTACTTTCCCAAGATGGCTACTGCTGACTGGTATTGGCCTCGGTACAAGCAGTGCATATGTTGAGTAGCTACTCGCACAGCATTGCGGTGCTAGTGTGTGTCATAGCCCAGTGATACACCAGGGATTGTCTTTGTCATGTCCACACAGCAGCCCGATGCTTGTCTGTATACTCGCCCAGTGATAACCCAGGGATTTTCTAAGGCATGTCCATACAGCCGCCTGGTGCTAGTGTGTGAACTAGCCCAGTAATAACCCAGGCATTGTCTTGTGTTTTTACTAGCCCTGTGATAACCCAGTTATTGCCTCAGACATATCTACACAACACCGAGTATCATCTTTGTTTTATTCCATTACCAAGAAGGGCACAACGAGAGAGATGAACATGGGAGAGAGCAGAGCAGTACAAGCAGCAGTACAGACATGAGAGATAGCACAGATGAAAAGTAGAACACATATCAAGCAGCAGTGCAGACATAAAGGGCAGTATAGACATGAAATAGCTGAACCTGGAGCATGCCACTAAGAGATGAAGCCTTAACATCAGTTTCACAAAAACATAGTATCTGCCTGGGTATTCTGTATCATCAAATACTCCACCCAGTCAATTACCCATGAGTGATAGCGAAATTTTGGAGATAGTGGAGAAGTTTCCATACCTGGGCAGTGTGCTTATGGCTAACTCCAGTTTAGTAGCGAAGGTCTGACTGAATAAATGTAGCAGAATTCTCTTTTCATTAGCTACACAACGCTGTGGCAACTACCTTGCATATAGTGCCATACAAAGCTCCAGGTGTTCTTGGCCCCAGTTATGCACTCTCTTCTCTATTCTGCGCTGGTTGGAAACATTCAGGCTGGCCTGCTTACGATCGATCCTGGGGTTAACCAAACTAGACTTTATGAACTCACAGATGTTTGAAAGATTTGGAAACAGTCCCATGAGCGAGATCCTCTGGCAGGCAATGCTGCATTGGGTCGGTCGTGTAGCCATGTACACAACAACAACCGCCATTGGCCACTAAGTGGTGGTGACGTCACCACGAAGCTTGTGCCAGGCTATGTGCACCTTGAGGCCATGTACACAGCCACTTAATGCACAATCACTTTCTGTTTGGCCGGATAGAGAGGGCTAAGCAGCCACGACACGGGCAAGCAGCAGAACGGGTATGAAGCAGCAGAACATACTTGAAGGGGCAGTATAGACATGAAGTAGCAGTACAGACGTGAAGGAGCCATATTTACATGAAGAAGTAGCACAGGCACAAAGGAGCAACAGAGACATGAAGTCGCCATATATACATGAAAAATCGGTACAGACATGAAGCAACAGTGCAGACATGAAGCAACAGTACAGTGTATCGAAAATTACAAATATCATTAGAATGTGTTATTTCACTGACATGTTTAATGTCAGGCTCATGTTACACTGTGCGGTAATTTTTGTGAAACCCATTTGTTTTGCTGATATCTTCTCAAGGAATCCCGCAACACGCTGAGGTTTGCTGTTACAACTCTGGCAAACCTGAGCGAGGAGGTGGAGCTGAAGTCGTGCTTCCATCAAGAGCTGGCGGCGGACGTGCTGGCCTGCTACCTGGACGTGCCCGACGCACCCTGCAAGCTCTCTGCTCTGTCTGCCCTGGCCTTGATCACCACTGAGCAGGACCTGGACATCATCTGTAACGCAAAGGGTGAGCGGATGGGCGTTGGACTGGAGAGCTGTGATTAGGTCATGTTTGGAGGAGATCATGTTTAAAGCAGTGCAAGATAAGCATGTCATTAGCATGACATCACAAGTTAGAATAAATGTGTCACGACACATTCGGTAAGATGTGTGTAAATATGTAGAGTGCAAATGTAGAAAGATTGTCTTAAGTTAAAACTAAGGACAATGTTGCGTTCCTTTTCACTACAAGGCTAAACAATTACTTTTATGCAATCAGTTTATACATCAAGGATTGGCGGTAGGGTGACACAGTCGTAACACGTGCGTCTCACAGCAAGTAGAGCCTGGGTTCGATTCACGACTCGGGTGCCTTGCTGGTCTCCCCTGTTCTGCATTGGTATCCTGCAGGTTCTCCTCCTATAGAGAAAAAAAACATGCAGGGTGACTGGTATAGGTCAAATTTCCCATTGCTGAATTTTTTCCTGAAAATGTACATTACACTTCGCACCATCTACCCCTTTTGCAAAAACTTGGCAGAACCCTCCTGGAAAAAAAAGTTTAAATGTATTAAATATTAGATAAATGTAAATGAGTGGTGTTAAATATTTGGTCTACATCAGAACATCAGAAAGGTTATTAACGAGAGGGAGCCATTCGGTTCATTTTGCTCAGTCGATCAGGCTACCACAGTCGAGTTGCTGTGTATGATCCAAATAATCAAAGTTCAGTATTTGGTGGGTAGGTTTTCAAATCTGAACCATGACGGCGGCACACAATGACTTGTCTTGCAAAAGGCATCACATGATCTTTAGCATCACGTGATTTTTAGTGTTTACTGTGTAGCAGACAACACATTGTAGTATGGTTAATACACCCATCACCAATTTTTGTTGGTCAAACAAAGTGTTGAACATGAACAGTGGGAAAATGAAAACAGAGAAAGGTGGGAATCAGACTGAAGGGAAGTGTGCACTGCTCAGCTGATGTACAGGAATCATCCGCCATCTGTGCCTGCTGCTGCTCTCATGTAGTAAGTAACACTGTAACTATGGCAGTGTTGGGTTAATAACAAAGATGATTAAGCATGGTGAACTGAAGGACATGCATGTTTGCATTGCAAAGTTCTGCATGCTGAAGCATGATGATTCTTGCTGGGCTTTATTTTCCTCGTGATTTCCAATACTGTCAACACACTCGCAAAGCACAATGTGCACACAAATAAACAAGCTGCAAGTGTACAGTGTTAGTGCATTTGCCGCTGTAGAGGCTGTTGAGCAATCACAATGCAATCTGCACAATACGTATTCGCTGTTGTACAGTCAAAACACAATTAAAAACAAATACCAAAAAGCCCAGATGCACTCGATATGCAAAACAACAAATCTTAATCACTCAATGCAAACGGGGATAGGGTTGTTTTATTACGTGTAAAAATGTTATGCATCTCTTTTTTTTAGCAATCAGTGGCCCAATGACTGTACAGAACATCTCACGTTGCCTTCTACATCTCAGCTAATTTAACTTTTTTTCTGATTGGTTGTATTTGCTCATTTTCACATGTAAAATGTGGCACATTTTGCTTAAACACTATGCTGTATTATTACAGTTATTTAGTAATGTATGCTCATGGTGTGCAGGAGCCATCTCCCTGCTGACGGACATGGTGAACCGGCCCTCATACAATGACTTCACATTGCTGGAGAACATCTTATACTCATCCAAGAGGCTGGTGGAGACTCTCACCATGATCTCCATCACAGCCGGCATCCGCAGGAAGGTGAGGCCTGGTGCGCGATGGCGTGGACTGCATGGTAATGCTCTATGGGTCCAACGTTGGGCTCAGCCAGGGGAGAGCCTTGAGAGACGCGGAGTCTCTTCCACAATAGAGCCCTGGGGAAGTATAAATGACTCAGTGACAACAAGGCAAGACTTGGTGTCATGCAGGGTGGCAAAACACTGGTGTGAACATTATAATATAATAGACACAGATGAAGAATGACTTTAGATATAATGTTAAAGGAATTGTCTAAATATCAATAACACATTCCAGCGGAGGGAGCTGCTAGGAACGTTGGGTTACTCGGTCAATGGCCAGGGTCAACAGCGGCATGGTGTATTTCGCAAATATGCCCGACTGTGAGGGCGGGCACAAGCCGGCGTGAGTAGGTTAAACGTTTAGTTTTTGAAGGGCACCACGGGGTGACCAGCCCCTCCCCACCCAGCCCCACCCCTCCCACCCCCCACCCAGCCCCACCCTCCCCACCCAGCCCCTCCCCACCCTCCCCACCCAGCCCCACCCTCCCCACCCAGCCCCTCCCCACCCTCCCCTCCCCAACCACCCAGCCCCTCCCTTCTCACCCAGCCCCTCCCTGCACGACGGACAGACACAATAATCCCCTGTGGGCTGGTGTAACCGGAAGGTTCCTACCAGTATTAATTTTTGTTTTATCAAGAACCCAACCAAATAGTCCTCCGAGAGGTATACATGGTGAACAATCGCACAGCGTTCCAGGGTTTTACGTTTTTGGGTCAGGGACTAAATGGGGATGGTTGAGGCTACCACCCCACCACCACGGGCAACGATACATATGCAGAGGACAGATATACGTGGTGTGCGCTGTTATGCGGGTGCAACTGAGGTCGAACAGATGTGTGCGTTGCAACATGAGGTTTGCACCAACAAACCGCCAGTAATTAAGGGGAGAAGCAGGTGCAAACGAGGGTGAACAGGTGGTTACCTTGTGCCCAGAAGTTGGAGTCGGGGAGACGGGAGATGGGGGTAATGATAAGGGCAAGGCGCCGGGCTGGTGGCGGCTTGAGGGGGACCACGTGAGGACTCGGAATGAGGAGGGATATATAAGGAGAGTGTGCATGAGCGGAGGGGGAGTTGCCCGAGAACCAAGAGTGAAGACATCTCGCCGTTGCCGCTCAAGCCGTCAATGAGACCTCAACTCTCACACCATCGCCGGGCGGGTGTTGGCTGAATCCCCCACCCGGGACAGACGGGTGAGCGGGTATGAGGCATCGTAGGTGAGGGCAGCGGTGGAGATGCAGCGTTCAAAGAGTCGCTGAGTGCGGAGCTGCTGTATGCAAAGTCGCTGAGTGTGGAGCTGCTGTGTGCATAACTGTTGAGTGCAGAGTTGCTGAGTGCAGGATAGGTGAGGTGCAGAATAGATGAGAGCGGGGAGAAGTCAAGTGCATGTGACCGTACAGATAGTTTTAGGAGTGCCTACAACTGGCGCGAGAACAGGAGAAATAAAGTATAAGCAAGGGTAAAAAGGGAGGGGGTACAATATAATCCAACAGAACCCAAAAATAAAGTAACATAAACGCAATGCCCAGGTCTAACCAACTTGTTTTCCCTTGGGAGCAATGATCATTATAGTGTTTGCGGGAATGTAGTTGCGTCTGAAGTCCATCCCCCACCCCGGTCTCCCGTTTGCCTGGGTATTCATGCTGGGTTCAGCAGAAATGGTGACTATTTGTCCTCATATTCCAAATCTGTTCCTTTCAGTTTGTGGCTAAGGTGTTCCATTCCCGCTAGGGTGAGGATGGTTCTATGCCAGAGTTCCCAAGAAGGGGATTGTTTTTCTTGTTACTACGTAGAAGGTTTGGAGCAATTATTGTTGGTGTTTTGGCACTCCCCTTGACTTCAAACCCCACAGAGTTGAATCTACCTCGTCTCCGATTGAGTGTGTGCACCGCACGCCACCCGCATACACACACCTCGACAAGGGAGAGAGACGGAGAAGAGACCTACGACACTACATATGTAAAAATGCTCATGTAAAAGAGATCTCATAGTGTAAATGCTTACCCCGAGCTCTCAATACTCTGATATTGCACTGTGTTTGAGTTGTACGCCTTCTGGTGTCATCTGGCCCTACACCAATGGGGACTAGGCTCTAAAGAAAGCCGTCTCGGGTGTGGGCCAATCAACTTCAAGGACAGTGTATATTATCATCTTTATCAGAGTTGCTTCTTTTTGTTTGCTTTTTTGACTACTTGTGTTCTGGTCATTGCAAACATGATGCCTTGAATAAAGGTGTCAGTTTTGTACCAGTTAAAAGGGTAAAAACCTACTATTATATTTTGCCACTGGTAAAAGAGATCTCATAGTGTAAATGCTTACCCCGAGCTCTCAATACTCTGATATTGCACTGTGTTTGAGTTGTACGCCTTCTGGTGTCATCTGGCCCTACACCAATGGGGACTAGGCTCTAAAGAAAGCCGTCTCGGGTGTGGGCCAATCAACTTCAAGGACAGTGCATATTATCATCTTTATCAGAGTTGCTTCTTTTTGTTTGCTTTTTTGACTACTTGTGTTGTGGTCATTGCAAACATGATGCCTTGAATAAAGGTGTCAGTTTTGTACCAGTTAAAAGGGTAAAAACCTACTATTATATTTTGCCACTGGTAAAAGAGATCTCATAATGCTCATGGATTGCACTGTTTTGATAGCTTATTTACAAAATACACTTGTTGCCCATGACTAAACAATTAGATGTCCCTACAGTTACATTTACAGAACATTACATTTTCTACAGCAGTGTGGTCTGCTGTGGTGTACACGACACCCTGTCAAGTTGGTGTCACTGCTGTATTTCCTGTAAATGGCCCAGATTCTGCCCCATTCTCTGATGAGATGACCCCATTTTTGGTCACGATCCATAGTTTGGGAACCACTAAGGTAGCGCGACACTATCTAGATTCTCACCAGAGTTTTGTGTGTAGCTTGTCTCTGTGAGTCATTGCATGTGACTGGGTAGAGGGACTGAGTCCAGATTCTGACAAACAGGAGCTTGGTGTGTAGGTCAAGGCTGCACGGCTTAGATGAACAAAAGTCCATCACAGTCACTGGTGAAGTCACTACACCCTGATGCCCTCAGAGATGGGAAAAGTGAATTCATCTGACGCATTTCTGGACAAATGTAATTTGGATATAAATAAGCAATTATCCATGTCATGTATAATTTTTATATAAATTTCCAACTATTTTGAGGTGTGTAATTTAGATATGAATTACAATTTTATTTTAGATTACATATTTAAATGACACATCTAAATTACACGTAATTGAGATACTGCCCATATGTGAATGATGCCTGTGCCTTGAATGTATCCCCTTAATGTGATGCATCGCATCTCACACTGAGCTATTCAGATAAGTTGATGTCACCTTCTAATCAGAATCAAAATAGACTGGAGGAGTCAGAAGAGCTATTAAGCTAATTTTCACAGATGTCCAGTATAGAGGTATGTCAGAAAGTTATAACAACAAACCATACAAACACACGATAGGAGTGCAAAGTATAGGAAAAGGAAGTAAATCACAACAAATATAAATAAAATTAAACTATTTTTATTTTCCCAGGTAAATTCCACTGACCTATTAGCTTCTTTTTCAGAATCAAGGAGAAATGCTGACTCAGCAGCTGCTCCACAACTGTGACGGTAATGCGCCAATTAGCGAGAAAAGTCAAGAGTGGGTAACATTGAATATCCGTGGAAATGTAACAGGTGGCAATTATTCCAATTGCTGTACTGCCATACCCTGGTAAGCCAGGAGATGCAAGCCTCGATGTGCTTGGGTATGGATTGTCCAGTGTGCTGGTTTACAGCATGCATAGCCACCAGCATTGTGGTTTTACCCAGTGAGGTAATTTGCTAGGAATTTTCAAATTTGGACCTTTACACTGGCAGATGTAACCTATTTTTTTTCAAATAACGTCACGGCTTCTTTCACTATGAAGCAGACATCGTGCATTTTTTAAATCCTTTATATTAAGTTCGCTTGCTTGCGTGCTTGCTTGCGTGCTTGCTTGCTTGCTTAGGACCGTGCAAATCTTTCGGTCGTTTTTTAACCTACTTCCCGTGATCCAATCGAGCTGACATTTTCCACACAGACTCGTTGTGCCAGACAATTATTGTTCGTGAAAAAAATTCCCAAAATTTTACACTTTTTAGGCAAAAAAAAAATTATTTTACATATATTCAAATAGAACGCATTCATGGCTTTGGCTGAACGTCAGAGTGTAAGAGCCCAGAGCGTAACTCCTCCACAGGCCGTGGCGGAGTAGCGCAGTTGGTAGCGCCCTCGCTTCCCATGCCAAAGGTCGTGGGATCGATCCCCGCGTCCTCCACAGGCGAATATATTTTTAAATCCTTTATATTAAGTTCGCTGCCATGCATATAAAGGATTTATAGTGAAAAACTTAGTTTTTACGGGTTATACTTATTCTTAATAAACCCATAGTATTAACCAGGGTGGCCGTTGAGCTCGAACCTCTTATTCAAGCCGCAAACGCCTTAACGCTGGGCCTTGTTACAACCTCACCTATCACTGTGCTGCAGTGACGTGCGGTCAGGGGAGGCAGGGGAGGCAGAGCCTCACCTGTCATACTTCAATGAAAATAGCTGTTACTAAAAAAAAATATTAAGATTTTTCCACTGATCTGTGTTATAAATGTCATTTCTGTACGATTACAATCATTTTTATAGTCAAAATCGCCAAATTTGCGAAACTCCGCTGCAAATACAGGAAGAGACGAGAGGTGAGGCAGCGACGAGCTCAGTCTCCCCTCTGATTGCGCAACCCCTCAGTAACTGGATGGAGTGCGGGCAATAATCGCGTGCCTGTTACTATCTCAGTATGTCATCAATGTAATGTTTGTAGACCCATTCATTTCATTTCCTCGCCTTCCATACTCCAGGTAACTTATTTCACGTATGTGTATACAGATATTTAGGCTCGCTGGTCTCGTCATGAAACTGCAATGAAAAAGCACCAGGGGATGCAGCTATCACATCTGCCTCACTGAGGGGGACACGTCTAATACGCCCCCCTCCGTGAGGCCACGCCCCCTCAGTGTGTGACTGGCTCTGACACTAGCCAGTGCCTCCCCAGCCATTGACCGCACCACACGTATTGTGAAAAATATTTGAAATAAAAAGAATATGCAATTTACGAAATTATGCAATTTACGAAATTATGCAATTTACGAAATTATGCAATTTACGAAATTATGCAATTTATAGATAATTAAACGTTGTGTAAGTAATGTATGTTAAATGAGTGTAAGTGTAATGTTCATCAATCGTATGTGTGATTAAATGTGAGAATGTATTATATGGTGTATACTCTAAATGTGTGTTTGTATATAGGAGTATTATTAATGTGTGTTAGTTTTTATTTGATCAATAGGTGTGTGTATAGTTAAGTGTATTATTATTGACTCTTTCGTTGTCTAGAGGCTGTATTCTGTATAGAAAATTAGGCTTACTGAAAATTAAGGCGACAATACATGACGATAGGAAAGTCCTAAAAATTACAATATTCACACGGAAACGTGCTAAAGAAACGTGCCCATTGTCAAACGGGGGCATCAATTAATTAATTGGTAAGATTATGTGATTAAAATAAATATCTCTAAAAATTTGTATTCATGCGAGTGTGCAGATCTGTAACGCAGATGCTAATCAATTGCCTAGTGTACATCCATTAATTAATGGACAAGATTATGCAATTAAAATAAATAACCCAAAACAATCGTGTCCATGCGAGTGTGTAGATTCGTAAAATGGATGCTTATTAAATGGCTAGTGGCACATCAATGAATTCGCGGGCAAGATTATGTAATGAAAATAAAACAAATGACAAATACTTCTAAACGACCGTATTCATGCAACTTAAGGGACAGAACAATGCTTCTCCACGACCAGTTAATAATTAACACGCTACCTTCGAATGGCAACTCTTTGCGAATCAAAACCCCGCGGAACAATCTTATTTGTACCAATATGCGCATTGTGTGTGTGTTGGAGGGCAGTCACCACGAGGTCCAGTAATTATAGCGGGTAGTATGGTTTGGAGTTTGTCCACGTACGATCTTGGCTAACTGTGGTCTGTTCTGGAGACGGGGCAGGCTTGATATACGGCGTTTCCCTGTACCGAAAATACTTCAGGTCCCCAGTAGGGGACGTTGGGTCGGCGTGTGTGTGTGTCGAAAACACGGCGTTTTGTTCTCGGCTGCGTTGGTCAGGCTCCGTCCACAGTGGAGTGGTTGTCGATTCGGCACGCTACTCAGCTGGCTGCGGTGCCCGTGCTGGCAGGGATCGATGGGTCCGGCTCCGTCTGCAGTGGTGTGTGCGATGGTCACGTCGCCACATAGCGCTCGCAACTCATCCGCTGGGCAACAGTGCGGCACCCCCCGTGGTACCAGACACGGTTGATTGTGCCTCGAGCTCGACCTTTGCTGGAGGGTGCTCGTCTTCTGAGTCAGTACGCTCGTGGTTAGTCGTTAGCTGCTGTGCTGCTGGTCAGTCCTCATTGCTTTTCAGGAGCAGCTTGCTTCGCGCGACCACCCTTGGTGCCCCCCCTCCCTCAGGAGGACTCCTGCTGTGTGCTACTCGTCACACCTCTTCACTCACTCTCCACGCCTCCTCACTCCCTCACTCTCCAAAACTGATAAAAACTCTTATCAGAATAGCAGTCTCTTGGACAGCAATTCATGCATTCTCGATATTAGTGTATAACTCCAACCTCCACTTAACTTCTCACCCGTCTTATCTGATCACAATATTATATGAAAATGTATTTCCACACCTCTTAGCTTCTCACAACTTTTATAGCTTAGTATAGTACAACTTCTCACAGTCCTTGACTCTGCAAGCGACTCAAAACATAAGGATGAAGGTAGAATAAAACTTTCAGCGCTACTCAGTCTGCCAGCGCCGAACTCAACACTTAGCAACACATAGCCCCTCTCCTCTGCAAGACTCGACACCCATGGTTGATTTCGAGGACCATACCCCAGAGCTTGTCATTGCAAGACTGGTTTGGTGGTTCTGTCTTCGTCGTTTATATCCAAATTCTTTTGATTTTGCTCCTTCGCTTGTCATCGGTCAGTTTTTGGTCTTTTGATTTCTCTCACAAAGGAGCAGGTTTCCTTTTGATTGTGACCGTTTGTCCGGGTATGCGTGTCTGTGTGTCTGTTTTAGTTTATCTTCTTGGTTCTTTCGGTAAAGTCACGTAGAATGGAAACAATAAAAATAATAAAATAAAACATAATAAAATTATTCTCTTGACGTTTCGGCTACAACGCAAGCAGCCGTCTTCAGGTGAAGAATGAAACACTGCCAAGCTTGGAGCGTATATATAAGCTGGGTTGGAGGTGGAAGAAGAGCGCCTTGACAAAATAATTTGCATATCAAGAACAATTTAGCATATTTATTGGAAATGGGTAGGAGGTGGGCGGGGAGGTTCAAAGTCATATTATGCCCATGCATTATGCAGGATTCGCAGCATCAAAGGGAGGGGGTAGGGGGAAGCATTAACAAAGGGAGGGAATGTTAATAGTATGTAGAAGCAACGAAACATGTCAATGGGAGAGCGGTGGTAGGAGACCCGCAGCAGAACAAATAATCCATTCCCTGTGGAGAACACAAGATACACAGTCAATGCCAGTGAGTGGACTGCGGTCTGAAAGTCACCGTAAATGTGAACAACAATCAGTTAAGATCCTAAATGGTTTATTACGTCCTTCACATCAAGGACCTTTTTATCTGGCTGCCTGGATATCCTGAGCCAGTGATTGTCACCTCGGCCATACTTCCCCCTTCCTCTGGAGGTCATCTTTAGTCTTTTGGATGCAGATATTTTTAATTGCTTCTAAGTATGGTGTCTGTAGCCTTGTTTATTGTGAAACGGCCTTCCCCCTCTTTAGGTCGGCTCATCCTTAGAAATTAATTCCTGCTGTAGCATGTAATGACAGCCACTGGGAAGACAAAAGCGTTTGTGCAGGCTCTGCTTATACCCCTGGAACACATTATTTTGGTCGAAGAGAATTGAAAAAATTCGTATTGTATATTTTCTAAATGATCAAAACTTCTATCATTCGTTATCAAGTGTATATGTCTAACCCAGATCTCTTGGCACTATATAGAGATCGGTGGGTGTTAATAAACATGTAAATAGTCGTAGTAAAAAACTGAGCTACATAATAATATAACAATACATTCTATCAAGTTAACATTGAAGCCTATGTTTCAAATTATCATGAGGTGGTGGTCAATCCAGTTTTACAACTTTCCAAGCCAAGTTTGTGAATAACTAACTAGATTAGAGGCCGACCGAAATTCGGTTTTGGTACCGAAAGTTGGCAAATGGCCTCTTTCTGCGTACTTTTGGTTTCGGCCGAAAGTACATTTTTAACTTTCGGTTTCGGCCGAAAGTCATTTTTTTACTTTCGGTCTGGTTTCAGTTTCGGCCGAAACTGATATTGACTTTCGGTCATCAACTGAATATCTATTTTTAGAATATAACGCTAGTACTACGTCTATCACTCTGCCTATTGGCCGGTCAGTCGGCGCTAGGTAATCCTATGCGATAGGCTGCAAACACACACACCCGTCAGCAGCAGCAGCTTGGGAGCGAGGTTACAGCCGCAACCATGGTCTGCTAATGTATATACGACCGGTCAACAGACGGCAGCCTGCATTTTCATCCGTGGGTGGAGTCTCTTTGGCGGGACGACAACAAAGTGCCTCTGTTGTCTGTTCCCAGCCGCCTGCCCGCCTTGGCTTATGTGTTGCATTCGCTTCAGTCTACACGCGTGTTGATACCAAGATGCAAAGTCTGACAATATTGATATTCAGTTAGTTAATAGTTCCGTAGCGAATTAGTGATAACGAAATTACGAATCTGAGTGAAGTAGAAAATACAAATTAATAAACGGAGCAGTTAATCACCGTGAAGAATGTTGAAACATGCAGTGTGGGATTACTTCACTAAAGTCGATTGATGCAAGTGTAGTGGTGGTGTTGACGTGCGCCGACAGTGATGGATCACGGGGCGGTGCGGGGTTGGGCACGCGTTGTGGGCGTGGTGTGGACGCGCGCGCCGGGAGTGAGAGATCACGGGGCGGCGCGGCGTGAGTGGTGAGGCGCGCTGACACTGTGGGAAAACAGGATCGTAGCCAGCGCCCAGTGATTGGTCAAATGGGATGGGTGCTCTCAGCGACGTCCGCAGGAGGTGTATAAAGGGTGACGCGCGAGAGCACTCGGGGTTGTTAACCAGTTGAAGATCGAAGACGGAGTGAAGAGGTAGTGCCCTGAGACCCCTAGTCCCGCTGTCCTTGTTGGGACCGGGGCCCTGTGTGGCTCGGAGGCGAGACTGTGGGACCCGTGGTCCGACACCCATGTGGGTCGGGACTGTGGGACCCAGAGTCGAGAGGGACACCCTGGCTGGGTGTGTTCCGAGAGGCTATGGGGCGTAAGAGCCCGTGTTGGTGTAGCCAGGAGAACCGTGTGGGGTAGGCTGGTGTTAGCCACCCGTGTAGCTAAGTGGGTGTTAGTCACCCGAGTAGCTCAGTGGGTGTTAGTCACCCGTGTAGCTAAGTGGGTGTTAGTCACCCGAGTAGCTCAGTGGGTGTTAGTCACCCGAGTAGCTAAGTGGGTGTTAGTCACCCGAGTAACTAAGTGGGTGTTAGTCACCCGAGTAACCAAGTGGGTGTTAGTCACCCGAGTAACCAAGTGGGTGTTAGTCACCCGAGTAACCAAGTGGGTGTTAGTCACCCGAGTAACCAAGTGGGTGTTAGTCACCCGAGTAGCTAAGTGGGTGTTAGTCACCTGTGTAACGAAGTTGGTGAAATAAAGAGTGTGCTACCCGTGAAGTCGTCTCCCGCCGAGTTACTACATTACACAAGCAAGGCGCAGCAACCTGCTGGGCGAGAATGCGGAAAAAATGTTGTTTCTTAACTACAACATTCGTTTGTTTGGATATAATTACTAATTAAGTAACACCTAAAGATTTGATATTTAGCGACTCTTACTGCAGGCTCTGAATGATTAGTTTTAGATTTATTTTTAATTAAAGTAGCATTGCATCATGACATATTTCATAAATTGTGTCTTCGGTAACTTCGGTTATATACCTTTCTGTTTCGGTCTCGGTCGAAAGTGTAGTTAAACTTTTGGTTTCGGTTTCGGCCGAATTGCGGCCAAAAGTGTAGATAAACTTTCGGCTTCGGTTTCAGCCGAAAGTCAATTTTTTACTTTTTGTCTGGTTTCGGTTTTGGCCGAAACCAGAAATCCAGTTTCGGTCGGCCTCTACTCCAGATGTCTTTTGTGTGGGCGAGGCAGGGGGGGGGGTGCTCCTTGGCTAAATCCAGATATATATTAAAAAAACTATTGCATTCAAAATAGGCAACATCACTCTTAATATAATTTTCTGGAAAAAGCATATATACATCAACTGTCAGTGGCTGTCGCTCAGCACAATGCACGGCTGAGGAGTCTCTGTTGGTCTAGATATACGGGGGTGGGGGGGGGTGCCTGACTTGTCCCGGCTCACACCACACTCGGATCTCTCTGCGTGAGAGGATTACTCATCCCTACTCACACCACACACGGATCTCTCTGCGTGAGATAGGATGACCGATCCCTGCTTTGCCCCCAGACGCTGCAGCCGGGAGCCGAGCTGGATCAAGAGGCACTGCAGGAAATTCTCCCCAAGGTGAGACAGGTCCTAATGCTCTCTAAGAACCAGCTTTGCACCACACACAACATGCGCACCATGCGCACCACACGCAATGCACGGGAGCGACGCTTCACGCGTGACGCAACTGAGTGCCACCTGGCTGTGCTCCCTGCATGTGATGCATTACACTTGTCAGTGATGCATTCCTTACAAAGCAGACGTGTCATTAAGCTTGTGTGTGGGTAGGGGGCACAGCTGATGCATATATCAGTCATCTCAGTCAACCCATGCCACCTGGGTCTGTCCCATGACCTGTCAGCGAGCCTTCGACACCTCATGTGACCTTAAAGTGCACCTGGATCTTGAAAAATTAATAAAAATAAGAAGATTAAATGAAGATTAAAAACATGCGTAAACATCGGAAATTATGCTCATTTATGTAAATATGCGCACAAATTATGATAACGAGGGAGGTGATCATATTAAGTTATGCAAATGTATGCGATTATGCTAATGTTAGCAGTTATGATAATTATGCTTAGCTTCGTTGTCTCGGGTCGTATTATCAATCGGGATAATACAATGAGTTGTATGACGTTATCCAGGTGTGATGTAATTATGCTAAATTAAGCTCGGCTTCGTTGTCTTGGGTCGTATTATTAATCGGAATAATACAATTATCCTCGCTCTAACATTTACTGATTATATATTAGTGTGTTTATGTCAGGTCTCCAAATTCAAATCTCAACGCAGGATACAGTTCTTATAACTAAGTTTATTATGCATGAACTCAGGAAGGAACCACTCAGACTCTTCTGTGTTAAGCAATATTAATTTCTTAACAAAAACATAACACTAATATGCAAACTCTTATGCTTGGGATTATCAACACTACCACTGGGGAAGTTCCCCTCATTGATCCGTACATTTAACCATCAATGGTTACGTTGTCAAACTGGGCAACCGAACAATTGATTAATTCCACAGAGTAACACGAGCATATACGGCGATAGGGACTAGTCCTTAAACATGCATGCGACGATATTCATACGAAAGGCAATAAAAAGATTATTATATCCCGAAGACAAAAGTACACGTCAATAGATTAATCGGCAAGATTCTATAATTAACGAAATGCCTTGGAACAATGGTATGCAGCAGTGTATGTCTAGTTAGGCAAGATGCTTATCTTTTGGCTAAGGCTTCAATTAATTCGTGGGCAATATTATGTGATCAAAAGAAAGGTTTAACACAATATTCTCCCTGTGAGCGTGTAGATTCGTAACGAAGGTTTCAAACGTTTAGTTTATATTGATTCATCTATTGGTAATTTTTGATGCGATTAAAAAGAAAAATAACGACTAATGTACTTATAAACGACCATATTCATATCACTCAATGAGCAGCGAGGTTCTTCATTATCACTAATAGTTGACGCACCCTTGTCATTAGTCTTCTTATCATCAGTCCGGGTATGTATTTCAGGTGCGTGTGGGGATTTGTCTCCTTGATCCTTATTATTAGTCCGGGTATGTTTATGTATGTGAGCGTGGTTTTGGTACCCTTGGTTAATTCTTTGCGTCGAGCAGACGCCGGCGATGCGTGGTGGCATGTGAATGTGGGCGTGTCATACGAACGGCTTCGGAGCTCCCCCTCTCGCTCGGGGCCTGTCCGCTGTTAGCTGCCGGCTCTCTCCGCTGCTGGATGAGCTGTGTCGGCACGATGCTTGTCCTTGAAGATGCTCGGTCGCTCTTGTCCCTCGTCCGCTGGCAAGCTGACACCTGTGCTCGGTGGCGGTGGCGGCGCTGCTGCGCGCTCTCTCCGGCTCCGTGTTCTCTGGCGGTGAACAATGCGCTCGCAGTTCGTTCGCTGGTGGCAGACACCCTTGCTCGATGTAGCTGGTTCTCTGTGATGTTGGCTTGGTCGATGCTTGGCGCTTTCCGCCCTTTCTCAAGGTTGATTGCTGGATGTTGCTCGTCAGCTCAACTCGAACTGCAGCGGCTCGTGGGAGCTGGCACTCAGTGTAGAACGACTTTAGAGCAATACTTCTTCTGTCAGCGCTGAACTCGCACTAGGTAGCACATCGTTACTCAGCGAGCCTCGCCATCCTTGGTTGATTGCAGAGCCCTTCTGTTGCTGGTAGTGATCTTCGGTAGTTGCTGGAGTCTTCTTCTGCTGGAGTCTTCTTCTGCTGGAGTCTTCTGAAATTGCTGGAGTCTTCTGAATTGTATTCGCACACCTCTTAAACGGCCGTGAAAGCTTAGTACAATACAACGTATCACAATCCTTTACTTTGCAAGCGACTCAGTACATCAGGATAAATGGAGAATAAACTTTCAGCGATACTGTCGGCCCTTGCCGAACTCCGCTCTTAACAACACATCGTCACTTCTCTCTGCGCGGTGACACCCATGGTTGATGTCGAGGCCATGTCCCTCTCTCAGACTCCCCGCAGCCTGGTCCCTTGCAAGACTGAATTGCACGATCTGTGTCCGTGCTTAAATGAAAATTCGCCCACGTCGGCTCGCCTTCTCACAAAGGACCGGAATATCCTTTGATGTCACTCTGCGGTGGGGGAAGTTGGGCGTGTGTCCGTGTGTGTGTGTGTTCTGATTCAGTCATCTGTTAAGGCTGTGGAAAAGAGATGCCCATTCTGCTACCTCGGTTTATTATTGCAATAAACTCTCTGTGAGTTTCATTTCCCCCGCTTCCCCCTCTGCCCTCGCGGTGGGTGTGGCATTCTTTGCCTCACAAAAGCTTTTCAAGTTGTGTCCTGTTGTACCGTTTGGAAGTTAAAATAAAAACTCATTTTACATCTTACTTTGTAGTTATGATTCTGTAAGTGACTCAATGTATGTTTTGTAGCCGTGTTCACAGTATTTCTATCGTGGTTTGATTTATTTTTAAGGGGAGATGCTTTGTGTGTGCAAATCTTGCTATCACGTGCTGCTGGGAGAACAGAGGCGGCTGGGAGGATTCTCTATGGAATACATTTTATCTTGGTTATGTATGATTTACTTATTTCCCCTTTTATTCTTCTGGGCGACCCTCGGTCCAATACTTCATAATTATTATTTGGTTTATTTTTATTCAAGATTTGTGATTTAGCATTGTTATTACCGCGTGTTTCTTAGGGTTTTATTAACCTTTGTTGTCTAGCTGTATTCAGGGGTTTGTGCTGTTTTACTCGAGTTATGTTTTGGTGTCCTGAGGTTAGAGGTCTAAGTAAGTTTTCACTTAAGCTTTCTCGACTGCCGGAATTCATATTCCTTTTTTTTGTAAAGTCACATCAATATCAAGATACAAGAAACAATATGGGAGATGAATAATAGTAAAATAAGGTAATTAATAACTCTAAGGCCACCAATGTGGCTGCGGTCTGGTTTTAATCTGGTTGAGTGTGTTGACAGTCTATGTTATACACTTATTCTGATCGCTAATTTTTGGATTTGTTCGTTAACTGAGGTAACCAATCTGCGTGGTTTTCGCTGCCCTGGACGAGCTGGCGACATCTGTTTGGCGGCGGTCTTTGAAGTTGTGATGAGATATCCCTAGAATATCATTAGAGAACTCACCCCTCTTTCCTTTGTACCAAGGTTTTTTTTGTATTACCTTTATCTCCGGCTGCCTGGTTTCTGAAAGGCAGCTGTTGTGTGGGGTGTGGGTGGTGGTTACATTTCTGTTTGTGCTCCAAGCGACCCCGCGATTGATTATTTTAAAAAATATTGGCAGAATTATTCTTAATATTGATAATGCAAAAAGGCCTATATATACAACAGATGTCACCGTCATGTTGTGGTGAATGGCGGGTATTGGTATGTGGGCAGTGGGATCCGATAAATATTAATTTAATCAAATTCATTCATGGAGCTTAAACAATGAAAATAAATAAACATTAATGGAGTTACATTGTGCCGAGCAAAGGGCATCCATTATTGTACTCTAAATATATATTCTTCCATGTACATGCTCCCCAATTTCACTAAGCCACACTGACCAGTGCGGTGCAGTATGGCCAACTTACCCCCCAGCTTGCATAGTGTGTGGAGGTCCCCCTCTGTGAGTGGATTGACAACATGGCTTACACGTGTCCACGTATATACACATTACTAATTACAATATTAATTATTTGAAAAACAGATTAAGATTTGGAGGAGGTCTTGACGGAGTTATAATGAATGAATAATCCAGGAGTGCTGGCATTAAGCACATTTCATCAGATGCAGTGATAAAAAGGCAATGACATTGACGATGATTATCACGAGAGTGACGTGAAGACGAGTATAGCAGGCAGCGTGCGTGCATTTCTACCCCTCCACTGTCTCCCTGTCTCTCGCTGTGAGCGCAGCTGAGAGAGAAGCTGAAGGTAGAGACTGAGAGACGAGGTGAGGAGCACTCCGTGTCACTTACACTCAGCGTGTGTCACTTACACTCAGCGTGTGTCACTTACACTCAGCGTGTGTCACTTAAACTCGGAGTGTCATTTACACTCGGTGTGTCATTTACACTCCGTGTGTGTTACACTCCGTGTGTGTTACACTCCGTGTGTGTCACTTACTCTCCGGAATTATCACAACTATCACAGAGCACTCACCTACAACAAAGATCCCCAGAATAGCCTCAACAGACTATTGGGGCAAGTGCTGTTAGCGAGCAGCTATGAAGGCCGGCAAGGCACACGAGGGTGTGGGTGGCCAGCACCATGCTCGGCCGCCTTTGTCTCCTGAGTGGCAATGTTTACACACTGCCAGGTCCTCATTTGAAGCTGAATCGACCTAGAACAGACCCAGGGCTGGTTCACTGGTGTTGACCGTGACCGGGAACCGAACTTGGGTCACTGGATTCGTAGAGCAGAACACTAACTGCTACACTACTGCTCCCCACTCAGTAGTGTGTGACACTAACAACCGCCATTTGCCACTGAGTAACGGTGACGTCACCACGGCGCTTGTGCCAGGCTATTGTCCACTTTAAGGCCACGTGAAGTATCGAAGGCTCGCTGGCAGGAGGTTACGGGACAGACCCAGGTGCTATGGGTTAATTGAATGAGTCTTAATTTTGGAGCTTTCGTGACTGCAGGAATTATTCTTTGGTTCTTTCGGTAAAGTCACGTATAAAGATAAAATAATAAATTAAATAATAGCATACGACGTTTCGATTGCAACACAAGCAATCATCATCAGGTATAATGAAATAGCGACAAAAAATCTAACCAGAAAACCACAGACGGACATATAAGCAGACAGATATCACCAAGATACACAGAGAGAGCAACACAGGTACAGGGGTGATCGTCTCTGTGGGGTGGCTTTAAAATTTAAATAGACAGAGGGGGGCGGAGGCAGAGAGAGGGAGGGGTTAGAGAAAAAAATTACATGTCAATGAGTACGAAGAGACGCGGCTTAGAGGGAGAAAGAACACACTAAATTAAACAACCTAGCAAAGTATCGAAATGTTATGTAAAACGACACAGAGAGTCGGTCAACACACAATTAAGTGTGAAAATTCCAAAGAAAGACATAAAACACTTAAATTCTAACTTAGCTATCTTTGAAATACGTAATCGACCAGGCTATGCGTTAATTGTGTGTTGACCGACTCTCTGTGTCGTTTTACATAACATTTCGATACTTTGCTAGGTTGTTTAATTTAGTGTGTTCTTTCTCCCTCTAAGCCTGCGTACTTTACTACACGTCTCTTCGTACTCATTGACATGTACATTTTTTCTCTAACCCCTCCCTCTCTCTGCCTCCGCCTCCCTCTGTCTATTTAAAGCCACCCCACAGAGACGATCACCCCTCTCTGTACCTGTGTTGCTCTCTCTGTGTATCTTGGTGATATCTGTCTGCTTATATGTCTGTCTGTGGTTTTCTGGTTAGATTTTTTGTCGCTATTTCATTATACCTGATGATGATTGCTTGTGTTGCAATCGAAACGTCGTATGCTATTATTTAATTTATTATTTTATCTTTATACGTGACTTTACCGAAAGAACCAAAGAATAATTGAATGAGGTGACTGGCAGTGTCCTTATGACCTGTTCCGGTTTGGCAGTAGAAGTCTCACTCCAAATCAGTCGAGTGGTATTACCTTTACATCAGCTCTGTAACATTATGGGGAAGCTACCTGGCCTGTTGTTCCATATAAAGCTTCAGGTCTTATCGGCCATAGTTATAACCTCTCTTATCTACAATTGCGAAGCGTGGGGTTTTTAAGGAAAATCTGTGCCAGTTTGAAGCATTAAGTCTGTTCTCCCTCCGTTCCATCCTAGGTACAAACACCCTCGATTGTATGAGTGCACAGATCCTTGAAAGATCTGGACACATTCCCATCCGTTAGCTCTAGCAGTCCAGGCTGCGTTCACTAGGTTATATAGCCTGCATACCCAGTCACTGCATGCCCAAGTAGCTTCTGTTTCACTAGATAGTGGGAGCTAAAGCCTGGAAAGAATATTACCGTGCAGTTGGAAGCATTTGGCCTCCCAACAACAATGAAGGGCAGACGGGCGATACTCAGAACAACGAGCATAGCTCCAGCTGGTTAAAACAAAATAATTTGGCACAGCGGAGACCACAGGTGGTGCATCTGCCAGTCATCTCAGTCAGTCAACCCATAATACCTGGGTCTGTCCTGTGACCTATCAGTGAGCCTTTCGACACGTTACGTGGCTGAAAAATGCATCGAGCCTGGCACAAGCACTGTAGTGATTATTATTGTTGAGTGTTGTAAGAGTCTTACACTGAGAATGAGAGTCTCACAGTGAGTGATGCATGAGTGTAAGAGTGGCGCTGTCTTTGTTCACACAGATTACAGCCTCGAGTGGGGAGACATCGCCGTTCCCAGGAACCGCATCTTTGGGAATAAATGGCCCAAGTCAGAGAACGGCAAAGTCTACGTGCCCTACAAGGTGTCCCTCGCCTTCTGTGAGTGTTCCGCCTCAAGTGCTGGTTTCCTAAGATCTGGAACTTCTTTCAAGACATACACCACCATAATCACACACACTTAACCTCTTTTGCTATGTGCAGCTGGGTGCCTCTTTTGTCTAAAACGATGCTTTCGCTGTTTTGCACCCATACATTTTCCTATTAAAACGTTTGCATGAAATAATTTCATTTTATTATCACTCTAATGATTTAAGAAGCCACAATAAAGGTTGTTTTGGGTTAGATTACGTGAATATAAATGTGTTGTGAAACCTGCCACCACCCGATGCAGCCAATTAGTCATGTAAACAAAATGTGCCAATTAGTTACTACTTCAGCATACCAGTGTGTTGGAGAGTAAACCCACCATTGGAGGCAAAGGCCTACGTGTTAAACTGCCCTAAGTAGCCACCTACATCTAAGCCATTGCTGCTGCTACAGCAACTGCAACATTCCTCTTTGGGAAAAAAGTTTTTGGTTGTTCTTGAAATTAGCGTGAGAAAACGTTATCAGAATTACCATTTAAATTAATCTGTAGAAAAAGTCCTTGAAAGACCTCGCACGCTCCGGTCATGAAATGCTAATTTTCCTGCTCCTTGTGCTTCATCCCTGTTCCTCGATTTTCCTACGCCTAGTTCTTTCTGTGCCTTGTTCACCCTCTTCATTAAAGACCAATATCTTTAGCTGCTTTTAAAATAAACTTTGAGCAATGTACCTCCCACCGCCGGGAGACTGGAAGGGGGACCAGATTGAGGGCAGAGTTCGCATGAACAGAGTGGCACTCGTTTAGAAAAAAGTGCGGCACCCAATGTGTAACAGGGTCTAAATTATGTAGAGCTGTGCTATGTGTGAATTTATAATCAATTGACCATAATCGCTTTTGGGCAAAGATATTGCTGTGATAGGCTGTAGGCGAGTGGATAATAAGGAACATTTGTCTCTGAAGAAAAAAGTTACTCAATTACTTTGTAGGATTGGTGTGTTTGCTTACATTCACCCAAAGATCAAACCATATCCCCAGAGCTTTGATGAATTGATATTTCCTTTGGAAAAGCGTTAGCAAACATTATTTTCAATTCACAAATCATTGACCCTAGTGGAAGAGATGGAATTCTAACTTATGATTGGGATATAATCTCGCAGTTAGTGAATTAGTTATATGTATCTCACTATCACAAAAAATGCGCATCACATAGGATACAGAATCTCAAATGAAGAGGAAGTTCCAGATGTCATACTTGAAGAGGTCAACTCTGTCGATTGTAGTGTGAACAAGGGGATAGTTCCTGGACCAGATGGTATAATCATGAACATTATCAAAGAAGAGGGACATTGCAATGACTAGAGGATATACATTTAGAACCATCATAGTCACATCAGTTATTATTGGCATGCATTCTGACATCACGCAAACTTTGACATCACAGGTCCAGTAATTATATTTGTTACGTCTGATAATTACCAATGACTTGGTTTTAGAAGTAACATACCCTTTATTCGGCATTTAAGGTGATGTAATCACATTCCTTGATTTTGTTTTGATTACTTTATTTAAATTAACATACATACGATAAAGAGAAATACACGCTATCTGAGGCATCCCATCTGCTCTCAGGGACGAATAGTGAACGACCTCAGACCCTAGCGCTGTGGTAGCAAATAGAGAACATTTGTTGTAACTCTGTAATAAACATGACTCTCGATATATAGGAAGTATAACTTTACCTTATTATATACATGGCATAATCATACAAGTAGGCCTCTAACTAAGCCTAGAGAGGCTCGAGTCGGGAATCATGACGATTCCTCAAGTCGCCAGGTGGGGGGACCGTGAAATGAAGATTTTGCACGTGCAGAGAGTCCACTTCGTGTGTTTTTTTATGAATCTGTGCCGCTCACTCAACACAAGTTGTTTAGAAAGCCAGATATCAACGCTGTCAAGGACATGCATTGGGGACTCAATGAATGAGTCATAAGTCAATAAGTCACACATGATTGATGCTTTCCAAGGACAATAGCAACTATGACAAGACTAAAACAATGAGGAAATCACCGCACCTCACCATCAGTGGCCCCTGGGGCCCTCCTCAGGGAGGAGGATCCTGCTGCTGCGGTGCCGTCTGTGTTTCCATCGCTATCACAAGTGCTCAGTGGTCAGCGTGATCCTTCATCTAGCTCCTCTCACACATGGCGACTTACTTGACTCTTGAACCTCCCTCTGTCTCATCGCACAGTTGATGGCGATGTCAAGAAGATCGAGGAGGCTGCGCTGGAGTTTAAGAAGAAAACGTGCGTCCGGTTCATCCCTCGCTCCAACGAGACCGACTACATCTACATCCACGCGTGGGAGGGGTGAGACCCTTAGACCACAGAGACGCAGAGACTACGTAGAGAGGGACACTACAGAAACACGGACACTATAGAGACATGGCTATTACAGACACACAACCGCTACAGAGACATGGATACTGCAGAGACATGGACACTGTGGAGACAAGAACACAATGTGGCATGGCCACTATAGAGACATAGACACTTCAAAGACACTGAGTCTAGACACTGAGTCTACAGTCTACAATGTAGACTGTAGACTCAGTGTCTTTGAAGTGTCTATGTCTCTATAGTGGCCATGCCACATTGTGTTCTTGTCTCCACAATCTCCATGTCTCTGCAGCGTCTGAGTCTCTCTACCATCTGCATCTATGTAGACTCTACATAGATGCAGACGGTAGAGAGACTCAGACGCTGCAGAGACATGGACATTGTTCTGTCCCTTTTTGATATGTACACCCAATGATCACTAATGGCAGTAAGCGCAATGTGGAAATGATAGCCTAGTTAGGATGTCTGGTCATATGACGCTTGATAATTTACAATATCTAGCACAAACAGGTTTGGAATAGCTATCCAGATTGAGGGTCCCCTGATCACATGACTATACAGAGGCTGGTTCAGCGTTTTAAAAATGCAGAAGAGAAGTTGCAATCTTGTACCCACAATACTTGTGAGTAATTCATGTTCTTACTGATGTAGAACACAAGAATATTTCAGTTCATGGCATATAACAGGTTTCAAAGACAGAGTTACACAGCATTCCACATGTGCTCTGATAAAGAGGCCTACTCAGGCATAAGCATGGGCAGCTCATTTTGTTAAAGACTGAGAGATATTGTGAGTCACTCTTGGAATAGCTGCCCTGCATACATCTTGATGGTATATCCAACGCTCCCTAGAGCAAGGATAATGAAGTACAGTGAGGGAAAAAAGTATTTGATCCCCTGCTGATTTTGTACATTTGCCCACTGAAGAAATGATCAGTCTATAATTTTAATGGTAGGTTTATTTGAACAGTGAGAGACAGAATAACAACAACAAAATCCAGAAAACGCATGTCAAAATGTTATAAATTTATTTGAATTTTAATGAGGGGAATAAGTATTTGACCCCTCTGCAAAACACGACTTAGTACTTGGTGGGTAAAACCCTTGTTGGCAATCACAGAGGTCAGATGTTTCTTGTAGTTGGCCACCAGGTTTGTGTTGTATCCTAGCCTTCTTCCATCATTGAGATATAATGAATGAAAACACACCAAAAAGCAGCAAACTGCAAAACACCAGGGGTTGTTAAGTAATGAACTGGAGGGAGCAAAGATACCCAAAAAGGCCAAGGAATTAAATTATTAAATAAGTGGGTCAGCTCAAGGCTGTGCACAGGGGAGGGAGCTGATGTAAACAACCCTGCACGTCTGAACGTGAGGGGGCCTTTGACCTGAAATTAAGAATAACACTCCCAGAGCAGAAGGTTGGATGGCCACAGTGAGACGAATAAGAGCGTTGTATATCTCAAGGATGCAGACTCAGCTGAATAACAAGGCTGCGGGGGTCACCAGAAGTTCGCGTTCGCCTAGTTAAGACGAAAAACTCAATTATTCTGTATTGCTATTAAAGTAACGTTAAAGTCGGGATTTAACAACAGGATAGGCTAAAGTTATTGATATTCACACCCACTCCAATTAAACCAGGCCACAAGTTACGCCTACTGAACCATCACCATCATTAAGTCAATATGAAATGTTATTTCCATACTTTAATACTTTTTATACAACTCGACCCAAAGCATATGACAATCAGAACCTTCCTAAGTCAAAATTGAATCGCACCCAGACAGGAGCGAATAGTCGATATAAGGTTGAAGAGGGAAGGAAATGAAGAGCACGGCGAACTGCAAACGTAAGCAAAAAAGCCGGGAACGACACACCAACCCAGCGACCCACCAGCCCAACAACAGCGAGTCGGGCTTCGACAGGCCATAAAAGTAGAAATAATAACTCCCGGGGTCAGGGGACATCAGAAGAAGCAGGCAGACAAAAACCAGAACTGACTCCAAGGTTCAACCGCCCTCACCTACAAGGAGTGACGGAAATTAATGAGGCCTTGAGTTAAAGGCGTCAGCTGGACAGCAACAACAACGGCAAGCAGAGACAGGGTGAGGCAAAGACTGCGAGGCTATGAAATGCAACTTCATGTCAGTAAAGCCCTGACCAACAAGTTAAGTTAAAGACATCACAATACATAATATCGTACATAACATCAATGTTAACGCTATTCACCGTAAACTATATTCCGCTTATATAACCATGCAGACACCAAGGAATACGAATTCCTAGGATCAAGAAACTTACCCCTTAACCTAAGATATCGGAAATAAATTAATAATAATAAGCCTATGCATGAAAAGACCAAAGTAAAACTTATGAAAAGCCAGGATAACGGGATGAATCACCACCAGGTCGAATATAAAATACATAATAAAAGAGCGATGTTAAACCCAGGGTCGGAGAGAAAGGGAGATCCCGGCCGTCTTTGTATCCCCGCAGCGCGGGATAAGAGTGTGTATACGCTCGGGGAGGCACCTCCACTTGGGTCAAGCACCACGATGGGAAACGGCAGACCTTAGGTTACATACAGAATCATAACTGTGAAATGGTAAGGGACAAATGTTAAAACTTTTTAACCATTTCCTTGTGCATCGGTGAGGGTCGGAGGGAGTGTTGCCCTCCCTCCAGGTCGTGCAACACGGACAGAGACGCCTGTGAGACGATTTGTAACGTCTGTGTTTTGGTTCATGAAGAAGGCCAGACAAGAGATAATATTGCACCCAGACAGAGAGACGACTTCGAGGCAATTTGTAACATCTGATTGTTTGCTCGTGGATTTTATGGAGGGAGTATGACAACGGAATATACCGTGGGTGATGCACACAAGGACAAGGACATACGGACACACACATGGACACACCTACCTACGGACAGATCCTGACACAGCAAAAATCGAAAGAAACCCCGCCTTGTGGGCAGGACCCAAAAGGGATTTTTCGGCATAAAAGAAAGGACCCTGAGCATTGGAAACCAGCTCGACCGGGAGGGTCGACTCAGGAGCGAGCTGCGACCAGCGGGTCGGCTCGACTCATCTTCAGCTCGACCGGGAGGGTCGACTCAGGAGCGAGCTGCGACCAGCGGGTCGGCTCGACTCATCTTCAGCTCGACCGGGAGAGTCGACTCAGGAGCGAGCTGCGACCAGCGGGTCGGCTCGACTCATCTTCAGCTCGACCGGGAGGGTCGACTCAGGAGCGAGCTGCGACCAGCGGGTCGGCTCGACTCATCTTCAGCTCGACCGGGAGGGTCGACTCAGGAGCGAGCTGCGACCAGCGGGTCGGCTCGACTCATCTTCAGCTCGACCGGGAGGGTCGACTCAGGAGCGAGCTGCGACCAGCGGGTCGGCTCGACTCTTCAGCTCGTCTGGGACTCAGCCGAGTTCGATCGGCTCACCGGAGCCGGCTCTCGGGGCTCGACTCAAGCGGCTCCCCATCTCCTCTGCAGGCGGGCAAGACCCGCTTGACAGCTCAACTCGGCCTGCGTGGGTCAACCTCTGCCGAGTCGGAGGTCTCTGCTGCCGTCAGCGTCGCGGTTTGGCGACGAGGCGACGACCCAACACTGCACGCTGCGAGCGAGCTGTGGGCGCCACCTACCGACCGGGCATCCAAACCAATTCACCACGGTGACAGGGGAGCGACTGATACGTATGACACGCACCGCCCCCTCACCACACGACCACCAGGCGTCTGTTTGACATAAAGAACCGACTCCGAACACTGACTATTCAAGACAACTCTTACCACTCAAAAACACTCGAGACCGAGTGATGGCCATCCGTCGTTTATAAGAGTATTCGTAATTTTTATCTTTAATATTTAGTGGGCTGTACTCTTAATCGCATAAATTCCCAACAGATCCATCAATACGAATTGATTCTTGGCACCTCCTTCCGCCAAGCCACGCTCACGTGGGGAGTGGTGGCCCACCAGATCCTTATCAGGTGATCTGGTCCCCAATTAGTAAACTTGATAAGATAACGATCTTCGGAAAAGGAGCACCGTCGCAGGCCCTTACTCCGAGCCATTCTGTTGTCAGATAACCTGCCAATGTATCTGTTGAGATTGGTGCCTTTAAGAATAATAACTGTTTTTGATTGTGTTTTTCATCACCGTATAATCTTCCAAGTATTTTTCAGTCATAATCGCCGCACGTACTCGCATCCTCTACAGAATATTCAACTGTCCCGTGACCCAAGGTGCTAACAACGTGATAAGGGTTGCATATGATCAATAAGGAGTGCGGTACTGCGTGAACAATATTGAGTAATCATTCATTAACGTTAAGGTTTTTCTTAGCATAGTATTTGCATGTTTTAACGACTCTCTCTCACTAACAACCATCGCGTTATGCGGGATACATGTGCCGTTGTCAAAGTGAAATCAGACAATCATTGATGATACTGTATTGATGCCGTGTTGACGTTCCGGGGATTGAGAGTTCGCATACTATATCATAGTTGAGGTTGAATTAGTAATAAATTGATTAATACAGAAGTGGTTGTGTGATTCTTTCCTGAAATCTATGCATAAGATCTGCTTCTGCGTTGAGATCTGAACTTGGTGACCTTAATAAACACACTAATACATACTCAGTAAATGTTAAAGCGATAACGGGGTGAACCGGGGACCTAAAAAAATAAGCGAGAATGAGACGAACCTAGACAACGATGCCGAGTTAATCTAAGTTAATCTTGTATACTTACACCACACCTGCATAACTGCATACGATTAATTGCCTTATTCCGATCGATAACCCACCCTCGTCACCGAGGCGGGGTCTGGTTATCATAACGACTTGCATTATCATAATTACACCCACTCGCATAATTACTACGATTACCTCTCGAATTGGCATAATTAAATGTGCATAATTACATAAATTAACATATTTCCGGATAATTACACATTTGGCCAAATTTCATTTGATTATTATTATTTTCACTGAATATTCATAACCCACATATACAACATAATAATTTCACCCACGCACGCATACAACATATCAAAATTTTGATACCCGACATATACAACATTTGCACACATCTCAGGAGGGATTTTGTCCCACTCCTCTTTGCAGATCTTCTCCAAGTCATTAAGGTTTCGAGGCTGACGTTTGGCAACTCGAACCTTCAGCTCCCTCCACAGATTTTCTATGGGATTAAGGTCTGGAGACTGGCTAGGCCACTCCAGGACCTTAATGTGCTTCTTCTTGAGCCACTCCTTTGTTGCCTTGGTCGTGTGTTTTGGGTCCTTGTCATGCTGGAATACCCATCCACGACCCATTTTAAATGCCCTGGCTGAGGGAAGGAGATCTCACCCAAGATTTGACGGTACATGGCCCCGTCCATCGTCCCTTTGATGCAGTGAAGTTGTCCTGTCCCCTTAGCAGAAAAACACCCCCAAAGCATAATGTTTCCACCTCCATGTTTGACGGTGGGGATGGTGTTCTTGGGGTCATAGGCAGCATTCCTCCTCCTCCAAACACGGCGAGTTGAGTTGATGCCAAAGAGCTCCATTTTTGTCCCATCTGACCACAACACTTTCACCCAGTTGTCCTCTGAATCATTCAGATGTTCATTGGCAAACTTCAGACGGGCATGTATATATGCTTTCTTGAGCAGGGGGACCTTGCGGGCGCTACAGGATTTTAGTCCTTCACGGCGTAGTGTGTTACCAACTGTTTTCTTGGTGACTATGGTCCCAGCTGCCTTGAGATCATTGACAAGATCCTCCCGTGTAGTTCTGGACTGATTCCTCACTGTTCTCATGATCATTGCAACTCCACGAGGTGAGATCTTGCATGGAGCCCCAGGCCGAGGGAGATTGACAGTTATTTTGTGTTTCTTCCATTTGCGAATAATCGCACCGACTGTTGTCACCTTCTCACCAAGCTGTTTGGTGATGGTCTTGTAGCCCATTCCAGCCTTGTGTAGGTCTACAATCTTGTCCCTGACATCCTTGGAGAGCTCTTTGGTCTTGGCCATGGTGGAGAGTTTGGAGTCTGATTGATTGATTGCTTCTGTGAACAGGTGTCTTTTATACAGGTAACAAGCTGAGTTTAGGAGCACTCCCTTTAAGAGTGTGCTCCTAATCTCAGCTCGTTACCTGTATAAAAGACACCTGGGAGTCAGAAATCGTTCTGATTGAGAGGGGGTCAAATAATTATTTCCCTCATTAAAATGCAAATCATTTTATAACATTTTGGACATGTGTTTTTCTGGATTTTGTTGTTGTTATTCTGTCTCTCACTGTTCAAATAAACCTACCATTAAAATTATAGACTGATAATTTATTTGTCAGTGGGCAAACGTACAAAATCAGCAGGGGATCAAATACTTTTTTCCCTCACTGTAATAGAGCCCACTGAAGTGGTCTGATGTGTAGTCTCACCCAGAGCACAATCGCCGTAGTGAAGGTCATGTGCTCCAGAAGGACTCGGATA
This sequence comes from Lampetra planeri, assembly GCF_965212315.1. Classification (NCBI taxonomy): domain Eukaryota; kingdom Metazoa; phylum Chordata; class Hyperoartia; order Petromyzontiformes; family Petromyzontidae; genus Lampetra; species Lampetra planeri. Next base: position 5,324,695 of record NC_136109.1, on the reverse strand, counting down.
TACCTTGTCTTGGTCACCAGTCCGGTTTGCAGCTCTTGAACCTGGTGGCTTATGAGCAGTGCCTTGTAGTTTGGAAGCTGCATCTGACCTTAGTCCATCCAGATGTTGGTACCAAGATGGTAGATAACTGAGTCGTTCGGAGGAAACAATTGGCTTGGTTCAGAGACGTGTTGCCGCTCTGATCAAGTCACCAAATTTGGGTAAATGTGAACACCCTTCTCTAGCCGCCAGGAAGTTCATGAGTCACTTGGTGAACAGCATTGGAGCAGGGGCCAGTACACGTAGCGTTGCCTAGAGCATAGAGCTGCAGCTACTGGAAGTACCGCAGGTGCATGGAAACATGCAGATAGGCATGCATTGCAAGTAAGGCATTTAGCATTCTTACATCCAGGATTGCCCTGTAGCCCACATAACTTTTCTGACCATGAAACATCTGGAGTAAAACCCCAGTCCTTGTTGATTGGCAGCAACATGTTGAATGGCTTCTATGTTGAGAAGTCGTGAAATTTATTTGGTGAGCATCTGAGAGAGCTCTAGATCTTCCAGCGGAAGTGAAGGCTTGAACCCACTGAAACGTGGGGCTTCTGTAAGTCCCAATGACTCAGACCCATGTGTCCGGTGTCGTGCATGCCCACATAGTTATACAGTCGCCTATGCATGCAGGAGACTAGGGGGTTCAGCTGCTTTACTTGGCACCATCAGTGCTGCTAATGCTTGTATGCCGTGGTGGTTGTGTCAGTTTGGCACTGTGGGTATTTGTGCTTCTCCTTTATTCTGCCTCCTGCAAAGCTGGATGTGTAGGCTGGTTTCCTGCTGTAGTACTGGGACTGGTGTCTGGAGGCCTGCAGGGGACAAAATGACTTATGTGCCTCTGCCTTCCTTCCATCGTAAGTCGTTCCATCAGGTCCTTGTGAGAGTGGTTCTCCCCTTCGAATAGTACAGTGCACAAGACCACCCTTGAATTGGTGGTCAGCTTTTGTCCCCTTATGTCAGATCACCCTTCTGCCCGTTACAGCAGAAGCCACCATCAGGGATGTGTTTTTGAACAAGTATCTTCTTGCATCAAGCTAGGCCTGGTGAAACTGCTGGTCCTCCTTGGGCCTGAGAGTTTCCATCGACTCGGGAATGAACTTGGCTGCGAACGCCATGTACGTAGAGATCTATATGGCGGAAGCTGCGGCACAATGACCTTTATCCATGCCCCGTCCATAGCATCTGATAGGGCCTAGCAACAGGGTGACCTTGGTGCACCTTCACTACCATAGCTGCAACCACATGTGGTATGAAGCGAATGCGTAAAGGTCCACCTTGTCCAGTGCATAATGGGCATTGAGGTTATGCCTGGTCCATGTTGCCTCGGCTGGTTTTGCCCATTCCCCGCAGATCTACTTCATCAGAGACTCTGGAAGCAAAACAGTTGTATTTCTTGCTGGCAGACCCCTGGTAAGAATTGTCTTCGACTTGATTGGCTCCAGTTGTTTTGGTTCAGAAGCTTGAGCTTGATCTTCCTCGTCAGTGAGCACAGGCAGTCATGTGGGAACATTCATTTCTCAGTTCTCTCTTTGACGAATCTCGGTCCAAGTGTAATAAAAGACTTGACCACGATCTCTGGCTCAGTGTCCTTTATTTGGTCCGTACTGTATTACCCACACGGCTGTCTCCTCTTTGCTCAGTCCCCACAGTACTGACTCCGATGTCTCTCTCTTCTCCACCAGCAGCCCCTCTGTTGGCCTCTGTCGCTCCTGTAGCCCCCACAGCAGCTCCGCTGCTGTTACTCACTCTCAGTCCCCCTGGCTGTAATCGCTGCTGCTCTTCTCCCTCTTGCTTACTCCGCAGCGCTGACAGCCTCGTGCTGTCTCTCTCTCTCTCTTCGTCGCTCCTGCGACTCTCTGCAGCCACACCGTTGCCTCTAACACACAGCCTTCCTGGCTGTACTCTCCGCAGCTTCTCACCACCCTTTAGCTCCCTGCTATTCTCCGGGGTTGGCTCCCGCTGGCCAACGGTGCCCCCTCCTCACGTTCGCCCGCGCGGCCCCACTCTTTTCCATTCACACCCCGACTGACTTCTCTTTCCGGTTTACCCACTTAAGGACCCCAACCTTTCACCCACGTCACTTGGCTCCGCCTCCCCGTGACGTCACATCCGGAAGGTCGCTCACGCCCGCATTACACCACCCTCCCCCGTAGAAAAAACCCAGCCGACCTCGGCTGAACAATACCAAAGCGTAATGCGGTGAACCGACCTTCCGCGCTAAAGGACACCAAGCATGCAATATAACAACAGAACAATAACAACAAGTAACATCACGGACGTACAGAAAGCATGCAATAAATACAAGGGTAAGAACAAGAACAACAACACAACATACAATCAACGAAACGTAAGTGATTTAGAGCGTGTGCGGGTCGCCGGCCCGTCCCGGACGGTCGGCGGCCCGCTCGCAGAACGGGAACGCGATGGAACTCGATGAATGACAGGGGGTAATTCTCCTGTTGCGGTTGGAAGTCCACCAACGTCCCGTGTTCCCGAAGAATCAGTCTTGGCCGTGTCCTTTGAATGTGCCTGCGGCGGGGTCGGAAGGGCTGCAGGGCTCGAAGGTCTCGCAGACCTGGCAGGCGCCCTCTGAGCAGGGCCCCTCGTCCCCCTCGGTGTCACGGCCGACCTGTCTGGAACAGGTACGACAGGCGCTCAAGCAAGATCAGTGGACGCAGGCAGGGGAGAGTCGGCAGCAACAGACCCCGGCAAGGCAACATTGGGAGATGACGCATCACGTAGGGGAGCAACATATGGTTTCAACCGCGACGTATGAACAAACCAACGGCGAGAACCAATCTGAACGCGCGCCGACTGTGGATTGGGAACCTCAATGAGGCGCACAGGACCATGCCAAGGTTTGTGCAATTTAGGAGAGGTCCCCGGCCGCACCTGCGGGCAATGGAGCCAGGCCAGGTCACCAACCTTCCAGGGGCACTCCCCCTCGGACCGCCGAGCATACCGCTCGTTCCGGGCCTGGGCTTTGGCCGTAGCCACGCGGGCATTTTCCCGCGCCTCCGTGACCCGGCGAACCGTGTCCTGAATGTATTCAGGGAGTGGTTTACGAGGTCCCTTCACCCCAGTACCCAATTGCACATCCACCGGAGGCACGTTTTCCCGACCATACATAAGGTAAAACGGCGAATACCCTGTAGCCGCATGAGGCGTCATCCTGTACGCCGAAAGCACTCCGGGGATGTGCAGATCCCAATCTGATTGCTGTTCACTCACAGTATGGCAAAGCATGGCAGACAATGTCCTGTTCAGCCGCTCAACCATACCATCCGTCTGCGGATGGTATGGGGATGTCCGTATTTTCTTAGTCCCAAGGCCCGCGCACACTTCCGCCAATAATTTAGAAGAGAAATTTCGGCCCTGGTCCGTGAGGAGTCTCTCAGGCGCCCCCTTGTCCATAATATACCCAAACAAAAAGGCGTCGGTGATGGCTGCGGCCGACTGATCGGGCAACGGCCAGGCCATCGGCCAACGGGAGAGATACTCAACCCCTACCAGCAAATATTTATTTCCCCTCGCCGATGGTGGGAAGGGTCCTAATATGTCCAGTGCCACCAATTCATTGACTCGAGACACCTGAATCGACTGGAGAGGCGGCACGTAAGGATGTTTAGGCGGCTTACGTCGGGCGCACTCAGGGCACGCGCGCACGTGCCCTACGACATCTGTCGCCATGCCGTGCCAAAAATAATGACGTTGCAACGTCAACAAAGTCTTCTGCACCCCTAAATGTAAGAGTGTCTCACAATGGAGAGTCCTAATCAACTCGAATCGCAAGGACGTCGGTACCACCACACACCAGCTTTCCTGGACCCCTTCTCGCCACATAAGCAGACCATCTCGGAGAGCGGTTCGCGGCCCCACAGCCGAACTCGGACTCCCATTGTCCCTCGTAGACCGCTTCCGCATGGACAACAACGACTCATCCATCATCTGTTCCCGAATCCAGACAGACCGCGGCAGATTCAAAACCCCGTCAGTCGGTCCCGGTTCCATCGGAGTATCCGACTTCTCGACGGCCAACGTAAGCGGCTGAGGGGGGTTCAGAATCGGCGAACACCTATGCGTCCCCGACTCACATTTGCAAGGGGCTCGCCGCGGTAATCTGGAAAGTGCGTCAGCGTTCGCATGGCGCACCCCCTTCCGATGTTGAATTTGGAAGGAAAATTCCTGTAGCATGTCCAACCAACGTGCCCACTGTCCGAATGGCTGGTCCATTTTAAGTGCATATTGCAAGGCCGCATGATCCGTTCGCACAACAAAGGAACGACCGTAAAGGTACGGTCGAAATTGCCGTAGGAAAAAAACAACCGCCAAAAGTTCTCTACGAGTGACACAGTAGCGAGTTTCCACAGGAGACAAGACTCGGCTACCATACGCCACGACGCGCTCTACACCCCCTTTAGACTGTGATAACACCGCCCCAATACCTGTGTCACTCGCGTCCGTATCAAGAATGAATGGGCGATCAAAATCGGGATAATCCAATGTTGGGGCCGTTGCCAATAGATCACGCAGACTCCGAAAGGCCGCCTCTTCCGGCTGTCCCCAAACAAACTTCCGTCCTTTACCCGTAAGGAGATGCAAGGGCCTCGCAATCGTCGCAAACCCCGGCACAAATCTTCGGTAATACGAGGCAAATCCCAAAAACCGCCGAACATCCCCCACGGTGGCCGGAGTCTGCCAATCCCGGACGCACGCCGTCTTTTCCGGATCCGTGGACACCCCCTCAGCACTCACAATGTGCCCCAGATAACGGACGGACCGTTGCAGTAGGTGGCATTTCTTTGGTTTAAATTTTAAATTCGCAGAGCGCATCCTCGTGAACACTGTCTCCAGCCGTGTTAAATGTTCCTCAGATGTGCGGCTGAAGACAATGATATCGTCCAAATATATAAGACACGTCTCCCACTGCAACCCCGTCAAAACGAGCTCCATCAATCTTTGAAATGTGGCAGGGGCCGCATTCAATCCCATCGGGAGGCAGTTAAATTGAAATAACCCCTGCGGCGTACGGAAAGCGGTTTTCTCCCGTGAGGACTCGTCAAGGGGGAGCTGCCAAAATCCCGAAGAGAGGTCCAGTGTGGAAAAGAACTTAGCCCCCGACAATGCGTCAAGGGAGTCGTCCATACGCGGCAGGGGGTACGCATCTGCCACCGATATCTTATTCAATTTCCGGAAATCAACACAAAATCGCAAGTTGCCATCCTTTTTCTTAACCAAGACCACAGGAGCGCCCCATGGGCTGTTAGATGGCGATATGATGTCCGCAGCCAACATGCCTTCTACTGCCCCCCGAATGTGTTCTCGCTCCGCAGGACTCATCCGATGCGAATTTAATCGAATAGGGGCAGCGTCGCCCGTCTCAATGTGATGGGAAAGCAACGATGTGCGGCCCAGATCCAAATCATCGGAGCTGAACACATCCGAATACGTCAACAACAATTTACGCAGCGCATCACGTTGCTCCACGGACAGGGAAGAATTTTCGTCACATAAGTTAGCAATCCAACGATTATCCGAACCGCCGGGGTTGGAAACACCAGCGACCACTCCCCGGCTATGCGGACAATCGTGCGTCGCAAACGCCGTAGTGGCATGTGCCACAACCGTACCGGCCGGAACACGGATGTTTTCCACCCCCGCGTTAAGCACCTGTAAAAACGGTAATTGATCCGGCCGGACAATGGTCTGTGCCCCAACTAACGCCAATCCTGTTGTTATCGTGGCGGATGGCGACAACAAGACCCCTACTGCTCCCAGACGATTAGGCAGGGGCTTCCGATACCGCAAGGGTATAAGCATCTGTGAACCAGGTGGGATGTCCACAGATGCGACGGACAGCGCCTGCACCTGTACGGCCGAAGCAGGTCGCCCCCAGGGCGACGGCAGAAACGATATTTGACGGCCACCCGGCAATTCAATACAATTCTCATTGATTTTGATCAAAATGGCCATTTTAGCCAAAAAATCGGTGCCTAATAAGCAAGGAACCGCCAAAGATCTTGATATTAACACAACACCCGAAGCCGACACATCCCCAATAGAAATCTTAGCATCCACCTGGCCCACGATACCCATGCTACCCCCCGTTCGCAGTGACGCACGACCCATAAACCGGGCGCACAGCCCCCGGCGGGATGCACAACAGATGGAAAATGACATCCGATATAATAGTCGCAGACGCTCCGGAGTCGACCAAAATGCGCACGTCCACCCCTTGTATAGACCCCGGTACAGTGGACGAACCCGTAGCGGCCGCGACAACTCTCCGTGCCAATTTGCGCCACTGCGTCACCGAGCGACAAGGCCCCGTCGATGGCCTATCATGAATAACAACAATAGGGTCGCGCAACAAAGGTGATGGGTGAGGTGCAAAGCCTTGCCGGGTGTCTGGTGTGTGCCGACATGCCTGTTTCGGAGGGTCTTTGGGCGGCTTGTCCGGTACTGAAACCTCCCACTGCGGCGGACCCGGGAAGCGGGCCCAGCAATCCTTGGCGTAATGGCCCCTACGGCCGCAGCGGAAGCAATCGGCATCGTTGCGCCGAAGCGCAGGCCTTGCATCCCGACGGCCCCGTTCCGATGGCGTAGCGCGCGGCCCCGGGCCTCCGCGTCCCGACCATGGAGAGGAGGCGGCCGTCAGCTCCCGAGGACCCCGCTCATCCGGCACATAGACCGCCTTTGTGGGGTCCCACCCCATCGCGCCTCCTTCCTTGACGGGCCCACCCGTCCATGCCGCCACTTGCTTCCAGCGACGGAGATTAAACTGCGCATCCAGACACTTTGCTGCCGCCCGGGAAGTGAGCTTTTCATGCCCACACACAGGCATGGGGATCCCCAGATCCCGAGACAGCTCCAGCATTTTGCCTAATATGAGAGGCTCGAGCAGGTCCTGTGGCGTCTCCGGATAAGCTGCCATGGCCAGCTCCAGCACCGCACCTCTGAACGCCACGGGCGATTCCTCGGGTGCTCGTTGTCGTTGAGCGAATCGCCGATGCGCATCGTCAGGTGGCTCATAAGCGTCGGCCATTTCTTCAAAAACTCCGCATAAAGTCTTCTTCTTATCGGCCGTTATGGAACGGAAAAATCGAACCGATTCGTCGTCCAGTAGAGTTGGCAACACTTCCAAGGCCTCAGCATCGGTCCATCTTGCTGAACGTACCGCCGACAAGAATCGGCAGGCGAAAGCGCTCCAATCGCCCCCGATGGAGAATTCCTTAACTGTGGTGAGGTGGCGACTCCGACTCCTCTTCACGTTCTCTTCAATTGTTGGTTGTTCTGGAGGCAAATTCAAAAAGGCGTCGGCCCGCGGCGTGTCCAAGATGGCGGTTTGGCGCCGCGGGACGCGCAAGATGGCGGCTTCTTGCCGCGTGGCTAATGGCGGCGGCAGGGCAGGCAACGTGGCGGCCCGTGGAGCACCTTCAGCTTCCTCCGTCGTCCTCGGCGTGACGAGTTGACATAGCTGCGCCAGGACGTCCTTGAGTGCCTCCAGTTGCACCGCCATCTGTTGCCATCTCTGATCAGCGTCCGATGATGTTGACGGCCCCGCCATCGCGCCGACATCTTCCACACCCGTCCCCATGCTCGCTTCAGCAGAGCTCTCCTCCACCACCCCAGCAGGATCCATGGTTGGAGGGAATTCGTCGTCGTCGGACGATGAAGCTGATGCTGGCGGCGGAGTAATCTTCTTCCTCACTTGCTTCGACATGCCGTTTCACTTCTGGCACCAGTGTAATAAAAGACTTGACCACGATCTCTGGCTCAGTGTCCTTTATTTGGTCCGTACTGTATTACCCACACGGCTGTCTCCTCTTTGCTCAGTCCCCACAGTACTGACTCCGATGTCTCTCTCTTCTCCACCAGCAGCCCCTCTGTTGGCCTCTGTCGCTCCTGTAGCCCCCACAGCAGCTCCGCTGCTGTTACTCACTCTCAGCCCCCCTGGCTGTAATCGCTGCTGCTCTTCTCCCTCTTGCTTACTCCGCAGCGCTGACAGCCTCGTGCTGTCTCTCTCTCTCTCTCTTCGTCGCTCCTGCGACTCTCTGCAGCCACACCGCTGCCTCTAACACACAGCCTTCCTGGCTGTACTCTCCGCAGCTTCTCACCACCCTTTAGCTCCCTGCTATTTTCCGGGGTTGGCTCCCGCTGGCCAACGGTGCCCCCTCCGCACGTTCGCCCGCGCGGCCCCACTCTTTTCCATTCACACCCCGACTGACTTCTCTTTCCGGTTTACCCACTTAAGGACCCCAACCTTTCACCCACGTCACCTGGCTCCGCCTCCCCGTGACGTCACATCCGGAAGGTCGCTCACGCCCGCATTACACAAGGATTACTCTTGCCAATCAGGAGTTATGTCGCATATTCGGTCCTTTCCAACTTGGCTCTCCTCTGAACAACTTCTTTGTCACAGCCTCCTGCATGAAGGTGTGCATCTGATGCTTGTTCAGCTGCATCTCAGGTTCCTGGAGGTTGATGCTTCCGCAGCGAGATGTGGGATAAGTGGCACTGATCTCTGTCCTGTGACATCATGTGAAAACAAGATGTTCTTGTCTGCCCTAGCAGATTGCGGGGTCTGTGGCAAACACATCAGCTGTCTGGTCTGGACCATAAGGACCTCCATAAGGGCCTCCAGAGCTGCTCTATCACTCTGATGAGGACGTTCTTGCCTGCATGGAATGTGCGGTCAAGTTCCCGACGAGGGTTCTGTCAGATCCATCCCCCGAGATGAGGTCCTCTTCCCTGGACGGCTGGTCAGAAGAACTGACAAGCGCCTCCATTACTAAATGTCTTCCACTGTTTTCATCTGGTGTGGCAGCTTGGATCTCCTAGAATTGCACAATGTGTATAAGTCTGCCCGCTGTACACCCCGAATTTGTCCGAGCCTTTATCGACAGAGTTGCTGGCTCTACGGCTGGCCTTAATAATAAAGTCGCCACGGGGAGCGGCTGACGTGTAGTGGCTCTGACAGTCCTGGTGGCACTCCAGAGAAAAATGGTGACCGCAAGTTGCCGCACAATCTAAGCATGAGCCATGCTCTGGGCTGCAAGACTTACATGACATGACCCTTTTTGTGGGAACGGTGACATACCAGGGGGTTCACACTTCATAAGACTTGCCTCCCACAACGTGATAACAGAGGGGGCCTCTTTAATGGTGAAACATTGGAGGAAAGTTGTGAGGCAATTTGTGCAGCTTAGCCCACTTGACTTCTCTCTCGTTTATTGAAACAAGAGAGATTATCGCAGTCAGCAAGTTATCCTTATCATAATTGACTTCAAGACACGTAAAACAAAAAAGTGGATGTTGGCACTCATTTACAATGCACACCTACAGTACATAAGCGAACTTTTAGGCGACAAGTGTGTAATGGCATTACAATAACAACAGTTAATCAAGCTGTGTCACGAGTATTAGAGTTTAAAAAATGTGGACGTGCATCAAAAACCAGACAGTCCAAATAGCGAAAAAAGAGGCAAGAAAGGATAGACATACAGTTTCCTGATTGTTTGAGAATCTGCGTTAATATATCGTAAATATGCAACTATTAACTAGGATGGTTCTATCCTGAACTGCAACTTATCCCCAGGTGCAGAAAGAATTGAAACTTATAGGGGGTGGAGAAGTGTGACGATGGCCGGGACGGGAACTTTGTGCTCGCCCACGAAAGCCTTATCTGCAGCACATCCCGTAGCTGGAGGGGAATTGCTACATTTTCAGAATAACATTGGAGCATTGACCAGTATAGGATGAAGAGAAATACCTATTTTTTCCATTTATACATCATAGTCGTACTGGGACTGTGCTGAGCCAGCGTGGCGTGGGTCAGGAAGAATAGGCTACTATCCTACTCCACAAGGCAAGCTATGTAACTGATATACCAATGTGTGACATAAAGACATATAGATGACGTGGTAGAGCTGTGTTTACGTTGAACTGATAGACCTCAGGTGAATTGCACACTTAATTATCCCAGCTATTTGCAGGGCTCGGCCCAGAGCCAGATTCGAATATCTTGAGCCAAGCGTAGTATGGCTAGCTTCTGGCTCCGTAAAACACCAGTAGAAAACCACTTTTCCTGTGCTGGCCCCGTGCTGGCATGGCATGGATGTGCAAGTGGAAAAGGGGTATAAGGGAGACAACTGAGTTCAATTGTGATAGACACATTAGCTTTCACTGCATATACAGGCAGACCTCGCTTGGCGCTCAAGATGCGTTCCTGGAGAATTGAGCTTGAATCTAATCGGCGTTAAAATGGGTCATTATACCATTGTAGATATGGAGGGGCGTTCCCGACAGCATTTTCTTCTAAATGGGGTATAGATAATAGCACGCGAAATAATACAGATGTAAATATTTATTTCATGAATAAAAAATAATATAGATTTTTATTTATTATTTATTATGGACTGTAATCACCAGTGCTTCCTACTGTATGCCTACATGGCACAGCGGTGGGAGACGGGGTTGGAGGAGCTACTGCCGGGAAGATGGGCCAGGCTTAGACCCGTATCTACCTGACACTCACCAGCCTTGACCAACCTTAGCACTTGCATTTTAAAATCCAAAGTAATATTTTTCCTTGACACTTTGGTAAAATTGACATAATTGACATTCGCAGGCCCTTTCCCAGACATTAAGGGTCGAATTTGCAACAAAAACGAAAATAAGGCAAGAGTGAGACCATGGCAGAGCAAACAAAAGTCAGTGGGCCGGGTGTTTTAAAAAAAAAAACTGGTGAGCACTTGGCTCAGACCGTACGTCGCTCTGATTGGCTGAGCGAATGTAAACAAAGATGGCGGTGGGTGCGCTTCCTTGTGAATTGATGTGTTCTCTCGTAAGCACATTTTAGATTCTTGGATTTTGGTAAAAGTTTTATCCAGGACAAAGAGCACTCTAACGAATCAGTGTTATACTGGGTAGTGCTAAGTGAGTTCTGCCTGCATATAATTTGTTAATGAAGATCTCAATTCAGAAACCAACCATGTTCAAAAGCTGGATTTAGAAATGGTGATTTGTATATACCTTATACATGCCATGCAGAGAGTAACTACATATCAGAAGGGAAGTTATGCAAGGAGATACACTGTTGCCAAAGTTGCTTACAGCAAGAGTTGAATAATTTTTCTGAAAATTGGAAATGAAAAATAAATATTAATCACCTCGGTTTTGTCAATACCAATATCCGCCATTCGCCACTCAGTGACGTTGACGTCACTGTGGCACCTGTGCCAGGCCAGGTGCACTTTAAGGCCACATGAAGTGTCAAAGGCTCGCTGACAGGAGGTCATGGGTTGACTGACTGAGATGACTGGTAGATGCACCAGCTGTGCCCCCTCCTGTGCCAACTTGCTGCATTTTAGCTCCCGGCGCTCCACTCGTTGTTTTGAGTGTTGCTTCTCTGCCCTCCGTTGTTGGAGGGCAACTGCCTCCAACTGGCCAGTAGGGTTCTTCACAAGCCTCCTCCATAGTTATTAGTTATTATATAGTTAGATAATTATTATAACAAGCAATCAGAATGAGTAACAGGAAATGGTTGAAGAACTTAATAAAATAAAGGGAAAACACGTTTAATTTGCATTGTCTGGCACCCCCTCCCTTGGTCACCCCTTTAATGTTTCATGTTGCCTAACTATCATTCCTGTATCTACAGGTCCCATTTATTTCTTAATGAACCTGCTTCAATCCAAGGAGTTTATGCCCCGGTATAGAAACTCAAATGGCTGAACACGCGCTGACCCCTAGGGCCCTCAACATGACCTACCTCCCTCACTCATCCCTCCCGTTCCGGTGATCATTTCATCTGCTCGATTTAAATGTTCTCAATACTCGCTCCACTCAGACCGGTCCTTCACCATTTGTATAACTTGCATCTTGAACTGCATAGCCCCAGAAACAGCCAAGGATTACCTCAGTTACCCTCCCCGTGCCCTCGCCCTTCAGTCATCCATTCTTTTAAACATTTGTTGTCAGTGGTAGTGTCGTTTATGGTGAAGGGTTGTATTATAATATGTGTGGGTGTGTGATGATAATTATATGTATATGATAGAAGTGACATCCTGGACTCCTGCAAGGTAATATCTCTTGTCCAATGACCATGTTGTTATAACGAAATCAAATTTATTCTAACGATTCGTGGAAATGATGGCACAAATAGAGTCTGTCATCATGTCACTGCAAAAGCTGGTTATCTGTAAGCGGGATGTTTGACATTCATTTTCTAAACTGTGGGCAAGTAGTAATGGAGTCTATTGCGGTTGTCTCTGCAGGAACTGGTCGTTCCTTGGCTGTCACGGTAGGGACCAGGCGCTGTCCTTGGACCCTGGCAAGGTGACCAAGGGCGTTGTTCTGCACGAGTTCATGCATGCACTCGGCTTCTACCATGAGCACAGCCGCATCGATCGCGACAAATACATATTGATGCTGATTGACAACGTCAAGCCAGGTACGTGGCTGCCTTTGAGTTGCTGCCAAAGAAGGTTTCACTTCACATTGAACAAGTGGTGGCAATATTTAATTGGCTAGGAGGACACTGCCTTTTCTGTCACGGCTGATAAGGGTAGCTGCCAAATCCATATGTTAGACAGCCCTCATGGATGTATAATGTACGACTCCGGACACAAAAAACTGTAGAGGCACCTTCTCATTTATTACTCGCAACTTGCACTGTTACACTCTCTAGCGCATAACACAACAATGACCACCTAACTAACTATCTAGCAGCGGCGACGTCGAGTGATGACAAAGAAGGCAGCGATGATGGCAATGACGAAGATGGTAGCAACGATGAGACGACCTTAACTTCCACGGACAGGCCCGAGCTCCCTCTCTTCGCCCCCTTTTATGCTTCCAGTGGGGCCTGGCCACGCCCCCTTTCTCGAACCATCTCGCTGGTTCTGGGAGCTTAAAGATGGATCCCTTCCATGACCCTTGGCCCAGTTCTTATCCCTTCCATGACCCTTGCCCCAGTTCTTCCCCTTGGGGGGGGGGGGGGGGGGTACATCCGCAATTGCTACTCCTGATCGCCAGTCAGCGCTGCTTCACTACAGATGTATCTGTTCATTTCACTCCTTGCTGTGGACAAGGTACAATTGTTAAAGCTATCATGCCACTTTTTAACTTCTGTAACACTGCTTATAGATCAGCTACTAATGAAACACTAAAAAGACGAATCCCCCTTTATTATACAGTACCCACTATTGTGACCTCTACTTAAAATCACTTGATGCAAGAAGAATTCTACATTGGGCCCTGTTCATCCATAAAATCATTATTGGAAAATCTGCACTATACTGAGCTAAATCAATAATCCCACTGTCAAACCCAAGAAACCTACGACTTCCATCTAATTGTCTTTATACTATTGTAGAGGAGTAAAATACGCGGTGTACACTGTTAACCGAGGGCAAACAGGTGCGCATGTGGAACATAAGGTTGCACGGGCAAACCGCCACCTAATTAAGGGTGCAAATAGGGGTCGACGGTTGTGCACGTTGAGGCCGGAGGAGTTGCCAGGGAGACGGGAGATAAGGGGTGATTAATGGGCTGACAGGCGCCAGCCTGGCGAGAGCCTAAAGAGGCACACGAGAGGTCTCAGATAATTTGCAGGGGGATATAAGCGGGAGGCTGTGTGAGCGAAGGGGAGTTGTTGCTGGAGACAAGAGTGAAGACATCTTGCCACTGCCGCTCAAGCCGTCAACGGACCTCAACCCTCACAAGTCGCCGGGCGGGTAATGGTTGATCCCCCCACCCGGGACAGATGAGTGAGTAGGTCTGAGGGAGCGTAGGTGAGGGCAGCGGTGGAGTGTGTGAAGCCTCTGTGTGGAGACGCTTTGTGCGGAGATGCTTTGTGCGGAGATGCTTTGCGTGGAGACGCTGTGTGTGAAGACACTGTGTGCGGAGGCGCTGTGTGCAGAGTCGCTGAGAGCAGAGTGCAGGATAGCGAGGTGAAGGGTAGATAAGAGTGGGGAGAAGAAACATAAGTGACCGTATAGATAGTTATAGGAGTGCCTACAACTGGTGCATAAAAATGTTAATAAAGTGTAAGCAGGTGACTTGTTACAACGTGTCAGTCTGAGTGATTTACAAAGAAGACACTACACTATCACAAGAATTAGAATAGGTGACGAAACCTTTGCCGTTGTAGTACCAACGTTTTGGAACGACCTTGTTTCCTCCCTAAAAAATCCTAAATCTTCCTTCAAAAAATATCCCAAAGCAAAAGATTTGTGCTGGATACAACCACATTGCCCAATGTCATTTGTAACTTTGATACTTACCCGTGCATCGAAAGCTAAATTTTGTTGTTTTGTTACCTTTCCCAAACTCGCATTTATTGTTTAAAAATCGGCAGGAATGTATATACGTTTGCAATTTCTCCTGAAAATTTTTTAAAATCTATTTTACATATTTATTTTTAGTGATTTTCTTACCTTTTTTATTATTTCCACTCCAATCGTTTTTGTATTGTTTCTTGTTACTTTCTGACCCACCCCTACTGGACATCTATGAAAAAGAGCTTCATAGCTAATCAGATTTCTCCACGATGAATACAGATTCTGATTCTAATTCTAGCTGTCAACATTTCCAGCAATAATAGAAGAGGAGGCGATTCAGCTGAGTTAGGCAGCAAAGAGAATAAGGACAATAGGGCTTCGAGTCTGTGCCCAAACCGGTCACTCCAGCCTACAAACCTTTATCAACTGAGTTTCACACGCAGTCCCTGAGCCTTCACTGCACAGAGCCTTTCAATAGATGCTGCTTAATCATGAACACCAGTTATGTGAGAGAGAGGGTACTTATTGTTGTTTTTTAAGGAAAATGTGTTGTTTAATTGAAGCATGCTCTACTTTAATGTCAATATCTGTTTTTCAGAATGGAAGGATGCAATTGTGAATACAATACTCCATGAGACCAATATAACAACTCCGTATGACTACAGCTCCATCACCCACTATGGCATGTACGTGGTGCTTCCAGGTTTTACCTTCACAGGGATTGTGTATGAGAAATATGTGATATTCTGTATTTTAGTGTAAATCACTTTTTTATTATCAACTGATTTTCTTATTCAATCACAGTTCTGTTGTAACAAAGGTGAATGTGTGTAATTGGTTGAATCACAATGGAAAACAAATATTTATTTTACAGGACTTGTAACCAAGGAGTTTTAACGACACATTTATATATTCTTGGTTCTTTCGGTAAAGTCACGTAGAAGGGAAGTAATAAAATAATAATAAAAACATAATAAAATAATGCTCGCGACGTTTCGGCCACAACGCAAGCAGCCGTCCGAAACGTCGTGAGAATTATTTTATTATGTTTTATTTTTATTATTTTATTACTTCCCTTCTACGTGACTTTACCGAAAGCACCAAGAAGATGAATCCCTGCAGTCACGAAAGCTTTAAATCGAAATTTGACACATTTATATATTTACGCAATCTAACCAAAAAAAAACCTCTATGGATGATTGCAGTTCATGTTAACAATGGGCTCGGATGGTTCGGTTCCAGTTATCTGTTTTTTACAACTGGGGGAAACCTTATTGATAATACAAATAAACTAAATCGCAAAAGAAAGACCTCTTGGGTAGCATACATTGTAGGATACACGGGGTATTTTTTTTGCTAATATGCAATATATGTAAAGTTATGAAAAACAAACGCACTAACAGAGAAAAACGGAGGACATGGATGAACGACTCATCCGAGGGCACACCTTGACTAATTGTGTGCTAAACATGTAATGTGTGATAAGACTCTATGCTAAGCATGCGTAGGTAATTCGAGATGTTCTTGCCAGCGATAGGAAATGTAATATGCTATGCCAGAACATTGTAATAAATACAGTACCATTGATGTGCTGTTTGTGCACCAGCAATTCTGAAGCTAATTATTTACCCGTTGCATGGAATTCGGGGATCCTGTGCCCATGTAAGCCTCGTTCTCCCTTGAGCTGTCTTTGTGTACTCTCTCTACATTCTCCCACAACTCGTGAATCTCAGCCGTCCTCTCTGCTTCATGGTGATGGTCACTCAAGTAAATATGTACAGTAGAAATTTTTTTGTCAGTTACATTAAATTGTGCATATTAAAATATCAATAATTTTATTTCGTTAAGTTATTCGGTGTAAACGTAATGTTAGGTATTCATTATTTGTAAATGCAATTTCAATATATTATGAATATAAAATTTGCCGGACATACTGCATTACCATAAAGGCTCTCCCCAAATACATCAGGCTATGAGAGGTTTTACCGTAAATCAAATGCATTTTTGACTCAACATTTAATTTACCGAGAAAAAATCGTTCAATATTTAACAAAACAAGTTAAATCAACATAATTTATTTAGTAAATGTATATCCAAAAAGAGAGGGTATTCACCAGCTGACTATGTGCAGGCCCAGGGGTCAGCAACCAAAATAACAAGATAAAAAAAATCGAATTCGGTAAAAAAAACTCAATATTTAAAGAGCTGCAATACACGTGAATAACGTCACAGAGCAGTGCTTTAAGAGCCACATGCGAAGCTGCAGGTTGCCGAGCCCTGAGCTAGACTGATGCATTACATGCAGAGGACTGCAGAACATTGTTGGCCACTGTGCATTTATTAACACAAAACTGCATTTATTTATTTAGGGTAGCCTTTCTGGTTTACCCAAAATTCCAGCGTACTCCAAATTCTAGCTTGCTTCAGTCTAGCATCAAGAGGTTTAACTATTATATATTTGTGCACATGAGCACGCGTGAATTTGCCTCATTGACAAGTTCATTTGCCTTGGAAAATGCACCGATGCCTCAAGGGTCTGCATGCAACAAAGTAACCAATAACATTCCACTTCTATCATTATCCCACAATTATGCACACATGTTCTCAAGTTGCACATGCCTTACATGTCGGGCTTAATATCAAATCCATTGTGTAATAGAAAACTCCTGGTATTTGCACGTGCCTAATTGTATGTATGGTGAACTTTTTTTGCACCGTACATAGCAAACCGTGCGAATCAGATGTGCGGGGAAAGGACAACAAATTAAGCACAACAAGCAGTACTAAAGAAATGAGTTTTCAATTTAAAAAAATGAGTTTTCAACTTGGATATTAGATATGATTGGAGAAGTGGTGTGCATTAGTGTGTAATGACATTTGTATTTGTTTAATGGTTCTCCTCTGTGTGCCCCCAGGACTGCTGGATCTAAAGATGAGCACAGCCCCACCATGCTACCCAGAGATACCAGCACCATGCGTCGCTTTGGTGGCGGCCACACCCTGAGTGATGGCGATGTGGAGAAGATCAATAAAATGTTCGACTCTGAGCTGGCACCACGGAAACGAGCTGGAGCAATCTCATGTCACCGGAACGTATCTGCAGGTGCGAGAGCCACAGCCATATTGAACATTCGATGAGATGAAGTAGCTCTACTGGTAGTGGTGCGTGAGCATAGGGTGATAACAGTCCACATCACTACCCCCATGGGCAGTTTTTAAAAAAAAACGTGAACAGGCGGCCACCAGATTCCTGAGAAATACGAGAGACTGTCGGAGCTGCATGCAGTAGGAAACACGGTGTCTCCTTCGCTGCCGTGAGCAGAGACTGGGTGCTGAGTCTTAATGTAACATTGGATTTAGGTGTAAGGCAATGTTCATGGAACTAGTGGGGAAGAATCTTCAGCATGTAATTTTTTCATTTTTGGTCAACCTAGCAATCATGCTAGTGCGGTGCATGTGCCTTGATCTGATTAGATGCTATTTTGACAAGTGAGGAAATATGGAAATGTGCGCTCTTGGTCAATAGTGGTGACACAGTGGGATAGAGGGGGGCTAGAGCTGATGCCCCCCACCTGGCACAATGGGTTTGGCTTGGCATTGGATAATAAAAAAATGTAACCAGATCAGATGATCAGATGACGCATATGATAGGACAAAAACTAGATTTGAAGCTTTCGTGACTGCAGGAATTACTCCTTAGTTCTTTCGGTAAAGTCACGTGGAAAGAAAATAAATTAAATAATAATAGAATATGACATTTCGATTGCAACACAAGCAACCATCATCAGGTACGAATGAATGAGAAAACAAACATAGCAAACTTAGAAATATAATGCAATACAACTCAGAGTCGGCTACTTGTGTGTCTGTCTGTGTCTCCGTGTCTGTGTTTTGTCTCTCTCTCAAATTTAGCATTCTTTGGAATAACGTTAATCAACCAGGTAGGATGTTGACTGTTGTATTACCCGACTCTCTGAGTTGTATTGCATTATATTTCTAAGTTTGCTATGTTTGTTTTCTCATTCAATCGTACCTGATGATGGTAGCTTGTGTTGCAATCGAATGTCGTATTCTTTTATCATAAAAAAGAGATTTTTTACGTGACTTTACCGAAAGAACCAACGCGTAATTCCTGCAGTCACAAAAGCTTCGAATCTAGTTTGAACTACCTCTATGGGGAAGACTTGCCGTGTTTGTTTCACACTTATCTTCTAATTTAACAATATTTGGAAGAACAATCAACCAGGCTATGCGTTAACTGTGTGTTAATCGACTCTCTGGGTTGCATTGCATTACATTTTCTAATTTTACTAAACTTGCTTTCTCCATACTTGTTTGTAAGTCTATTGTCTCTCCTATGGCCGCTATGGGCTGGAGTTCCACACAATTCTCCGTGCTTGTTTGTTTAGAAGTCCAGTGTCGCTCCTCCGCCCGCTATGGTCAGGCATTCCACACAACTCTCTCATTGTTTTCTACCCCCCCCTCTCTCTATTTAAGGCCGTGACACAGAGGTGTTGTCTTTTTTTGTGTCTATGTGTGTGTCCCTCTCTGTGTGTCCCTCTCTGTGTGTTCTCTCTCTACTTGTGTGTCTGTCTGTGTCTCCGTGTCTGTCTTTTGTCTCTCTTTCAAATTTAGCATTCTTTGAAAGAACGTTAATCAACCAGGTAGGATGTTGACTTTTGAGTTAGGCGACTCTCTGAGTTGTATTGCAATATATTTCTAAGTTTGCTATGTTTGTTTTCTCATTGATTCGCAGCTGATGATGGTTGCTTGTGTTGCAATCGAGACGTCGTGTTATATTATGATTTAATTAATTTTCTTTCTACGTGACTTTACCGAAAGAACCAAAGAGTAATGATAGGACATGTATGTGCTATGAAAAAGGGTCCTTGCCTGAAATGTCACATTCGATTTTTTCCTTTAAGACTGCAGTGTTGTTGATGCATGTGAGTTTTTACTTCATATTTTGTGCTTGTGCACCACTGCCATTGCAGTATTACTAATTAATTAGCTCATTTGAAGCGTGTCTATTTAGCTGATTGCTCGGAGATTATTTAATTAACGTGAAGTATGATAATGATGCTGTAATATATTCCGTAATAAAATATCTACATTACACTCCAAGTGGATTTCTTAGCCGAGTGTGAGACAGTAGATCCTGGTTGAAACAATGGAGCCGAGGGGGTGGGACACTACGAGTCTCAGAAGCAGCTTAAGTAGCACGCCTTGTAACCTGTATACATTTCATGTCAGGTTTACTTATGGATGCAATGATGTAACAATATCGTTTTAATATTTAAATGGACTGTAGTTCATATTCTTGGTACTTTCAGTAAAGTCACATAGATAGAAAATAAAATAATCAAATTAAATAATACATTGAAAATAATAAAAGCAAAAAACCCACGACATTTCAATCGCAACACACAAGCGGTCTTCATCAGGCGTGACTTTACCAAAAGAACGAAGAATATTAATTCCTTCAGTCACGAAAGTTTTAAGTCAAAATTGGACTGTAGTTGTGTAATTCACGCGGAATTATTACACATTTAAACAAACGAAGAGGTGTAAAGGGTCAAGAAGATTGATGTTGATATGTGGATTACACAGACATAAGGTGCTTTGGGTTTCTGAGGCATCTAAGTATCATATAAATCTTGATTTGAAGCTGTCATGACTGCAGGAATCCATACTCATTGGTTCTTTCGGTAAAGTTACGTAGGTAGAAAAATAATAGATTACGACGTTTCGATCGCAACACAAACAATCGTCATCAGGTGGGACAACCACAGCAAGAAAAAACTGCTGAAGTAGGTGAGAGATCTGCCGTGGCACGAAGTTATATAGGCATCGGCAGTAGGGGGGGAGAGAGAAGGGGGGGGAGGAGGCGGGGCAGAAAGTGGACGCCGCGGCAGCACCTGGATCACTGGAGTAGAGATTGGAGAGAGATGCATAGAGAGAGAGAAAGACACAGAGAGTCGGAAATAACAGCTGACAGGCATGTAGGATGGAAACATCACAGTCAGTTAAGACTTTTCCTGGTTAATAAAGTCCTTCCAATGATTTCTCAGTTTGTACCCATCTTCTCAGTTGAAGTTGTGTCTACGTTTATATATCTGGATGGCTTCATGAACAAATCTCTGATAATTGCCGGTGGATTTGCAGAGTACCTCCGTCTTGGAAAAGTCAATTTCGTGTGAGCACACTGCTTTAAAACAAAGATCAGCAATGGCAGAGCTATTGGTCCATCCGTGTTTCAGATCTGCCTTATGTTCGCGATCGTGGTCCGAGACATGCCATTTTGTTTCTCTAATGTAACTGCTGCCGCAGCCACAACTCAGTTTGAAGACACCCAGGTATTGCATATCAGGAATCACTTCCTTTACAGATGGGATCAAATCACGGATTCTGTGTACTGTGTTGAAACGAACCTGAATCTTGTGTTTGTTTAAGATTTTGGAAATATTTTTGCTAACCTCTGGTATGTATGGCAAAGTGATGCTATTGGTTGGATCCTCGGATGGTTGTCTCCCCATTGCTGGGGAGATAGCTTGGCTGATTGTACGGTCAGAATATCCGTTCATCCTGAAGGCCTGGTGTACGTGCTCCAGTTCACTGGCTAGGTGATGCTTTTCGGAGATGCAACGGGCCTTATGGTGTAGGTGTTTTGATGAGAGAATTCTTCTGGGCTGGATGGTGGTGGGAGTCAGGCTTTAGATAGGCATCCTTGTGGGTGGCTTTCCTGTAGACCAAATGTCCCAACGAGCCATTAGGCATCTTCTCGATCAAAACATCCAGGAATGCTAGCTTGCCATACTTTTCCACTTCCATGGTGAATTTGATAGATGGGTGTATGGAATTGATATGCTTGAGAAATTGGTTCAGTGCTAGAGGGCCATGTGGCCAGATGACGAACGTGTCATCTATGTATCTCTTCCACAAGGAAGGACATAGGGTGCACTTAATGTATGACCACTAATATCAGCACTTCACTTGCTTGATAATACACCATGCTCGTGGTGGTGGCACTGAGCAGATTATTTTTAGTATTAGGAGAGTGGAGGGGTGACTTGATTGTAATCATGTTGTGTGCGTGTGCTCGTGTGCCCTTTTGTGCAGGAGCTAGCCCCATGCTCAGAGACGTTGGTGTCTCGGACTACTCCCTCGTGGACATGGTGGGAGTCTGGAATCAGGTACCATAACTGTAGCTTTTTTGTGACTTGTAAAACCACCAGGTTATTTATACATTCTAACATTTCATCATAATGTACGTTAGCATGGTGCCTACAGTGTAGTGTTTACACAATGAATGTAAACAGTTGCCGCCTGCCTGACTTGCGTGGTTATGGTGGCAACCTGAAGGTAATCCACTTTGAAGGCAATGGGTAAATTCCCCTTGCTACCTTGGGGGATAGGTTGTAAACCAAAGGCTATGGGAGTAGCCATAAATAAATCGTCAAAAAGCAATGACAAACCACTACTGCATTTGCCAAGGAAATCATGGCCATAAATAGCAGTATTATTGGCCATAATGGAGTAGATGGGGCTTCACAGAGTGATAACACCTCCCCCGTGAGAGACTTTTATGGGCAGCAGATCACATTCGACCATTGTCCTGTGACTGAGCACAACAAAAACATTCTAAGCACAGCAACTTGGAATGTAAGAAAAAATGTATACTAACAAATACATTTTACACTATGGGAACCTCATTTGCCAGTAAAAATATGATAATTGTTTTTTTACCCTTCTATCTGGCAACATAACTGACACCTTTTTACAAGGAGTCATGTTTGCATAGACCGCAATACCTGCAGTCATAATACAAACAAAAGACATAACTGATAATGTGCACTGTCCTTGAAGTTGATTGGTCCACACCCGAGACAGCTTTCCTTAGAGCCTAGTCTCACATGGGTTGGACCAGATGACGCCAAAAGGCACACAACTCAAAGACAATGCACCATCAGAGTATGAGAGCTCGGGGCAAACATCTACACTGAGGTTCCAATTATCATGTTTTTACTGGCAAATGAGGTTCCCATAGTGTGGCAGTGGGGGTCGCAAAATGTCGATTTATCACTAATATATAGGGATTTCGATCGGATCATTGGGGGGGAACGTGCCACCCCACTTCCCCTCCACTGGCTCCGCCAATGCCTAGAATATTATGGGCTTTGAAGAGCCCAGGTGACCGTAGTAGGAACCAGACTGATTAAAACATATTAATTTACGGTTTTGAAATGCAATTCTTCAGTCAAACACATATCCTAGAGCAGATTATGGAAGCGACCATATTTGTGTTATAGGTAAGATGACAGTGACATTTAGGAAGTCATAGAAACTAACTGGGACCCCTAAAATCCATGTCCAATTATTAAAAACGGATTGAGAAATGCAGAAAAAGTGTGTGGCAGCTGTCAAAAGTAGATTATGCTCTTAAAAATACAGATGTGCAGATAAAATAAATATATATACTTGTTGAGGTGGCAAAATAAATTATAAATGAAAGGTAGAAAGAAATGGATGGCATCAGAAGTATGTTCCTTATGGAAAAACAGAGAAGAATAACACATTGGTCCACAGTTGCTATCAAGACATTGTAACAGGAATGTAACCCAATTTTTCCTATTGGAACAAGGTTTCTGCATTCGTTAATTCTTCATTCGCGAGCGTTTTCAGGAATGTAACTCTCGCGGATAGAGAGGGTTGACTGTATATGTACATATATGCCTCCTTGTTCCCCATGATGAACATGCCTCCATCTTCTGTACTGTGTCTTGAGATGAAGTTGCAGGCAGATGCTGTACAATAACTTTTGATTCTTCTATCTGGTTTTGATTGCACTTTGTATTTAACTGAGTTGTGTACATATGTTTTATATCTCTGTTTTGATTTGCTATCATACGTTTTTCATGGCCAAATCAATCTTACAAATAAACTTGACTTAATAAAATAAGTGTTTATGTTGTTCTATACTGTGCAATTTGCTTTTTCAATATATTTTCTCTTATAACCGAGATCTCCCTTGAAAGGAAGACTTGTCGTCTCAATGGGCTTTCACCTTGCTCAAATAGAGGTTATTCCTGTTAAAAGTCTTCATCTTTGTTACATCTCAAAAGGCCCATTCTTACGGTGAATATATGTTGGTGTATGGCCTAGTAGGTGCATGACAGTCCTTGTCTTTTGATATTGCAGCTACCCAAGGAAATTAAGGAAAACAAAGTGCGAGGTATGTGTTGTTGGCTTGTTTTTTTTTACAAATTCACAATAATTGTATGTCTTTGCGTTTGTCGATAGCATCTTACACTTACTAGTATTTACAAGCATTTATTTAATTTCTTACACATGAGCATCAAGCTTTATGGGAAGCTGATCCGTGTGAATTTTACTGCAAAATTCCGCAGGGGAGAGCACACAGCTTAACTAGGATTCAAACAGTGCTCTGGACATCGTTTTTTGTTTATTTTTTAAATATTAGTCACGGGTAACCTACCTTTCTCCAAATGCCAGCTTTTGGAGGTTTCACCAAAGTTTTAAGCAATGATCATCAGACTAATACCCATGTATGTTGTCTTCTGAACAATGTTGGGTAGTGGCAGGTCACGCTGCTACACAATGTTTAACACTTACAGAGAGTGCACATTGCCACTCGGCCATGATGGAACCCTCTACATGTATTGCACAATGATTCATTGAAACCAATTCTTATGCTCCAGTGACATGCATCAAATTGTGCGTGTATGAATCGATTATTTACAATCCATGTATAATTATACGCCAATGTTACATTTTACATAATATGCCTGTTACATTTAGGCTAATAGATCCAACAAAAACTGCAAATATTTGAAAAAAAATACCATTGTAATAAAAAACCACACGGGAAGGTATTCTTGAATCGAATCGCAACCCTGAATTGAGACAATTCATTGGATGAATGTACATTGAACCGCTTTTGCACCATACATAGCCAACCATACTTATTGGTGGTGCCAGAGAAAGACAACAAAATAAACACAAAAAGCAGTTTAAACCAAATTCTTTTCAATCTAGACTTAAAAGTGCATAATTCCAGTGGCTTCCTAATATTGGAAGGAAGATTGTTCCAGATGGCTGCAGAAGCGCATCTGAAAGCGTGCGATGCAGTGAGATCACTGGGCCTAAATAATTGCTTGTTATGTCAACACCTGCCATGGGAAGCTGCTGGCACTTCAATACGCCGTGCGTAATCTGTGTAAAATTAATGCTTCATTTCTCTGCCACTCATCTCTCAGCATAGATGCCTCCCCACTGAAGCGATCCCTGGCTTCCCCTATCAGTTTTGAAGTGGCCTGTTTTTGTCTGCTTGCTAGACACAGCCTTTCTTCTGCTGCTCTGTTTTAGGTGCTTTCACTGGGTGTGGAGTCAGTGACAGAGTCTCCGCAAATAATGGCAGCCGCTGGCCCCAGGACCGGAATGGCAACGTCTACATCCCATACAAAGTGTCTTCAGACTTTTGTGAGTAATTACGTTCATAATTATTAAACAATATGATGAATATATACAATAAGAGATTAGTATAAATATGTAAATGGAACCTGTTACGACATTACATGATCACACTGGTACACGACTCGACCCGTAGATAAAGCACACCTCCATCTATGCTCCCTCACAAAAGACAAACGTTGCCTATTGTGGGTTATCTCATCACAGATGTTACCATCTTACCTATGAACGTAATTTTTGTCTGTCTGTCTGCGCACGCCTTTTATTGTAACGCTTTTAACTGACAAACTGTTGGGTTTGCATGTCAACAAATAACACAGATACAACAAGCTAAGCCCCGGACAAAAAAGTTATTTGTTTTTGCCCTTGGTCCAATGTAAACTAAGAAAATCACACTTTGTAACAATTCACGTTGATCGTAATGATAACTTTGAGTGCGCCAAAAAAAGCACACATCTGCACATGTGCGGAAACGCCGACTCGCGGTAGCCCCTAGCAACGCAAACAAGCTTGGCGAGCGGCGACGATTGGGATGGAGGTTCTTCTTCGCGTTAAAAATGTCAAAAAGAAAAAAATTAAGCCTCTCCAAGATAAAAACAAACACAAAGAGAGTGGCGCTGTGGCGTATAAAACAAATAGTGCGGGACAAATAACGAAGGCACCTCAGCAGCACCGGCTGAGGAAACTGAAAAGCAGCATGCACGGAGACAAGCCAAAGACTGCACAGCCACTGCAGCAGCCCAAGATGAGGTAAATCCTGAACAGCGTGCATGGAGACAAGCTACAGACTGCACAGTTACTTCTGCAGATGCACACGCTGAGGTAAATCTTGAACAGCGTGCATGGAGACAAGCTACAGACTGCACAGTTACTTCTGCAGATGCACACGCTGAGGTAAATCCTAAACAGAGTGCATGGAGACAAGCTAGAGATTGCATAGCCACTGCAGCAGCATGGGCTGAAAAAAACCCTGAATATCGTGCATCTCGACAAGCCAAGGACCACAAAGTCACTGCAGCAGCACGGGTTGAAGAACATGCTTGAACAATCTGCATCTCGACAAGCCAGGGAACGCACAGTCACTGAAGCAGCACGGGCTGAGGAACCACAACATAAAAAATGGTGCACAAGAGGCAAGTCCGTTATGCTGCTGCATCAAGAACAAGAAGAAATTACCTGTACTGGAACAGAGCAGCTTTAGATTACCAACCTGAGATCGATAATTAGCAGTCCATGGTGATATTAGGCTCTATGTCAATTACTTGTGAAGAATGTGGTGCTAAAAAGTGGAAAGGAGAATCCAAGGCAATGTAGTGCAGTGATGGAAAAGTCAAACTTTGCCTTGTGCAGACCCCCCCTGAGCCACTGAAATCCTTGGATATCTGGCCATACCTCAGGGTCTAAACACTTTCTGACCAACATCAGGAAGTACAATTCTTGCTTTTAAATTACTTATTTTGGTGCAACAAAGGAGATAGTGGTGCCAGGATTTATGCCCACCTTCAAAGTTCAAGGCCAAGTCTATCATCGAATTGGATATATTCAGCCACTGCCTGGCGAAGAGCATAAGTTTATTCAGATATACTTCATGGGAGACGAAGGTAACCAGCGATGCAGCAATGTTCCTGCTACCAGACTAGAAATTGTCCTCTCCCTCCAAGGGATGTTCAACCAACACAATTTATTGATTACAAGTTTCAAACATGCAGCCCAATAAGTCACATCCAATCATTATCAGGTTGTAATCAGTGCATCCAAGGTTCTAATGGGGGAGCACACGGAGGTTCAATGCCCCAACTTGTGGTGAGGTTGCTGTTCTTATGGTGGGTGAAGAACATGGTAAGAGAGACATTGTGCTTCGATACCAAGACCACACCATCAAGAAAATTCCTGAGACAAACAGAGCATATGATACTCTACAATACCCCATGATGCTGTGGCAAGGTCAAGATGGGTACCACTTCCAGCTTCCTCAAATGCTGCTGCCATCATGTCTCCCATGCAGCCCGTCGCGGGTTACAGTTCACATGTTCCAGCAAGCAGTGAAGCAGTGAGGTTCACCAGCGTGATTTTTTTGTTATTGTAGTAATCATATTTTGCATTACAATACTACGTGTTTCATGTTTGGGTTAATGTTGGGAAACATACAAAAATATAAGGGGTGTTGTATTACTAACCGTAACACAAACCATATTTTCCCCATAGGCCTTTGAGTTTGCGGATTGCCAATTGTACCTGTTTTCAAGAAAATAATCCCCAGAATGGGCGATGTTTGGGTGTACTATAAGTTTTCGTTATTAAATGTAGCAAATAATAACCAGATTAGCATTAACAAACTCTAAAATTATGCTAGAGGCAATTTATATACGATTTGTGTTATTCCATAATTAAAGATCGCTTATAATTAAATTATCCAAGCTCTCTGTGCACTCATTCTCACCTCTCAGTGCACCATGTGACTCTGGGCTATGAGTCACGTATCTGCTGCCTACGTGTGTCCCAAGGAAGCATGAGGCCTGAAGTGTCACCCTTCTGCCCTGAGCTAATCGCGACCCAGCGCTCTACATGCTACTATTACAGTGAGGGAAAAAAGTATTTGATCCCCTGCTGATTTTGTACGTTTGCCCACTGACAAAGAAATGGTCAGTCTATAATTTTAATGGTAGGTTTATTTGAACAGTGAGAGACAGAATAACAACAAAATCCAGAAAAACGCATGTCAAAAATGTTATAAATTGATTTGCATTTTAATGAGGGAAATAAGTATTTGACCCCCTCTCAATCAGAAAGATTTCTGGCTCCCATGTGACTTTTATACAGGTAACGAGCTGAGATTAGGAGCACACTCTTAAAGGGAGTGCTCCTAATCTCAGCTCGTTACCAATCAATCAATCAGATTCCAAACTCTCCACCATGGCCAAGACCAAAGAGCTCTCCAAGGATGTCAGGGACAAGATTGTAGACCTACACAAGGCTGGAATGGGCTTTAAGACCATCGCCAAGCAGCTTGGTGAGAAGGTGACAACAGTTGGTGCGATTATTCGCAAATGGAAGAAACACAAAAGAACTGTCAATCTCCTTCGGCCTGGAGCTCCATCCAAGATCTCACCTCGTGGAGATGCAATGATCATGAGAACAGTGAGGAATCAGCCCGGAACTACATGAGAGGATCTTGTCAATGATCTCAAGGCAGCTGGGACCATAGTCACCAAGAAAACAGTTGGTAACACACTACGCCGTGAAAGACTGAAATCCTGCAGCGCCCGCAAGGTCCCCCTGCTCAAGAAAACACATATACATGTCGTCTGAAGTTTGCCAATGAACATCTGAATGATTCAGAGGACAACTGGGTGAAAGTGTTGTAGTCATATGAGACCAAAATGGAGCTCTTTGGCATCAACTCAACTCGCCGTGTTTGGAGGAGGAGGAATGCTGCCTATGACCCAAAGAACACCATCCCCACCGTCAAACATGGAGGTGGAAACATTATGCTTTGGGGGTGTTTTTCTGCTAAGGGGACAGGACAACTTCACCGCATCAAAGGGACGATGGACGGGGCCATGTACCATCAAATCTTTGGTGAGAACCTCCTTCCCTCAGCCAGGGCATTGAAAATGGGTCGTGGATGGGTATTCCAGCAGGACAATTACCCAAAACACACGGCCGAGGCAACAAAGGAGTGGCTCAAGAAGAAGCACATTAAGGTCCTGGAGTGGCCTAGCCAGTCGCCAGACCTTAATCCCATAAAATAATATGTGGAGGGAGCTGAAGGTTCGAGTTGCCAAACGTCAGCCTCGAAACCTTAATGACTTGGAGAAGATCTGCAAAGAGGAGTGGGACAAAATCCCTCCTGAGATGTGTGCAAACCTGGTGGCCAACTACAAGAAACGTCTGACCTCTGTAATTGCCAACAAGGGTTTTGCCACCAAGTACTAAGTCATGTTTTGCAGAGGGGTCAAATACTTATTTCCCTCATTAAAATGCCAATCAATTTATAACATTTTTGACATGCGTTTTTCTGGATTTTGTTGTTGTTATTCTGTCTCTCACTGTTCAAATAAACCTACCATTAAATTTATAGACTGATCATTTCTTTGTCAGTGGGCAAACGTAAAAAATCAGCAGGGGATCAAATACTTTTATCCCTCACTGTATATGCTTCATGTTAGTGTTCTAATTCGTACGGCCATAACTAGGTTCATGAATTTAGTGACCTCAGTTTTATTCCCAGCCACAGCCAATATCAGTGACGTGTAGAATATAAACTAGTCCTGGTAACTACACTATGGGAACCTCATTTGCCAGTAAAAATATGATAATTGTTTTTTTACCCTTCTATCTGGCAACAAAACTGACACCTTTTTACAAGGAGTCATGTTTGCATATACCGCAATACCTGCAGTCATAATACAAACAAAATACATAACTCTGATAATGTGCACTGTCCTTGAAGTTGATTGGTCCACACCCGAGACAGCTTTCCTTAGAGCCTAGTCTCACATGGGTTGGACCAGATGACGCCAAAAGGCGCACAACTCAAAGACAATGCACCATCAGAGTATGAGAGCTCGGGGCAAGCATCTACACTATGGGAACCTCATTTGCCAGTAAAAATATGATAATTGGTTTTTTACCCTTCTATCTGGCAACAAAACTGACACCTTTTTACAAGGAGTCATGTTTGCATATACCGCAATACCTGCAGTCATAATAGAAACAAAAGACATAACTCTGACAATGTGCACTGTCCTTGAAGTTGATTGGTCCACACCCGAGACAGCTTTCCTTAGAGCCTAGTCTCACATGGGTTGTGTCAGTTGTGTTGCCAGATAGAAGGGTAAAAACCAATTATCATATTTTTATTGGCAAATGAGGTTCCCCGAACTCTCATACTCTGATGGTGCATTGTCTTTGAATTGTGCGCCTTTTGGCGTCATCTGGTCCAACCTATGTGAGACTAGGCTCTAAGGAAAGCTCTCGGGTGTGGACCAATCAATATCAAGGACAGTGCACATTATCAGAGTTATGTTTTTTGTTTGTATTATGACTGCAGGTATTGCGGTATATGCAAACATGACTCCTTGTAAAAAGGTGTCAGTTTTGTTGCCAGATAGAAGGGTAAAAAAACAATTATCATAGTCCTGGTAACTCTCACGTCACCATTCTGCACTCACTAGTATGGTGAAGTATGGTCAAACAATCCCCATGCCAGACAGTTTGGGGATACATTCATCCGGAAGTGAATCCTGGGTCGACATGACGCGGCTCAAAATGTATAATTATTATTTTGATTTAATTATATATTAATATTACACTATTCATATACATATTACCACCCTAAGAATAGTTAATAACTCCCATTTGTATTATTGTATTTGGTCATATGAATTGCTGTTGACTGTACATGCCATTGAGGAATAGACATCAACATGCCCTCTGTGCCAGTGCTGAGTTACAGAATCGGCAGAGGTGTTCCAGGACCTGCATTGTAACCAGCATCTGTGCTGTTTTAAAAAAAATATTTCCTTAAACCTCTGTTTCTTTACATTTTGTAGTGAATACTGATGCTTTTTCAAGCATATATCATGTTTGCATTTGTAGTTTTAATGTCATTTGAATTGTAGTTGTATTCACAAACCACAAACTGCATGTTAATTTCTACTTGTGCGTGGTGATGTAGGTTTTATAGTGAGTGGTTATGGACTTTTTAAGTTTTTGTCACACTGTAACACAGAGGCTAAAAACCTGTTGGCTACATACGACGCAAAACAACTTCAACATACATACAACTGCATGCACTGGAAAGGTCAAACATGTAAACACATGTAAATTATTAAGTATTGTGCTTTCTGGCAGATGACTGTGATGTGGAGACCATCACTCGGGCAGTGCAGGAGTTTGGGAACAAAACCTGTGTCCATTTCAAAATGTACAGCATGGAGAAGGACTTCATTCACATCCAAGCACTGGATGGGTGAGAGTTGCTCACATTCAACATTTAAAACAATACCACAAGTATAGGATAGATAGGAAATCACATCCATTCTCCTCTACACTCTCAGCCATGTTCGGTATGCGGAGACAGCCAACAGCCTTGTTGGCTTGGATTCACGATGACCATGCTCCCGGGTTGATATCACACGGCTCTGCTAAGCTGAGCTGACCGAAGACCTAGCCCTTCCCGTTGCAGTAAGCAGCACATGCTGGGATAGATCTCTCACCTCACTGGGTAGGTGTATTTTTAATAACATGTGAAAACTTAAAAACATATCTACTTGTGCTCAAAGTATCCCAGGTTGAGCAGCACGAAAATTACGTTTTTGTCAGAGTTTGTGTTCAACGACCGCATCCTAATCGCCACCCTGCGACTTCACTGAGATCCCTGCTTGGGTTGGTCGCGGAGTCGCGTCAGTCACTTGAGGGAGGCTTTTATCTGAAGGGTGTTAGGAGCCAGGGGCACCAGGGTCAAAGCAGGATAGACGACACCCTGCCCAGTTCGTTCAGTTCTGGCCTAGCTGAAGACCCAGCTTGCCTCTGGTCTGTAATTAACTCAGCATGAATACTAGATTTGAAGCTTTCGTGACTGCAAGGATTCATATTCTTAGGTTTTTTCGGTAAAGTCACGTAGGTAAAAAAATTAAATTAATAAAAGTAAAATAAAACAAAATAAAAATCACGACGTTTCGGAGGCAACACAAGCCTCCGTCTTCAGGTGGAGCCGTCACAGCCACGACAGCTGTATCAAGTAAATGAGAAATTACAAAAAATACCACCCCGTATATATAATGGTTGAGGGGGGAAGGGCCAGGAACGTCACACTTTTTATTAATATGGTAAGGTGAGGCTTAAGAATAAGAATAAACTGCATAACAAAAGACTGAGCTTTTGTTATGGAGAGGTGCGGTTTGTAACTAACGCCTAGCCTACATAACAAAAGTGTGAAAAAAGAAAGCAAGTAAAACTAAAACTGGTAAAACAAACTGGCTGTCTATCAGTAACCTGTAATAGTTGTCTGTCAAATAAGATGGTCCAAATAAGTGTAGTTAAATTCTTTTTGCATGGTTAATCACATCTTTCCAATGATTACTCAGTTTGTAACCCTCATCACGGTTGAAATTATGTCTGTGTTTGAATATCTGTATGGCTTTGCGTACAAACCTTTGATGGCAGCCAGGAGGCCTGCAGAGCACCCCGGTCTCGGAAAAAACAATTTCATGAGAGCCCACAGAGTTGTAGCAATGATCGGCAACGGCCGAAGAATCAGTTCTAACGTGTTTCAGATCTGACTTGTGTTCGCGGACACGATCAGAAACATGACGTCTCGTTTCTCCAATGCAGCAATCACCACAACTGCAACCCAGTCTGTAGACTCCACGATACCGCAAGTCAGGAACGACATCCTCCACAGATGGAATCAGATCACGGATTTTATGCACTGTACTGAATCGGACTTGGAGCCTATGTTTGTTTAGAATTTTGGAGATCTTCCTGGTCACGCCTGCTATGTATGGCAACGTGACAGTTTTGGTCGGAGTTTCATGTGGCTGCCTCTGTATGGTGGGAGAAACAGCCTGGCGTATGGTGCGGTCAGAGCATCCGTTCATCCTGAGGGCCCGATGTACATGTCTTAACTCACCGGCCAGGTGGTGTTGGTCAGAAATGCCTCCGAAACGTCGTGATTTTTATTTTGTTTTATTTTACTTTTATTAATTTAAATTTTTTACCTACGTGACTTTACCAAAAAAACCTAAGAATATCATCATGAATACACGAGATTCGAGGCAGTCATGTCCAAGTCATTGTTCTTGTTCTGCTACTTGTTATGGTGGTGGAGTTTTTTATACTTACAAGGTGAAATATATTTCACATGGTCAAAAGTATAAACTAAAATGTTCAACTTATACTATGTAAGGTTGGGTGGAAATTTATATTATTTGGTGATCCTGTATTGGTAGTGGCGCACAAGAACACATTCATGAATAACACTGCCTTAATTGAAAACTATATAATGGGTGACTTTTGGGCAATGACCCTTTTTTATGGCATATAGAGAGGCCAGAGGGATAGGGTGAATACAAGTTGGAGACCGTACTATACACCATGTGGTCTGATAGGAATTAATGTAAATTTCAGTTATGTAATGAAAATATCAATACATTTATAAAACGTTCCCAGAATATGGCAGGTAAAACGTAATAGTGGACTTGATCGTGCATTAAACATCTTATGCATGGGATATATTAAATGTTTTCATTTGTATTATAACAATAGATCATGGTCTAAAGTACCACTTTAAATAAAGTAAAATTACACTTTAATCCATCAGCCTATGAGCTTCTAGACAAATATTATAGAGCAGCAAGAGTTTAGGCAGGCAGATGCAACATCCTGAGTCTCATCAGCAGTGTGGCATTCTGAACAAATGTTGCTAGATGGTCTGATATCATCATCGACAGCCTTGTACACAATGCACCGTTAAACAATAAGACATGTAAAATGTTTATACTTCACTGAATGGGAACCACAGTTTTGTAGAGGACTCATGTTTATCATCACATCAGTAAACTTGGTAACATTTGTTTAACAGGCCCCACCCTGTTGATGAGATGATGAACCCAAAACCATTCCAGAATGTGCATGAAAATGCTGCTGGGAGCATTAGTACAAAAATCCCGTTGGCCGATAGACCAAAAACATCTTATGATATGTTTCCTTGGTGAGACAGATCGTTGTTTCATCGATTATAAAGTGGCTGGAAATATCTCTATTTTGAACTTATTGCGGTGCATAATTGCATCATCTGAAACCCTTGTATTGCTACATATTTTCCCGTATAACTCGGATTAGCTTATTTCAACGAGTAGATTCTTCACGCAGACTCTTGTAAATAAACATGTTGACCCATTCAAGCCAATGTTGCTCATATCAATAACGAGGTAACGTGATTTTCCATGTTTCAGGCCGCTTAGTAAGAGCTGGTCACTGCTGGGGAAGCAGGGGGGGGAGCAGCCGCTGTCTCTAGAGCCCGGGAAGGTGACCAAGGGCGTCGTGCTGCACGAGTTGATGCACGCGCTCGGCTTCCACCACGAACACTGCCGCAGCGACCGCGATGACTACGTCTTTGTTCTGAGTGACAACGTCAAGCCCGGTATATAGCACAAGTGTGCACGCACTTAATTCTGTTTATTATTGTGTATAGAAATTTGTTCAGGAGCTTAATACCAATGTCAAGTGCTACCAGCCCTGAGAGCACTTCAGGAGAAAGTTTGTGTAGTTTTGCTATTCCTCCCTTGTAGGAGTGCATACTGCAGTGGTTTCCTATATAGTCCATAGTTTTGGTTGCATGACTTCAATCACATTCTGGCTTGTCATTCGCTCTCCATTTATAAAGGATATGTGTATGTCGGACTGTTGATGTCCTGATGTAGTCAATAATACACGTGTCTTCGAGCAATGTCAAAGCCAGAAAGTGCGATGTTTGGGTCTCGAATTAGGTGTTTATTGTGGAAGTCCACGTTGATCCTCTCTGTTCACCAGCTTCTGTCTGGTTCTGGGTGAGATTCTAAGTTGGTGACATCGTGATCCTAGAAGGGGCATCGGGACTTGAGTCTGTGGTGAGGAACATTGTTGAGGTCGTGGTTGATGGTCAGGTTGTCGTTGGCAAAATGTGTTCTTTTTCAGAATGGAAATGCCAAATGGTGAAAATTGAATCAAATCCTCAGGATTTGTCAGCGCCTTATGACTACAACTCCATTCTTCACTACAGCATGTATGTATGCACCCGCACATAAGCGCACCACCGCACATCCACATTTACATCTGCGCCCACACAATAGTGCTCTTGCATTGCACGCATAATCCATACTTTCACTGTGCACATGCATGTCTTTGTATGTATGGATTGTTCTGCTATATAAACCGTAATATGCCATCAAATTCCACACCCACCTAATGACCAGACTCCGCCAGCCCCGATGTTGCACTCCTCAATCTGATGCTGGATCCCCTCCCTAAATTGAGCTGCCAATCTGAATGCAGTCTCCACACCCTTCAGTCGCTCACTCTGAGTCCCCTTCCCCATGTTGCTTATATAGTGATGCCCCTTATCCATTTGCCCAATGACAGTCCCCCTGCCTAATAAGTAATTGAAACTTCATAACCATTGATTCACCTTGTATGCTTTTGTTATTCTATTTAATAAGAGCCTAACTTCCGCTCGCTTAAATTGCTTGCTTTTCCATTCACTATTTAACTGGAGACTCACTCACTATCTTAAATGGAAAACTCTACCAAACCCCTTCACCAGAGCCTCACACCCATTGTTTCTGTGATTGCCATCAACCTGGTGTTCTGCTCAACCTGAATCTCGGACTTTGTCTATTAGCTTATCAACAAGTTTGTCTAATATTAGAAACTATGTTATATTTGGCTGACAAGGATGGGCATTCACGCACCTCGTAACACATTCAGTGACCCTAATACTCACAAGTATACAGTCTCTCTCGGCGCGGCCTAACTCCGCCTTTAACCACGCCCCCTTCAGGAACTATCCAGAAGATTCCCGGCTACACTTCCCGTGTTCCCTCGGTCACCTTGGCCCCACATTCCTCACCCTGACCCATCACGTTGCTTCACCCGAGGCCAGGGTGACTCGTCCTCATATGCCCCCTTCTGCCAGCAGCCCGCACCACGCTCCCCAGTGACCAATCATGTGGCATTCACTCACTGTGCTGGCGGAGTGGCTGCTATCCCCTACTCTTGTCGGTAGGACTCATCAGCCTCTCTCTGCAAGCACCCAGTACCACGCACCCTAGTGCTTGCCTCTACACCCATATTTCCTCATTCTACTGTACTTAGCGCTACACATATATGAGTACCTGTGTTTGTTCGTGTCCAGGACGGCGGGCTCGGTGGATGAGCGCAACCCGACCATCATCCCCAAGAACCCGCTCCTCATGCTGCACATGGGGCATGGCAATTCCCTGAGCCCCTGCGACGTGGCCAAGGTGCAGAAGCTCTACGGATACGAGGTGGCAGCTCAGACGCCTCCACCACCGTTCGAGAGACCCTCTGCTCCAGGTGCATTACTTATAATTAATTTTAAGGCGAAGGTTTGATCATTGTCATCTGGGACAATTAAAGATGTATTTTAAATAAATTACGCTACCCCTTTCCAACAGTTTCCAATGTAGCGTGACTACTTGAGAGAGCGGTTTGAAATTATTTTGCATATTATTTATACCAACTGGAGGCTATTCAGTGCTGCCTGAGTTAGTCCACAAAAGCAATGTGTATGTCTGTGTTTTATAGATCAAATAGGTCACTGAGTTGCTGCTAAAATGAGCATTGATGTGGTGCTCATCTCCAGTGTACAGCTCTTAGCCAGTGGTGGACATCCTTAATTCCCTAGCACAACCACCTTTGACTTCTCCACAAAATGGTACTACATTTATTAACTGGAAAGATAATGGGCCAAGTCATCCACCACCCAGGATTTGAACTTTGGATGGAAGCATATTATATTTTTTACGACGTAGAATTGTAATGTATTACTTACTGTTAGTAACTCAGCTTATTGTAGAGTATATTTAGTTTACTGATGATACTATGTAGTTTATACTTTAGTTGTTTACGTGGTGGTTTTAGTTACTGCAGCTTCATACTATTAACACTCCTTCCCTTTATTAATGCTACCCTTATCCCCTCCCTTTGATGCTGCTAATCCTGCATAATGCACGGGCATAAGTAGTACTAATCACATATCTGCATTTCCCATATCCCCTCCCTTTGATGCTGCTAATCCTGCATAATGCACGGGCATAAGTAGTACTAATCACATACCTGCATTTCCCATAAATATGCTAAATTACTCTTGATATGCAAATTCTTTTGTCAAGGCGCCCTTTCCCCCCCTTCCAACCCAGCTTATATATATGCTCCAAGCACGTGTGCTGTTTCATTCAGACGCTGTCGCCTCGACAGACCTGGTTTTCACCTGAGGACGGCTGCTTGCATTGTGGCCGAAACGTTGTGAGAATTATTTTATTATGTTTTATTTTTATTATTTTATTACTTCCCTTCTACGTGACTTTACCGAAAGAACCAAGAAGATTGTAACTTTCCGATTGCAAGCTGCTGGCTGGCTCTATATAGGAGGACTACTGAATATTTTGAGAATATATATATAATAGCAGACCCAGATGCAAGTGACTTGATTATAACACCAAGAATATCTGAATATTATTTGAAGATGCCTCTTGTTTTGTTCTCAGTGAGAAACATTTGTCAGTTTTGTGCAAATCATAAAGTCCTGCTTCTTGTTGTCAATCGGCAGTCTTTAGAGGAAAAGAAGAGCAAAACCTGTTTCACAAATTGTGGATTTTTTTCTAATTGAATCTACCCTTTCTGGCAATAAAACAGGTGTTTATGTGTTCAAGCATAAAGGATAAAGACTATATATTTTTTCACCATTTTGATTCTGACAAAATGGTCCCATAGATATGTAGGACTCGTACTCGGGTTGTCTTTCTCGTTCCATTTATTTGCTCTTTAAAGTCCACACCTTCTCCTCATCACCGCTCCGTTGTTGTATATGTTGGGTGTGAAAATTTTGATATGTTGTATGCGTGCGTGGGTGAAATTATTATGTTGTATGTGTGGGTTATGAATGTTCAGTGAAAATAATAATAATCAATTGAAATTTGGCCAAATGTGTAATTATCCGGAAATATTTTAATTATGTAGTTACGCACATTTAATTATGCCAATTCGAGAGGTAATTGTAGTAATTATGCGAGTGGGGGTAATTATGATAATGCCAGTCGTTATGATAACCAGACCCCGCCTCGGTGACGAGGGTGGGTTATCGATCGGAATAAGGCAATTAATCGTATGCAGTTATGCAGGTGTGGTGTAAGTATGAAAGATTAACCTAGATTAACTCGGCATCGTTGTCTAGGTTCGTCTCATTCTCGCTTATTTTAGGTCCCCGGTTCCCCCGTTATCGCTTTAACATTTACTGAGTATGTGTTAGTGTGTTTATTAAGGTCACCAAGTTCAGATCTCAACGCAGAAGCAGATCTTATGCATAGACTTCAGGAAAGAATCACACAACCACTTCTGTATTAATCAATTTATTACTAATTCAACCTCAACTATGATATAGTATGCGAACTCTCAATCCCGGAACGTCAACACGGCATCAATACAGTATCATCAATGATTGTCTGATTTCACTTGACAACGGCACATGGACCCGCGTAACGCGATGGTTGTTAGTGAGAGTCGTTAAAACATGCAAATACTATGCTAAGAAAAACCTTAACTTTAATACTCTTATAAACGACGAATGGCCATCACTCGGTCTCGAGTTTTTCTTCACAGCCACGGATGGCTTATGGGTTCGAGTGGGTTTGAGTGGTAAGAGTTGTCTTCAATAGTCAGTGTTCGGAGTCGGTTCTTTATGTCAACAGATGCCTGGGGGTCGTGTGGTGAGGGGGCGGTGCGCGTCATACGTATTAGTCGCTCCTCTGTCGCCGTGGGGAATTGGTTGGATGCCTGTTGATACGCTGTCGTAGTTCGGAACCCGGTCGGTAGGTGGCGCCCGCAGCTCGCTCGCAGCACACAGTCGTCCTCTCGTCTCCAACCGCGACCCTGGCTGCCAGCAGGGGCCTCTGACGCGGCAGGTTGAGCTGTCAAGCGGGTCTTGCCCGCCTGCAGAGGAGACGGGGAGCTGCTTGAGTCGAGCCCCGAGAGCCGGCTGAACTCGGCTGAGTCCCAGAAGCTGAAGAGTCGAGCCGACCCGTTAGTCACAGCTCGCCCTTGAGTTCGACCCTCTTGGTCGAACTCGGCTGATGAGTCGAGCCGACCCTTCCGGTCGAGCTCGCTCATGAGTCGACCCGTTGGTCGCCCTCGTGATGAGTTGACTCTCCTGGTCCAACTCGGCTGATGAGTCGAGCCGACCCTTCCGGTCGAGCTCGCTCATGAGTCGACCCGTTGGTCGCCCTCGTGATGAGTTGACTCTCCTGGTCCAACTCGGCTGATGAGTCGAGCCGACCCTTCCGGTCGAGCTCGCTCATGAGTCGACCCGTTGGTCGCCCTCGTGATGAGTTGACTCTCCTGGTCCAACTCGGCTGATGAGTCGAGCCGACCCTTCCGGTCGAGCTCGCTCATGAGTCGACCCGTTGGTCGCCCTCGTGATGAGTTGACTCTCCTGGTCCAACTGGTTTCCAATGCTCAGAGTCCTTTCTTTTATGCCGAAAAATCCCTTTGGGTCCTGCCCACAAGGCGGGGTTTCTTTTGATTTACTGTGTCAGGATCTGTCCGTGTGTAGGTGTGTTCATGTGTGTGTCCGTACGTCCGTGTGTCCTTGTGTGCATCACCCACGGTATATTCCGTGGTCATAGCAAACAGTCAGGTGTTACAAATTGCCTCGAGGTCGTCTCTCTGTCTGGGTGCAATATTATCCCTTGTTTGGCCTTCTTCATGAACCAAAACACAGACATTACAAATCGTCTCATAGGCATCTTTGTCCGTGTTGCACCACCTGGAGGGAGGGGCACACTCCCCCCGACCCTCGCTGACGCATGAAGAAATAATTAAAAGTTTTAACATTTGTCCCTTACCATTTCCCAGTTATGATTCTGTATGTAGCCTAAGGTTTGTCATTTCCCATCGTGGTGCTTGACTCAAGTGGCGGTGCCTCCCCGAGCACATACACACTCCCATCCCGCGCTGCGGGGATACAAAGACGGCCGGGATCTCCCTTTCTCTCCGACCCTGGATTTAACATCGCTCTTTTATTATGTATTTTATTTCGACCTAGTGGTGATTTATCCCGCTATCCTGGCTTTTCATAAGTTTTACTTTTGTCTTTCATGCATAGGCTTATTATTATTAATTTATTTCCGATATCTTAGGTTAAGGGGTAAGTTTCTTGATCCTAGGAATTCGTATTCCTTGGTGTCTGCATGGTTATATAAGCGGAATATAGTTGACGGTGAATAGCGTTAACATTGATGTTATGTACGATATTATGTATTTAACTTAACTTGTTGGTCAGGGCTTTTTACTGACATGAAGTTGCATTTCATAGCCTCGCAGGTTTTGCCTCACTCTGTCTCTGCTCGCCGTTATTGTTGAACTAGGCGAACACGAACTTTTGGTGACCTCCCCCCCGCAGCCTCGCTGTTCAGCTGAGCCTGCAGCCTTGAGAGAGAGAGCAACACCCTTATTTTCGTCTCACTGTGGTCATCCAACCTTCTGCTCTGGGAGTGTGATTAATTTCAGGACAAAGCCCCCTCACGTTCAGATGTACAGTGGTTGTTAATCAGCCCCCTCTCCTGTGTTCACAACCTTGAGCTGAGTTTATCTTTCAGCTGCAGAGAACAAGACGTGTTTCTCCTCCCTGTGTACACGTGTTCCAATTAGCTCGAAATCCCTAACACACAATCAGTGATGACCCCCCCCGGCCTTCTGTGGCCGTGATCCAGACAAAGGCGCCTCTGCTTCCTTCATTGCCTTGAGTCGACACTGCTCCATTATTCGCCCATGTGCTGAGGTCATAGATGGTTGGGCTTTTTACTTTAACTGTCTGGCTGACTCTCCCACTGTCTCTGCCCTTGCACGGGTGACAGGTCCGTTCATCAGGCCTTATCTTTCCTTGAAGCAACGTTACAAATTCTGCCATCATAGCCCTCCTCCCGTTCATTACTACAACACCTGGTGTTTTGCAGTTTGCGGCTTTTGGTGTGTTTTCATTCATTATATATCAAGTAAAAAGATAATATATAAAAATATCAAGTTTGGAAGAAGGGTTAGGATACAACACCGTGTCTCCCCGTTCGCTCCGTCACGCTATCCGCCATCAATGGCGCTCTATGTCTCTCCACTCTCTCTCCTGCTCTCCCAGAGTCCGTCAATCCGCTCCTACCCTACTCTGTATCCCTCCGATGCACTGCTACCACTCACTCTGTCTCCTCTATCCACTGCTACCGTACTTTGTCCTATCTCTCTCCACTGCTACCGTTATCGTATCTTCCACTGCTACCGTACTTTATCCTGTCTCTCTCCACTGCTACCGTTATCGTATCTTCCTCTACTCACTCCTGCTCTTCGCTATTCCGGGCACCATTACTCCAACTCCTATCCAGACTCCAGCTCTAACCAAGACTCCAGCTTCCACCAAGACCCCCGTCTCTACGTTACGCTATCCTTTTATATCCACCCCAATCAGTCCCTATTAATTATCTCACCCCCCGATTACCCCTCGCCCTCCAGGCCCCCAGCCTCACGTGACTTTGTTGTTCCCGCCTGGGCGACGCCAGTCATTAAGCAATCACCCTCTTAACCAATCACCGGCCTGTATCCCCGGTTGCCCTTAACACCTGTTACGCCACTTAACGCGTCTCCTCTCATGCCTCAGCAACAACAACCTCGTCCTCAAATACCCCCTACTGTACACTTGTTTGCTTGCATAGCAAAAGACCCACAGAGCGCGTGGTGCGGCATATTCCAAGTCCTACATCACCCACCCCCCCCCCCCTGTTGAAAAAGTTAGCCGTCCTGGCTAAACACAACGTGCCACGCGGAAACCACGACATACACGAAAACTACAGACAACAATGTACACAATCCCCCAAGTCCCCAAAGTTTCAAGAAAAAGTTAACCTCCTCGAGCGGGTTCCCGCGGCCGGTCCGTCACCCCGACTCGACTGAACAGGGGCCAGGGTATCTCGGTCCGTGGGCGCGGGGCGGCGTTCTGCCCGAACCGCGCGTCCATCTCCGTCACCCTGTCCATTCCTCGATGAGATTCCAACGTGGCCTCGTGCGTCCCGGGGTGTCCCCTGCCTTAAAAATGGGGTTCCTGCAGACACACGGTGGGTAGACTGCTGAGGTGCGTCCTTCCGCTGCCCCCCAGCACGCTCGTCGGACACATCCAATACAGGCCGTTCCGGGATGGGAGATGACGCATCATAAGGCACCACATATCTCTTCAAGCGCGACGGGTGAATGTGCCACAACCGCCGACCGTATCGAATCCTTACACTCTGATCCCGACGAACTTCCACAATCTCAACGGGCCCCTGCCAGGGCCGATGGAATTTCGGTGATGTGCCTACGGGCACCATCGGACAATGTAACCAGGCCCTGTCCCCCACTAGCCATGGTTCACGTGGAGCCTGTGTACCGTGCAGGCGCTCATTAGCAGCCTGCCTTGGTTCTGTATTCCCCAGCGGGGCTTCCCTGGCCTCTGTCAACCGACTTACTCTTAGATTTCACACCCAGCCTGACGAGGGCCGGGGCTTCTGGTTCACGACCATACATCAAATAGAAAGGCGAATACCCTGTATAAGCGTGTGGGGCTAATCTATAAGCAGCCAAAGCCACCGAGACATGTAAATCCCAATCTGTCTGAGCCGAATTAACCTGTTGGCACAACATCGATGTCAATGTTGGATGAAGACGTTCGACCATCCCGTCGGTTTGCGGGTGGTATGGGGATGTCCGAATTTTCCTTGTACCCAATGCATCACACACTTCTTTCAATAGGCAGGACGAATTTTTTTTACCCTGGTCCGTAAGCAGGTGCTCCGGGGCACCTTTGTCAAAAACGTAACCTTGCAGGAAGGCCTCCACGATTGATCATGCCGATTGGTCCGCCAGCGGC
The DNA here is from genome assembly GCF_965212315.1 of Lampetra planeri. NCBI lineage: Eukaryota > Metazoa > Chordata > Hyperoartia > Petromyzontiformes > Petromyzontidae > Lampetra > Lampetra planeri. Next base: position 5,282,218 of record NC_136109.1, on the reverse strand, counting down.
CATGCCATAGGCCACCGAGTGAGGTTCTCGACCCCCACAAGCAGGTATTTGTGACCCCGCGGTGTAACGGGGAACGGTCCCAGAATATCAAGGGCCACAATCTCGTTGACTCGCGAAACACGAATTGACTGCAATGGTACCCGATATGGCTGTGCCGGCGCCTTTCGCCATGCACACTCGTGACAAGCTTTAACATACAAATGAACATCATTCTGTAATCCTGGCCAATAGAAATCGTTACTTAAAATCAAAGCCGTTTTCTTCTCCCCCAAATGCATCAATCGCTCGTGCGTGTCGCGAATAAGTTCCCCTCTCAAACACAGTGGTATGACAATACAGAACTTCTGCAAGACGACATCCCATCTGACCAGGAGGTCGTCAACGAGTCGAAGAAAGGCCCGATCATCCGACTGTTTGGAACGAGAGGCCCGTAGCATCATTTTGGTAAGCGAAGGATCGTCTACTTGCAAGCGCACCCAACGATCCCGTGACAATCCCAGCAACCCAGGCTTTTTAGCCGGTGCTTCGTCAAGCTGGGTCGCATTAGCTGCACCGGCCATGCCCGGAATGCTTTGCAGCGGCGACCCACAGCGCAGCGATCCCTCGGAGCATCTACACAAGCCCGATGCCAGAGGCAATTGGGACAGAGCATCCGCGTTAACGTGACGCGTACCTTTCCTGTGCTGGACCGTGAATGAGTATCCCTACAGGACCTCAAGCCAGTGGGCCATTTGGCTCGAGGGTTGATCGATCCGCAAGGAGTACTGCAGTGCCGCGTGGTCGGTGCGGACCAAAAATTGTCAGACGTAATAGTATGGTCGATACAGCTGCACAAAGTGTACAATCGCCAACAATTCCCTGCGTGTTACACAATATCTTTGCTCTGCCGGGGACAGTACCCGGCTGCCATACGCGACGACCCTCTCAACTCCGTGAATTGTTTGCGATAATACAGCGCCGATGCCCGTATCACTGGCGTCGGTGTCCAAAATAAACATTTCCGCAAAATTTGGATACCCGAGCGGCGGTGCATCTGCCAAAGCGTCCCGGAGCGTTTCAAACGAACGCTGTTCCTCGTCACCCCACAAACTTCTTACCCTTAGCAATCAGCGTGTGCAGCGGCCTTGCAATTGTGGCAAATTTTTTAACAAATCGACGGTAGTATGACACAAATCCCACGAAGCTACGTACTTCCGACACTGTTTTAGGCACTGGCCCTGCACGAACACAACTAGTTTTCTCCGGGTCTGTGGCGACCCCCGCTTCGCTGACCACATGCCCCAGATATTTAACTGACGTTCTCATCAGGTGACATTTTTGGGGTTTAAATTTCAAATTGGCGTCACGTACCCTGCCAAACACAGCCTGTAGCCGCTGCAAATGTCCTTCAAAATCCTTACTGAACACAATGACGTCGTCAAGGTATATTAAACATGACTCCCACTGCAATCCAGACAACACAAGGTCCATCAATCTTTGAAAAGTGGCTGGTGCGGAGTGCAGCCCCATCGGTAGAACATTAAATTGAAACAACCCTTGCGGCGTGCGAAAGGCTGTCTTTGTTTAGATTTCTCGTCCAAAGGCAATTGCCAAAAGCCCGACAAGAGGTCCAACATGGAAAAAAATTTAGCACCAGACAATGCGTCCAATGAGTCATCAATGCGCGGGAGCGGGTATGCATCCGCCACCGAAACCTTATTCAATTTGCGGTAATCCACACAAAATCGCAGAGAACCATCTTGTTTTTTAACCAACACAAACAGGGCTCCCCATGGGCTGGAAGAAGGGGAGACGAGATCCTGTCGTAACATCTCGTCAACCATTTTCCGAATGCAATCCTTCTCCAGCGTGCTCACACGGTGAGGATTCCATCGAATAGGGGGCACATCCCTAGTATCAATGTGATGCCGTAACAAGGTCGTGCGACCGACATCAAATTTCCCTGAGCTAAAAACATCCTTGAATTCCCAAAGCAACTTCCTTAACCGTGTCCGCTGCTCGGGTGTCAAATCGTTGTTGCCTTCATACAACTCGCGAAACCAGCTCGGTTCTTCCTCCGCCCGTGGCAGCGTATCACAACCCCCAGCTGCCAAACACGCATCACCTTCGGAACCTCGCGCGACTGACGCGTGCGCCAACGTAGTCCCTTTTTGAATAACAACCGGCTCGTGCCCCGTGTTCACAATCTGAATGAACGGTTCGGCCGTCTCTGGCACCATCGTAAAAGCACCCACCAAAGAGGGCATTCGTGTCACGGCATTTGAGGGCGACAACAGAATGCCTTCCCCCAAGTTACCTACTGAAAGCCCTTTTTTGAATCTTAACGGGACAAGCATCTGCGTCGCAGGCGGAACGCGCACCGTGCGGCTAACCACCGCCTGGATCACATCGTTGACCCGAGAAAATTTAGACGGAGTTCCCAAAAATTTTAGGCACTTCCCTGATGGCAATTCCAATCGTCCCTTCTCAATCCAAATCTTAATTGGCATCTTTTGCAAAAAAATCCGTGCCTAACAAACAAGGTACAGCCAGAACAGTCGAAACCAAAATGTATCCAGTTACGTACACCTCCCCGACCTGTATAGTTGCTAATTTTCGACCCATAATTCCCAAACTACCCCCATTTGCCGCTATACATGGCCCATCCACTGGTACCAAAATGTGGGGCGAGGTAGGTACGAGGGAGGTAACAATCGGAAGGTTTGCAAGGAAATAAGCGTCGCTGATGCCCCCATATCGACAATAACCCGAACTCAAATCCCCTGAACAAGCGCCATCACATCCGACGAACGCAGCGCGGCTCCTACAACACGATGAGCCAACGCACCCCATACAGCATTTCCTTGTGCATCATACAAAGGGGGATCAACAGCGTGTGTCGTCGCGGATGGGTGAGGTGTAGGATACGGCCATGTATTGCATGTGTCGCGACTAACCTGGTAATCCTGCGCTGGGTAGAATCCGCGATTGTAGGCTCCTGATGAACGCGGGAAGATGCCTCTCCGTCTCCAGCAGTCCCATGCGAAGTGTCCTCGATGCCCGCACTCGTAGCACCGCAGCGGCCCGCCACGTCCGCCCGCATCCGAGTGACGGCATGGCCACAACGGCGGTCGTGCGGCCGCTGCCGTCAGCGACATCGGCTCGCACTCCGGTAGACCTCCCATCCGCCCCGACGCCCACCACCAGGGGCTGTGGTGGCACCGCCGATGGCTCGTCGCGAAGATCCAGGTTGACCTGGATGTTCCTGGCAAGCTGCAAAGATGACCCGTCGTCGTCGTTTTCGCTGGGAAGTGAGAGGACGACTCGTAGCTCCTTCGCCATCTGCAACAGTTTCTCCTGGGCCAAGGAATCAAGGGCAGCCTCGTCCATTGCCGGGTAAGCCGCTTGGGCCAGGGTCAATAGTGCACTGCGATACGCGAGGGGAGAGTCTCCCTCTGCCCGTCGCCTCAACTGAATCTTGCGCTTGGCGACCGAGCGAGGTTCGTAAATGTTCTGCATTGCCGTGAATATCCCTGACAACGACAAGCGAACCCCCCGAGGGAGGCCGTAGAACGTCGCCAGCGAGTCGTCATCCAAGGCCGTTGGCAGGGCCCGTAGCACTTGAGCTTCCGTCCACCCGAGCGACTCATACGCTGCCCGAAATCGTCGTGTAAACGCAGTCCAGTCGCCGACTGTGACCTCGAAGCGTTCCACGTGTAGTCGGCATGGCGTGCTCGAGGGTGGCGCCTCCAGCTCCTCCTCAGCGTCCAGCTGCGCACCTGGCGCCTCGGGGGATCCATCCGCGCCGCCGGCCCCCGCAGATGTAACGAGGTCGTGCGGCCGCTGATCCAATCCCGTCGGCGCCTCCCTTATCGACTGCAGGAATCGATCAAATTCTTGCATGAGCGCCGCCATCTTGGCCTCCCACGCTGCCATCGTAGCTCTCCATACGTGCGGTGGGCTCGGCTCTTCCCCGTCGTCCGAGTCGCCCTCGTCGTGCGGCGGCGCTTGCTCAGTCACGTCCCCCGGATATGCGGGAGCCTCCACTCCCGATGAAGGTATCACGTCCGCATCGCTGCTGTCGGCCGACGAGGCTGCTGGCAAGTTCTTCTTCTTCATAACTTTCTTTGACATCTCAGCGTGGTTCTTTAATCACTTCTGACACCAGTTGTAGGACTCGTACTCGGGTTGTCTTTCTCGTTCCGTTTATTTGCTCTTTAAAGTCCACACCTTCTCCTCATCACCGCTCCGTGTCTCCCCGTTCGCTCCGTCACGCTATCCGCCATCAATGGCGCTCTATGTCTTTCCACTCTCTCTCCTGCTCTCCCAGAGTCCGTCACTCCGCTGCTACCCTACTCTGTATCCCTCCGATGCACTGCTACCACTCACTCTGTCTCCTCTATCCACTGCTACCGTACTTTGTCCTATCTCTCTCCACTTTTACCGTTATCGTATCTTCCACTGCTACCGTACTTTATCCTGTCTCCCTCCACTGCTACCGTTATCGTATCTTCCACTGCTACCGTACTTTATCCTGTCTCTCTCCACTGCTACTGTTATCGTTTCTTCCTCTACTCACTCCTGCTCTTCGCTATTCCGGGTACCATTACTCAAACTCCTATCCAGACTCCAGCTCTAACCAAGACTCCAGCTTCCACCAAGACCCCCGTCTCTACGTTACGCTATCCTTTTATATCCACCCCAATCAGTCCCTATTAATTATCTCACCCCCCGATTATCCCTCGCCCCCCAGGCCCCCAGCCTCACGTGACTTTGTTGTTCCTGCCTGGGCGACGCCAGTCATTAAGCAATCACCCTCTTAACCAATCACCGGCCTGTATCCCCGGTTGCCCTTAACACCTGTTACGCCACTTAACGCGTCTCCTCTCACGCCTCAGCAACAACAACCTCGTCCTCAAATACCCCCTACTGTACACTTGCTTGCTTGCATAGCAACATACCCACAGAGCGCGTGGCGCGGCATATTCCAAGTCCTACAGATATAACTGCTCAACCCGAGCTATTCATACTTTGATCAATCTTGACTTAAAGCTTTCATGACTGCAGGAATTCATATTCTTTGAGTTTTTCGGTAAAGTTTCAAAGAAAATAACAAAAACTATGACATTTCAACCACAACACAAGCGGTCATCTTCCTGATGACGACCGCTTGTGTTGCGATCGAAACGTCGTAGTTTTTTGCTATTTTCTTTGAACCTATCCACGTGACTTTACCGACAGACCCAAAGAATATAATACTTTGGTACTTGCATTTCCTTTATACTCTTCGCCTTTTGGCATTCTCTGGTCTAACACTGGTGAGACAAGGCCATAGAGAAGGCTGTTTGGTGTAGGCCAGGGGTCGGCAACCTGCGGCTCCGGAGCCGCATGCGGCTCTTTTGAACCTTGACCGCGGCTCCGGGGCGGATGCTAGCGAGGGGAGGAGGCGCACTGTGACACCTGCTCTGGCGTTGCCGCTGCTGACAGGTCGCCGCTCCGCTCCACACTGCCCGCCCGGTGACAGGCAATTACGTTGCCGTTGCTTTGTCACATGTTTGGAAGAAGTAATAACCTTCCTGGGCAGCAAAGAGCTCACCTTTGCTGAGCTGGAACAGCCAGAGTGGCTGGAAAAATTACATTTTATGGTAGACATGACAGCACATCTAAACACGCTAAATACAACCCTTCAGGGGAAAGGAGGCACAGCCCTGCACATGCTGGAGGAGGTTTTGGCATTCGAGTGCAAGTTGACAGTGTTTGTCAAAGATTTACAGAGAGGTACACTGTCTCACTTTCCCTCTTTGAGAGAGTTCAAACAAAGTCATGATACGATAAATTTGGAATATTTCAAGTCTGCAATCACCACAATGCAAAGTTCGTTTGGGAAACGATTCTGTGAGTTCAGAGAGGAAAAAACGACATTATCCTTCCCTGTCACTCCCCTGGCGATCGATCCATCCCTATTGAATATGACTGCATTTGCAGGTGTAAGTCAACCTGATCTTGAGATGGAACTGGCCGATATAGCCGACAAAGATATATGGGTGTCCAAGTTCAAATGCTTGACCGCTACTCTTGAGGATGTTGCCCGTCAGAAGGCCATTCTGGCTCAGAATCATAAATGGAGTGATATTGAAAACCTTCCCAAACAGGACAAACTTGTATTCGAAACATGGAATGCCATCCCCAACACTTATATAAACATGAAAAAGTATGCATTTGGAGTCCTGTCGATCTTCGGCTCCACATATGTATGTGAGCAGGTCTTCTCCAACATGAACTATATTAAAAACAAACATCGATCACGCCTCACAGATGACAGCTTGCAAGCCTGTGTGAAAATGAAGGTGACGTCTTACAGCCCTGATGTGCAGACACTGTGCACTGAGGTTCAGGAGCAAAAATCCCATTAACCAGGTAATTTAGCTATTAATTTGCAAAAATATATTTTACATTGTTAAGTGAAAAAGTCCTTTTTTTATTCAGATTGACAGCTGACTGCACGATCCTGTATATAGCAATAAGGTAAGAAACAATATATGCAGTGTTATATTTGTTTTAAATGTTGCAATGGTTTTGCGGCTCCCAGTTTATTTTTTCCTTCGGAAACGGGTCCAAGTAGCTTTTTATGTCTTAAAGGTTGCAGACCCCTGGTGTAGGCAAATGAGTTACAAAGATAATGCATAAAAAATCAGAGCTTGTGTGTTCGCATATTTTACCACAAGTGTATGTGGTTAATCCAGACTTGATGTCTTGCAATAGGTATCTATTTGGTGTTTGAACATCTAACACCTCCTGTTTTATTGCCAGACAGGGTGAAGCCTATTCTTTTATTTCATCATTTTGATCTTGAAAAAAGGTCCCATAGATATGCACACATTTCCTTTCTTTTTGAAAGTGAATATTACCTAATACTATTTTTAAAAAAAACTATATATTGTATGAGGTTGGCTCTGTTATTCCAGGATAGTCTATATTGTAAAATAAATAATATTTTACCTATGGTTTCAAGTATTTATGCAACTTGCCATCACCCTCAAATCCGTGATGACTTACATTTTTAGGGAGTAAATGTGCCTCTGGAGAGCAGTAAGCCTGCTGATTGCAGCTTTGACTCAAGCTCTCACCTTCCCATCCGATCCCATTCATGTACTCGGCTTTTTGAGCCAAGACGAGAAAACGAGTGTGGAGGTGTTTCCCCTTGCCTCCTGCACAGTCTTTTAGTTTACACCGGCACATGATGAAGTTACACAGTTGACTGTCATACCCTGGGCAACTATCCCACCTGATAATGCATTTGTGGTAGGATGGACCTTTCATTTTTCACTGTTGTTTTTGTACAAAAAAATTGAGACTAGTCTCACTGAATCCCCAAATATTTTGTTTAAAGGGTCTTGCATTGGGATGTTTGGACAATTTCATTTTAATTATGGTTCTATTTTTATTTACTTCGTGTTGTATGAAACTCAAGTCCTAGGAAAATGCACGTTAAGGTCTAGTCATTAGTAGTGTAATATAGAACCATATTACAGTGACTTTAATTTAAAAGATGGAAACCTTTGACATCTTATTCTTAGGTTTTTTCGGTAAAGTCACGTAGGTAAAACATTAAAATTAATAAAAGTAAAATAAAATAAAAATCACGACGTTTTGAAGGCAACACAAGCTTCCGTCTTCAGGTGGAACCGTCACAGCCACGACAGCTGTATCAAGTAAATGAGAGATTGCAAGAGCTACCACTCTGTATATATAATGGTTGGAAAGGGGGGAAGGGCCAAGTACGGCACACTTTTTATTCATATGGTAAGGTGAGGCTTAAGAGGGTGAGCCTTTGTTATGGAGAGGTACGGTTTGTGACTAAGCCTGGCCTACATAATAATAGTGTGAAAAAAGAAACAACTATACATGGTAAAACAAGCCTGGCTGTCTATCAATAACCTGTAATAGTTGTCTGTCAAATAAGATTGGCCAAATAAGTGTAGTTAAATCTTTTTTGCATGGTTAATCACATCTTTCCAATGATTACTCAGTTTGTAACCATCATCACGGTTGAAATTATGGCTGTGTTTGTATATTTGTATGGCTTCATGTACAAACCTTTGATGGTAGCCAGGAGGTTTGCAGAGAACCTTGGTCTCGGAAAAGACAATTTCATGAGAGCCCACCGAGTTGTAGCAATGATCGGCAATGGCCGAAGAATCAGTTCTGCCGTGTTTCAGATCTGACTTGTGCTCGCGGACACGATCAGAAACATGACGTTTCGTTTCTCCAATGTCATGTTTCAACCATTATATATACGGAGTGGTAGCTCTTGCAATCTCTCATTTACTTGATACAGCTGTCGTGGCTCTGACGGTTCCACCTAAAGACGGAAGCTTGTGTTGCCTCCGAAACGTCGTGATTTTTATTTTATTTAACTTTTATTAATTTAAATGTTTTACCTACGTGACTTTACCGAAAAAACCTAAGAATATGAATCCTTGCAGTCACGAAAGCTTCAAATCTAGAACTCTGACATCTTAATATAGATTATAAAGCAACAACTAAGTGCCCCTTAAATAAGCTGATGTGACGTGCTAATGCCTATTCAGTAATAGGAAAGTAACATCTATTCAGGCTGCTCACCGTGAGAAGTGTGATTGAATGGAGTGTGCAGCAGAGTGCACGCCCATGCTGTGACTCACTGAGAGCACTACTCACACAGCTGGCACTCGTGCCGAAATGGAGGTGGTGGCCTGGAGCCAGGACACGCCCCTGCACCGCCACGTGGGCCTCTGGAGCAAGAAGGTGCGGTGTCTGTGGATGCTCATACAGTGGTTGTGTTAAGTTAATACTGTGTTTTGTATATTTCTGTTTCGAGTACAAACTATAATTATGTTTATATGTAACTGACAACAGTTTTTTCAGATGTACTATTTCAAGGAAACAGCATCTGAAGATGCTCAAAACGTAACTGTTTTGTTATCCTGCTTTGGAGAAAGTGCACCTCGTGATATCACTAGGCATGCAAAGGTCAAAGTGGCAAATCTAAAGACCCCAGTAAGGTCAAATCTTGCTTTACTGTTGTGTTGCAATGTCATTCACCAAGTGTGCAGCATGCAGGGCACTAAAAATAACGGTAAATGGTGAAGACCTAGTGATTGTATGTTTATTTTAAGGCTTCACCTCCCTGGGTTTATTCGAATCAAAGGGTGCTTTCAGAAGTGTGATGTGCAACAGTTGCTTCCTGTTGCTTCCTGTTGCTTCCACCTCTCGTAGGAGTGAGGTGAGACGATGGGGAAAGTCAAACAATCGGGGCGAGGGAGATATCCCAGGGGAGAGAGTGAGGATTGGGACTCGTGAGAGTGAAGCGGAGGGAGAGGAACACTGCAACATGTAGAATGGGTCTGATTAGTTCGGTACTCAAAATGCGGTAACTATATAATTCCTAGTTTATAGATGCAGCATTTACATTCTTCCAATGTGTGGTCCTTCAGATTTGTAATGTCTAAGTTATACTTGTTTTTATTTCGTCACTACCCTGTCAAGCCAGCGTTAGGGACTGCTACATTTGCAGCCAGTTAGGTTGGGTTTTCATGTGACAGGTATCCCTCGATTTAAGAACGTTCAGTTTATGAAATTTTGCGTTCACGAAATTGACAAATTATGGACACTTCTCGATTAACGAAATCGAATTTCCCCATGAACAAAATTCCACACGGCACACGCCACGAGATCAAACAAGAACCACCTTGGATGCTGCATCATCCATCCACAACACAAGTCACGGTATCCCTAGAGTGCAACAGTCACGCCTCCATATCACCTTTCCAGTCATTCCACAATGCAGATCATTTGGTGAGTTCCCTGAAAAGGTTAATTATTTTAGTTTAATTTTGTTATTATTTATTCGTGTTTATACTTATGTTCTTCATTGTTATTTTTGTATTGTGAAAAGTGATTTATGTATATATATTTTAGGTTAGGAGTAGAGTTGGAATGACTGTACAAAACACATCCATAATTCTGTACATTAAATTAATGGAAAAAGCTGTTCCAATTTACGAAATTTCGTTTTACGCTGTGTTTTTGGAAGAACACATCCCTTTGGTAAATCGAGGGATACCTGTATATGTAATTAGTCGCCAGCTGCAGAAACATATGATTACAATTCAGATTGGGAGTGCAAATTGGGTTAATAATTCATATTTTAAATGTTGGATTTTGAATTAGATGTTTTGGGCCCAAATTGTTTTTATTTTCCTTTTGCATTATTCAACATTTTAGATTTTAATCATTTGACCTTTCTTTTTCCATTAGATTTTTTTAGGAATTAAAAAATAATAATATTTACCTAATCCAGGGAAGCCTCACTGAGACTCAGGAATTGTTTTTAAGAAGGGCCCTGCATTGTGATGTTTGGGTGATTTAATTTTAATAAGGAGTGATTTTCTTAGTGTTGCAGGAAACTGATGTCTCTAGAAAAATCTCACCTTGTTTGCTTAAGAGCTAAATATACATGAAGGTCCACACAAGCCATCTACGAACCCACTTGCTTTGTTGCCATTTGTTCTCTACCACTTTTCAGCCTTGCACATCTGGGTGTTTCAGGGCAATGTGTGTGACCCAAAGCAATGAATCGCAGGCATGCACCATACATGCCCAGCTTTAACGTTTCCATAGTCGGTGGCGTGAAGCTCTCACTTCTGCACTCACAGACAAAGATCCCCATATAGCTTTTACAGGCTGTTGGGGAAGTGCTGTTAGCGAGCACCTATGAAGGCCGACATGGCACACGAAGGAATTTGCTGACTGTCACAAGTGGCGACGTTTGCCAGCAATTGGGATAGTTCTGCATCTTTCCATAGATGTGGGTCTCCTGATCCCTCAGGTCTATTGGGATATAATTATTTTTCTTTGCGTGGTTCTCAGTTACTTAATATAAGGCATGGGTGAGCCATGAGGGAAGTCAGCTGGCATTACTCACAACACACCACAGTGGTAGCATCTGCCAGCACCACAAAGAGATGGGGGTTGTTTTGCACTCACACAAACACATCCATGCACGCACACACACTCGCGTACCTGTTGTATCTATGCCCTGTTTTCCGTTATTAATATTAAGAATAATTAAGAATTTTTTTTTTCTCTATATATATTTTTTTAATTAAATATTGAAAACAACCCACTACAAGCACACCAGGAATCTGTGAAACGGCCATTAAACTGGTAAGAAGTCGGTCACAGAAAGGTCATAGACATCCAGATGGACAAAAGATGTATGGACGAACCTCCCAAGACATCTGGAGATGTACAGATAAGGTGCAGAGTAAATAACGGTTGAAACTTCGCGTTTTCTTAACGTTTTCCTTACCGAAAAGTAGAAACTTAACAAAGATAATTAACCAACAAACAATAATATTTTTATTATTAGTATATGTTTTCTACCTACACGACCTTCCTAAAAACTAAAGAGTACAAATTCCAGAAATCTTAAGTGGAAAGATAGTTACACTTAACCTCAGGACATTAAAATATAACTCAGAATAAAACACCAATCTCTGGAGAACTAAACTTGGCGAAGCCCCAAAATAATAATGTGACGAGGATCATTACGAATATTCATTAAACATAGACGAATGATAACCACGATACTAAGACCGAAGGAACGCATAAAATATAATTCAAGAATAAATGTAACACACAGGACCACATAAATGTATTACAAACATCTCCTCAGCCACCTTTGTCTTCCAGCGGGGTCTGGCAAGCAAGGAGGGAGCAAAAAGGTCACAAGGGGGGGGGTTTGTGCTGACATTGTTTGTTTTCTCTCGCAAGAGACGAGACGGTGCTCAAGTTTGAGTTAAACACGGCCGTCTTTGTCTCCCCGCAGCACAAACAGATGGCCCATAAATGCTTGGAGGGTTAGGAAAGGTCGCGGGGGTGTCTGCTTCTTCTCGCTCTGTTTGTGTTTTTTTTGTTGCCCGCTCGCAAGGAATGCGCAGAGGGGAGTCACGTTTTGAGTTAGGCACGGGCGCACACAGCGAACAGTCAGTCAGTCCGAGTCGCGCTCAGCGGTGCGACGGGGCTCGCAAGGGAGGTGTGGCAGTCGTGCCTCGAGAAGAGATGGGACGACGAGACTTCGTTAAAGTGACCGCCTGAGAGCAGTCTGGGTCGAGTCGGGCTCGGTCTCGCAACTCGGCTTGCGACGCAGTGTTGCGACGGGGCTCGCAAGAGAGCGGGGGCAGATAGTGCCTCGAGAGGTGATGGAACGAGGAGGGGTCGTTCGAGTCGCAGAAGTCTGAGTTCAACCTGGGTCGGGGCTGGGTTCCAGCCGTGCTCCAGCTGGCGGAGCGTCGTGAGGAAACGAAACACCGATGCCGATAGCAGGTGTCGCTTCTCGCAGAACGAAGTTAAGTGCGAGTGAAGCTGGCAGCTGCACGAACAAGGGAAGCACGGAGCAGAGAGAGTGACGAGTGACGACAAGCAATCAACCTGTAAAAGGGCGGAGATCGCCAAGCGTCGACCAAGCGAGCAAAGCAGAGAGCGCGAAGCAGTGGAGAAAGCCTGGTCAAACGGCTGTGAGGAGGAGGACAACGCCATCGAATGCGCCGTGTGTCTAATACACACCCAGATCAACCAGCATCAACCAAAACCGACTCGTCATCCCGCAGTGGAGAAAGAGAGTCAAAGTCTTCCGAACGAGCGCCACCGAGCGCCACCGAGCGCCATCGAGCGCCAGCAGAGCGAGCGCCACCGAGCGACACCGAGCGACACTCAGCGACACCCAGCGCCACCGAGCGACACGAGCGACCGAGCATCTTCAAGGACAGCATTGTGCCAACTCGTCATCTAGCAGTGGAGAGAGAGAGCGCAAGAGCAGCACGACTCGGACGTCACCGGGCGTCACCGAGCGTCGTGCCAACTCGTCATCTAGCAGTAGAGGGAGAGAGAGCGCAAGAGCAGCACGACTCGGACGTCACCGGGCGTCACTGAGCGTCGTGCCAACTCGTCATCTAGCAGTAGAGGGAGAGAGAGCGCAAGAGCAGCACGACTCGGACGTCACCGGGCGTCACCGGGCGTCACCGAGCGTCGGGCCAACTCGTCATCTAGCAGTAGAGGGAGAGAGAGCGCAAGAGCAGCACGACTCGGACGTCACCGGGCGTCACCGAGCGTCGTGCCAACTCGTCGTCCAGCAGTGGAGAGAGAGAGAGCGCACAAGCCGAGACACGCCGAGCGAAGGAGCAGCAGGAGCTCGCGGCGGCCACACCCAAGCCAGAGAAAACTTCTGGCAGCTGTTTGTATCCTCCCACACCACACAAGCTAACGACACAACTCCCGGCTCTAAGAATTAATTAATATTACAAGGGGACAACGCACACACAGCACGCACACGAATAAGACTTAAAAAAAAATTGTCTTTGCGTTTCAAAAAGGGTTGCCATTTCGAGGTGGTGAGTTCAATATCAACTGATCGTGCAAGCAGTTGCTGCCGTCGAGTTACATGAATAAAAAATGTTTAGTCATTCATTTTCGTTAAACTGCATCATCACGCCAATGAATAAGTATTTTTTGTCATTCATTTTCGTTACTGCATAATCTTGTCCATGAATTATTGACGTATACTTGCCTTCGGATAAGAGAGTGTCATGTGCTTGTTTAGAATAAAATTGCTTAACACCAACTGTTCGAGTGCTTCTTTCCAAGTCCATGCAAAACTATCTTATTCTTGATAACTGTATCCTGCGATGAGATATGAAAATGGAGACCTAAAATAACATAAACACACTAAGATAATCGGTAAACGTTTAATCGATGATAATCGTGTTATCCTGATTGATATAACACTGGATAAACGAAGCTGAGCTTAATTATCACAACTGCTCACATTAACATAATCGCAAGCATCTGCATAAATTACTACGATTATATCCGTGATTATCATAATTTATGCATATAATCACATGCATTATCATAATTTATGCATGTTAATACACACTTTAACATAATTAATGCGATTTGCGCATTTTTCGGAAAATTATTAATTTTTATTATTTTTATCAAAAATTTCATAACCCGACACATACAACATAATGGGGGCTCGTCCGTGATCTCTCGCAGACAGTGTTTTGCATGGATGATGGAATGAATCACTACGTGTTAACTAGAATATCGTGATCGAACATTGCATGGTGATTGTAAACAGGCGTAAAACAAAAAAAAAACGCCCTCTGAGGTTAAAACCCAGAATAGCAGGTTGAAAAAAAAAGACAGTGGAATTAAGATAATATCGTATCAAACCGATTGCATCCTGTGATAAATGGTGTTAGAGGTACGCACTCTGAATCGGAAAAGTACAGAATAGCTCGAGTCAAACTGACCACACTCTGTGAGATAATTGTTTTATATGCACTCTGAAAGGAAAGGTCAAAGTAACTCCTGCCACTTGAGATGCTAGGATTAAGAATAATTTTTGAATGGATTACGGAATACTGGGAGCTCGTATTAAAACGTACCAACCGATCTGTTACAAAGCAGTACAGTCAGAGAGACATATGGGAAGGGAGCTGTATCGGTAACACGAACACACCTCGGGGGAAACTAATTGACTGGATAAAATGTAACGAAGGTGAACACGATGCAAAAACTGCAGAGAAGGCAGGACAGGACTCATGCCTTCCCACACAGGCATACAGACAGGGATTGGGGAATGAGGAAAAAGTCGGAAAGGAAACAGGAGAGAAATCGTCTCTAATAAACGAGGAAAAATGTCCTCACACCCTCGAGAGGGAGGAGAAATCAGTGCTCGCGACACCAGCGAAACTCACAGACGTTGATCCACAGAATAAATATGAAAGTAACAGTAAATCACACTCTTGGGTACGTGGACAGAGTCAAGGGACTGATCGCAAAAAAATTATGGATATCGAACAAAAAATCCTTGACAAAGGGAAACCCTCACAATTCGAGAGAAGGGATGGAGAGATACATATGCAAACAAAAACATGTGAGACTGACAACTTCACAGATAGAGGGAGGCAAAATGTTAAAGTAAAGTCGACAGGACATGCTCCACTAAGGGCAGAGGCAAAAACTGAAGGGAAATGGCAACACGAGCGACACAGCACTGGGCGCGCACACAAAAAATGCACGCCGCTTAAACACGAGCAACACAGCACAGACCAAAGTGACAGATTGCCTGATGATAACTTGTTTTACGATGACACTGACGGCGATCAACTTTCGGAATACTTATTCAACAGTAAAACCCTTAAATTGATGGACAAAGCTCTAGTCAGAATTCCTGATTTTGACCGACACAATCAGACTATGGATATACACACACATATCGCAACAGTAGAAGAGGAGGCAATGATGAGACGGGATGAAAAAGCGAATTTGTTGAAACGAAGCTTACATAAAGAATCTATACCATGGGTAAATTCACTACCACACAAGGTTAAAAATGATTTTAAACAACTGAGCCTGGCAGTGATTTGGAAGTTTGGAGAATATTCGACACTCACTGAGGGGTTTTATGCTGTAAAATCAATGACCCAGGGCATGGACCAAGACCCACGTTACTACCTTTTACAATGTAAAAGAGCGTATTACGCAGGCGATGTGAATCAATACCACGAAGGAGATAAAATGTTCAAAATTATGTTTTTTGAATCCTAGAGCCCAGAGATTACAGAAAGGGTGAGAATGGTTTTGAATCCAGAAACCGCATCCTTACGCCGCATAGAGAGCAAGGCGTACATGGCATGGTTATACAGAGCTAAGAATTATAATTCGGGTCCAGAACACAGGGAGAGGGATAAGGAACCCAGCCTCTCAGAGAAAAAAAAATTCACCGAGCAGTCCCACAATGCAGGGAGGAGCAAACACGTACGCACCTGTGGCAAAATAAACCAGAGAGAGGTTGGCACGAGAATGAGAGTGGCACAAAGCCGAATATTCAGGAGAATCGCAGAATGTGGAGGCCAAGGGCAGAATCATATCAACACCCCATGCCCCGACATACGCAAGGTCAAAATTACCCACAAAAATGGCAAAGTAACGATCCAGGAAAAATTTGGCACCCAAATGGGAGAAACACTGGGCCAAAAATGTACGAGAATCGCAGGAGGGAGAGGTTCAGAGCAGAACCATATCAACACCCCATGCCACGACACACGCAAGGTCGAAATTACACACAAGGATGGCGAGATAACCATCTAGCGAGAAGGTCGTACACAGACTACGGAGGTACAGATGCGAACATTCAGGAGAATCGCAGAATGTGGAGACCTAGGGCAGAATCATATCAACACCCCATGCCCCGACATACGCAAGGTCAAAATTACCCACAAAAATGGCAAAGCAACAATCCAAAAAAAAATTGGCACCCAAATGGGAGTAACACTGGGCCAAAAATGTACGAGAATCGCAGGAGGGGGAGGTTCAGAACAGAACCATATCAACACACCATGCCACGACACACACGAGGTCAAAGTTGCACACAAAGATGGCGAGATAACCATCCAGCGGGAAGGTACACAGACTGCGGAGGTATGGAGGCGAACATTCAGGAGAATCGCAGGATGGGAGGTCAAACACAATCGGTCCAATTCCGACCAAGTTCTCCACCGGCTATACCAGGAGGGAATAGAGGAATAACACAGAATGCGGTCCAAATACGTGATGAACCACCCACAGTGAGTGAGAGCGAGCGGCCAACACGCGCCCCACCCGCCGAGGTTTTGTTAAACCCTGAGCTCAATGGGAAATGCAAGCAGGCTGCAAGTGACAGGGCGAACAAATACCGCCACGACCGGGAAACATTAAAAGCATACGATGCGGTAGGAAACACGAGCAGTGCTCTTGTAAATGACGCGCGGATCAAATACAAGGACAGGGTTGCATTGAAGCGTGATCGGACAGTAGATAACAGACAGCAGAGACAGAGAGGAAAACCAGAGCGCACAGGGAAAACAGTGCCACGCGTCGCAAAAGAGAGCGATAATAGTGCAGGGAGAGGGAACACAGAGACCCACCCTGGGAAGTACAGGCGTGAGCCTCTGAATGGAAAATATCCAAATGAAACAAAAATGAATGTGGATCGGAGTGCTGAAATGGAGACGAATGTCCATGACGTATCGGGAATGGTGTTGAAATCCAACCCACTCGTACAGACCAAAAGGGCAACATTACGAGGCACGGAATTAAATCGACACGCTGACTCGGCAAATGTGCATGTAATCGCAGAGAGAGCGAATGCCATTGATAACGGAGTACAGAAGTTGGTTGTGTGCGCGAATTCTGATTATGTGCTAGCACAATTTTACACCACACACTCCCACAACGCGAGAGAGTGAGAGTGGAAATTACAAAAACGAACCGGAAAACCGTGATCGAATGATCAAAGTGATAAGTGGTAAACCAGACACTCGGAGCTTGGAAAAATTATGGTGACGAGGTAATATGAGGAAGGTAACGCATAAATGCGTTCGAAACCGCTACCTAGCGTTTCCCAGGATTTAACAAAAACAAAAAAAAATAATATCCGCCGTAGTTATGATGGTTGAGAATCAATGTAACTTGTGGTGTTGATGTTTAACGTTTTGTTGTATTTTCTTTGCTTATTTCAAATGTAACCATGTTAAGATTGTGATACATATGCGCGCGCTTTGGAAGGAATGCTTTATGGATTAGTACCGATGTTTAACGTTGTGTTTTATTTCTTTGCTTATTTCAAATGTAACCATGTTAAGATTGTGATACATACGCGCGCGTTGTGAGAAATAACCGCCGAGAGTGAGGGCGGCTGATGGATTTATAACGAAAAAAAAACCAGGGCATTTACTTTGTTTAAAAATTCGCCAGTGGCCGAATCAACCACTGATAATTTTTAAAAGGGCGGATTGTTGTATCTATGCCCTGTTTTCCGTTATTAATATTAAGAATAATTAAGAAATTTTTTTTTATATATATATTTTTAATGAAATAATGAAAACAACCCACTACAAGCACACCAGGAATCTGTGAAACGGCCATTAAACTGGTAAGAAGTCGGTCACAGAAAGGTCATAGACATCCAGATGGACAAAAGATGTATGGACTAACCTCCCCAAGACATCTGGAGATGTACAGATAAGGTGCAGAGTAAAATAACGGTTGAAACTTCGCGTTTTCTTAACGTTTTCCTTACCGAAAAGTAGAAACTTAATAAAGATAATTAACCAACAAACAATAATATTTTTATTATTAGTATATGTTTCCTACCTACACGACCTTCCTAAAAAAACTAAAGAGTACGAATTCCAGAAATCTTAAGTGGAAACATAGTTACACTTAACCTCAGGACATTAAAATATAACTCAGAATAAAACACCAATCTCTGGAGAACTAAACTTGGCGAAGGCCCAAAATAATAATGTGACGAGGATCATTACGAATATTCATTAAACATAGACGAATGATAACCACGATACTAAGACCGAAGGAACTCATAAAATATAATTCAAGAATAAATGTAACACACAGGACCACATAAATGTATTACAAACATCTCCTCAGCCACCTTTGTCTTCCAGCGGGGTCTGGCAAGCAAGGAGGGAGCAAAAAGGTCACAAGGGGGGGGGGGGGGGTTTGTGCTGACATTGTTTGTTTTCTCTCGCATAAGACGCGGAGAGAGGAGAAGGTGCTCACGTTTTGAGTTAAACACGGCCGTCTTTGTCTCCCCGCAGCACAAACAGATGGCCCATGAATGCTTGGAGGGTTAGGAAAGGTCGTGAGGAAAGGTCGCGGGGGTGTCTGCTTCTTCTCGCTCTGTTTGTGTTTTTTTTGTTGCCCGCTCGCAAGGAATGCGCAGAGGGGAGTCACGTTTTGAGTTAGGCACGGGCGCACACAGCGAACAGTCAGTCAGTCCGAGTCGCGCTCAGCGGTGCGACGGGGCTCGCAAGGGAGGTGTGGCAGTCGTGCCTCGAGAAGAGATGGGACGACGAGACTTCGTTAAAGTGACCGCCTGAGAGCAGTCTGGGTCGAGTCGTGCTCGGTCTCGCATCTCGGCTTGCGACGCAGTGTTGCGACGGGGCTCACAAGAGAGCGGGGTCAGATCGTGCCTCGAGAAGTGATGGAACGAGGAGGGGTCGTTCGAGTCGCAGAAGTCTGAGTTCAACCTGGGTCGGGGCTGGGTTTCAGCCGTGCTCCGGCTGGCGGAGCGTCGTGAGGAAACGAAACACCGATGCCGATAGCAGGTGTCGCTTCTCGCAGAACGAAGTTAAGTGCGTGTGAAGCTGGCAGCTGCACGAACAAGGGAAGCACGGAGCAGAGAGAGTGACGAGTGACGACAAGCAATCAACCTGTAAAAGGGCGGAGATCGCCAAGCGTCGACCAAGCGAGCAAAGCAGAGAGCGCGAAGCAGTGGAGAAAGCCTGGTCAAACGGCTGTGAGGAAGAGGACAGCGCCATCGAATGCGCCGTGTGTCTAATACACACCCAGATCAACCCGCATCAACCAAAACCGACTCGTCATCCCGCAGTGGAGAAAGAGAGTCAAAGTCTTCCGAACGAGCGCCACCGAGCGCCACCGAGCGCCATCGAGCGCCAGCAGAGCGAGCGGCACCTGAGCGACACCCAGCGCCACCGAGCGACACGAGCGACCGAGCATCTTCAAGGACAGCATCGTGCCAACTCGTCATCTAGCAGTGGAGAGAGAGAGCGCAAGAGCAGCTCGACTCGGACGTCACCGGGCGTCTCCGAGCGTTGTGCCAACTCGTCATCTAGCAGTAGAGGGAGAGAGAGCGCAAGAGCAGCACGACTCGGACGTCACCGGGGGTCACTGAGCGTCGTGCCAACTCGTCATCTAGCAGTAGAGGGAGAGAGAGCGCAAGAGCAGCACGACTCGGACGTCACCGGGCGTCACCGAGCGTCGTGCCAACTCGTCGTCCAGCAGTGGAGAGAGAGAGAGCGCACAAGCCGAGACACGCCGAGCGAAGGAGCAGCAGGAGCTCGCGGCGGCCACGCCCAACCCAGAGAAAACTTCTGGCCGCTGTTTGTATCCTCCCACACCACACAAGCTAACGACACAACTCCCGGCTCTAAGAATTAATTAATATTACAAGGGGACAACGCACACACAGCACGCACACGAATAAGACTTAAAAAAAAATTGTCTTTGCGTTTCAAAAAGGGTTGCCATTTCGAGGTGGTGAGTTCAATATCAACTGATCGTGCAAGCAGTTGCTGCCGTCGAGTTACATGAATAAAAAATGTTTAGTCATTCATTTTCGTTAAACTGCATAATCACGCCAATGAATAAGTATTTTTAGTCATTCATTTTCGTTACTGCATAATCTTGTCCATGAATTATTGACGTATACTTGCCTTCGGATAAGAGAGTGTCATGTGCTTGTTTAGAATAAAATTGCTTAACACCAACTGTTCGAGTGCTTCTTTCCAAGTCCATGCAAAACTATCATATTCTTGATAACTGTATCCTGCGATGAGATATGAAAATGGAGACCTAAAATAACATAAACACACTAAGATAATCGGTAAACGTTTAATCGATGATAATCGTGTTATCCTGATTGATATAACACTGGATAAACGAAGCTGAGCTTAATTATCACAACTGCTCACATTAACATAATCGCAAGCATCCGCATAAATTACTACGATTGTATCCGTGATTATCATAATTTATGCATATAATCACATGCATTATCATAATTTATGCATGTTAATACACACATTAACATAATTAATGCGATTTGCGCATTTTTCGGAAAATTATTAATTTTTATGATTTTTATCAAAAATTTCATAACCCGACACATACAACATACCCATATACGGCCACTTGTTTGTCAGTGTTATAAAATAATTTATGTCACTTGCAAAAACGTATAATTAACGTTACATAATGCCTTGGTGTCACTTGCCTTAAATGTTGTTTCCCACGGACAGTTTTGGATAGTTCATGTTAATCCTAAAATTGGAAAAACACCCCTTATACACAGCTATTGCTGCGTTTATATTCTGACAACATGATATAACCCCGTTATATTGAGATTTACAAATTAGATATTATCAAATACATGACGATGCAAATGCAAAGAGATAGTGGCATTGCATGTGTTTTACTTGATGAAGCACAACACAAGCCCTGATTAATTATCTATCCCCTAATGTGACAATATTTCAAAATATGATTTAGACAACTTAATGCCATACATGAATTTACCTACCTGTAAAAGCACAGTAATGGCATTTACAGCTTGGGGCAATAGGCCTTGGAAAATATATTGCTCCTCCAATGATACTTACACTCCCCAAATTAATAATATTAAATGCAGCAATTACCTTTGTATACAATAATTTATCTCCAATATATAATACGTCTTCCCTCAAATACTGCTTAAATTTAAGTCCACGAGCATCCATCTGCCTACAGTCTGATTAAGGGGTATTGTATACGTTATAATTGTTTTGTATAATTGTAGTTTCATGACCTCAAAGAGCTGCCTGGTAAGGTGGAAGGGTAAGGACAACGACGTTAACCTCACCGATGGCCAAAGGGATCCTTAAAGATCAGGGGTTCCTGTGTTGTTGCACTGCTCAATTGTGCCTTGGTCTGAGCGTCTCACCAGATATGCACCTCCTTTATACTGTGGTTCCCTCAGCAGACAGAGTAACTCCATGTGACCTTTCACTTACCAGTAATTGCTCAATTCAGTCGTAAATTCATGGATTATAATATGTACACAATTTGTGCATTGAAAATGTGCTCTTCATTTTTTCTTCTATTCTTTAAATCTACAGACTGAAGAAGAAATAAATGAAGAAAAAAAAGAAAAAGGTACGCATTGTCTTTGTCTATTAAACAACAACAATGATTACTACACTGCTTGTCTACCCAGGAAAGCCTCACCAAGTCTCGTGACTCTTTTTCGATTGGGAGCAGTGATTGCCAAGTATATTCCGGTTTGATTAAGTTTAATCACAACATAAGTACGAACCATAGCAACAAACGAATTGTGGGTTTTCATGTTATACTCTATAGTAAAAAGTTCCTAGACAGATGCCAGAGTGGTTAAATAATTACAAGTTTGTAGTTGAATTCCTAGTTGGGGTTGACTTGGCTACATAGCCATTTGGTGTAAATAAAATGAGTGCCACATCATTGTAATTCATTAGACGCCACCGTGTGTAAAGACAGGCCCTCACCATGGGGCCATCGATGTGGACAAGCCTCATTCTATGCTCAGTTCAGTGTAACTTGAGGGATGTCTCGATTAATTTCAACGAATTGTTGGTTACAGGTTTGCAGTGGAATTCAGTATATGTATATACAGTATGTAAATCACGGACAGTTATTTAGGGTGCGCTGAAATCAAATATATGATAGAAATATGAGGATGAGATCAGGTGTAAAGTGTTTTTGGAAAACTGAACTTGATAATGAAAAGCAACATACCAGTGTGCCTCAAGAAGAATGCGGTTAACCAGTGTGTACTACCTGGGGTAATATGTGGCAGAAACATTTACATTGGCAAAATGGAACAAAGACTGAAAAATATGCAGATAATTTATGGAGAGTTGTATGCTTAGAATTAAACTGAGAGGCAACATGATAAACTCATGGATTATAAAATATACACACATTCGATACTGCATGTTGACTGTCCAGAAAAGTGAATGGTCTTGAGCAGGATACATCACCAGAATATATGATAGAGTGGCAGCCAAAGGAGGGAATACACTGAGAGATTATCCGCAATGGAGATTGAGGGATGAAATTGGCTCCTGTGCAGGCGCGAGAGATGGAGGCGGCTTTGGGAAGTCTTCATCCAGAAGTAGATTGAATGATGATGATCTTAGGATTATGGAAAAATCATGGATTGGCATGACCCCATCAATATTATGAGTTGTGCAAAAGAGGGCTGAAGATAAAAAGAATGTCAACATGTACAGAATGTTAATGTTGGTGTTGGTGAGGTCTGGAGGAAGTATTCTGGACAGTTTGGAGTTTGGTGGTAAGCCATTTACTGAGGTTGGCAAGGAGCACATTGTGGTAGTTGAACCGTAGCATAGTCCTGGAAAGGGTACTGGCAATGATGGGGTGAGGAAGTGATGGATACAGGAAATGTTGTGCACGTAGAGATAGGAGGCCGCGTGTTGAAAGATATAATAACTCAAGATAGATAATGATCCCAAGTTTTCGCTCACTCATTGGGTTTCCATAACGAGGTAAGAGAAATATCGACTTGCTGAATTTAACAGTGACATTTTTATTAGATACTCTTTGGTTCATCTTCTTGGTTCTTTCGGTAAAGTCACGTAGAAGGGAAGTAATAAAATAATAAAAATAAAACAATAAAATAATTCTCACGACGTTTCGGCCACAACGCAAGCAGCCGTCCTCAGGTGAAACCAGGTCTGTCGAGGCGACAGCGTCTGAGGACGGCTGCTTGCGTTGTGGCCGAAACGTCGTGAGAATTATTTTATTATCTTTTATTTTTATTATTTTATTACTTTCCTTCTACGTGACTTTACCGAAAGAACCAAGAAGACGAATCCCTGCAGTCACGAAAGCTTTAAATCGAAATTTACTCTTTGGTTCTTTCGGTAAAGTCACGTAGAAGGAAAGTAATAAAATAATAAAAATAAAAGATAATAAAATAATTCTCACGACGTTTCGGCCACAACGCAAGCAGCCGTCCTCAGGCAGAAACAATAATCCAGCAGTGGAACTGCTGAACCAGCGAGAGAGCTGTTACAACAAGGTTATATATGTGACGATGGGCAAGCAAGCGGGGTCTGAGCTGGAAAGGAATTCCATCCCCGGATGCAAGCACGTCAGTTGTGTTAATGGGGGAGATTAGCACTATATTGATGGGAGAGATTAGGCAGGGAGATTAGGGGGATTAGTAAGTTAATGTCATGTCTATGTGTAACACAAGCTGCAGCGCTGCCAACTGCGCTGTGAGGCAAGCGCGTCTACGCAAGAGAACCACCGCAGCGGTGGTCGCATCAGTGAGACACAGCCAGAACCATCGATACACCGAGGTTAAGGGAGCAGAGGTGGCCATGTTAGTGAGACCCCAGCCCGTTAATGCAGAGGCACCTAACAGGGCAATGCAACTCAGAGAGTCGGAGATAACAGCCAAACGGCAGGGAAGAATGGAAGCACCACAATCAAGATTTGTATTAGAATTTACAAAAACACATGTGTTTTTTAAGCACATTGGCATTAGCATTGTATGAGTTATGTTAAAGTATGTTCTTGATTGTTGCTGCATTAGGATGGAATTTGTCATTTATAGATGTTCATTGTATCCTAAAATATTATATTGAAGAACTATATCAAGGGCATACATATATTCTGTTAATTAATTAATAGGTTCCGGTTTTTTAAAGCATTATACATTTCCATAATAAAGATCGATTTTACAAATAACCTTATTGAATCAATGACAAGTATCCAATGACAAAGTGAATGGGAAATCGTGTTACATTTTTGCAGCATGATGCGAAGAAGACACACATTTGAATTGCATTATTAATTTGAATAATAATTATATTGAGAAAATTATAATTAGATATTTTATTATTACTGTAATAGAGTGCATAGCATTATACAATAACATTTACTTTATGCATCAATATTTGCTATGAATTAAAGACTGAGGTGTGAGTACATTGCAATAGCCCTAAGGTTTGATTTAGTCACCGAGAATGTTTATAATATGAATGTGCCACATCCATAAATCCCCAGATATTGATACATATGCATTAGCACTTATTTTGTGTGTGTTTAGTTTGTTGTCCTTTCCCGCACCTCTTATTAGCACGGTTGGCTACGTAGGGTGCGAAAGAAGTTCAACATACATACATGCCTCCTCTCCATTAGCACATACCAGATATACATCAGTGGAATACCATGCACTACAATGTACTGATTAGTTTTGTTCCATGATGGAAGCTTGGGTGCCACCAATGTCAGCCCAAAGATTATTATGCATTTGTAAATGAGCTTTCAGTTTGTGGGACCTGACAGAAAGTTGTCAGAAGAAACGTCAGTTTCCTCTGCTGCTTTTGCCAGCACATTATTTAGTGTGCTCTGCATCATTTGCCAATCGTACTTTCTCACCTAACATTCTGTATTCCGCTGTCAGCTGCCTAACAGCTACCTTTTTCAATATCTGCAGAAAATAATTTGGAGATGAAAGTGAAGACTGTTGAAAGAATGATAGAAAACGCGATCAGCGTGACCAGGTGAGAACTTGCCCTCTGGTGAAGAGTAAGTAGGACGTCACCCTGCTTGCTATTGCAGTTTAAATGACTTTATGTCGTGTACATTCATCTGGGAATTGTTTATCTATTTCTTCCCAACACCTCTGACTTCGTTGTAATTGTTTTTTTTTATCGATGAGGTGTGGTCAGAGTTATAATGCAAGATGGTAAAGTATTAACATACTTGACTCATTACAATGATCTACTACATTGATGTGGTGCAAAAATGGGATTCAAAGTAAAAATCTCTTTGGACATGTGCCATACAGCCAGACTACAATAACACAAGGGACAGTTTCCTAGTTTCCTACAACTGTTATCATAGTGTAGCTGTGGTGTCATTAGAGAGGACTGTGGTGTCACTAGAGATGACTGTGGTGGTACAATCAAAGTTCATGCGACTTGGACTTTAAGGGAGCTTCGCGACAGGGTCAAACATCCATGCATGCACAGGCTATGCATATATGTGTAGTGACAGAACGGTCACTACTGTGTTGGCCCGTACGAGGGCTGGGGGCCCAAGGGGGTGCCTGGGGGGTCACGTGCTGGAGGGATCCGGACCTTCCCAGAGATGGGGGAAGTGAGGCGTGTCCTGGGAAGGGAGGCGTGGCCTGGAGAGAGCCAGCCATGCCTGGGCGGAGCCGGCCATGCCAAAGCAGATATAAGCGTGGTGTGAACGAAGAGCAGGGGTTGTACTGTACTCCAAAGTGAAGACATCATTGGTCGTCAAGTCCCGAGTCGTCGTCCTGGGCCAGGCAGGCCGTTGCCTGCCTGGTCCAGTCTGTGTCGTGTTCCAGAGTGTTAGTGAGTTGAGGAAGGTGGTCACCACCTTATGTACAGTGTTATATTACTTACCGTTTAATAAATAGTGTTGCCTCCAAGCTGCGTGTGTGTGCACCTAATTCGAACCTACTATATCTGGCGTCAGAAGTGGGGTAAATAAATATTGCTAGGTGTTATCCTAGGGAAGTAAAATGGGCACACGAAAAACAAATATAAAACTCACCTGGACGCCTTCGTACAACGGGGACGGTGTGACGACCATCCTTCTGACAGCCCCGGGGATGGCAGCCCCGGTGACAGAGAGAGAGAGAGATGGCGCTGCGTGCGGAGCGGCGGGACTGTCACCACACTGCTGCTTCGCCGCCATCGGGAATGGAGCGACGGAGCCGCGGGGAGAGGACACCATCGTCGCTGCGGGGGCTGGCAGGGGAGGCCCGGCCATGCGGGCCACGGGGTTCCCGCCATTTCGGCGGCTGGTCGGGGCGCGGTTCCCGCCAAAGCGCCGCTCCCGCCATTTCGGCGGCTGGTCGGGCGCGCTTCCCGCCAAAGCGCCGCTCCCGCCATTTCGGCGGCGGGAACGCCGCTCCTGCTGCTGAAATGCCGCTCCCGCCGACATCAACGCCTGCGAAGGGGGAGTTCCACACGTTCGTGTGGCGCCCCCGTCTTCTGCTCGAGCACGAGAGGGTGGATGGGTTCGCAAGAGCAGGCCGTATTCATCATGCAAGATTCTTTGGGGCGTCCCCGTGCTCCACCTTGCCGCGCTCCGCTATTTAAAGGTTGCCAGGCGAGTCGTCACATGACAAGCACCCGTCCCCAAGAAAAATAATAACTTCACCCATCTTGCGTGCGCCGGGTTGCGATCGCGGGTGTTTTTTTTACTCGCTGGGTTGCGGAGCGTGTTCGTCCGGTTGTGTGCGTGATAAATTGACGCGGCGACCATGGGGGGTTTCTGCTTGTAACAAGTGTTGTTGTTAAATACGGCGTCGAGATCGGTATCTTCTGGGTGTAGTTAATGATTAATTCGTGTTGGTGTCCCGAGCTCCGTTGATATCCTGTATGTTGCCGTGTTAATGACTCGTGTTGTTACATAGTTTTGTTGCGAAATCGCCGTTGTTATTGTGTATACTGTATGGAGTTTCGCTCGTGATTGCCACGTGTAACTGTAAGAAACTTTGATCGTCATTTTTGCCAAGGTACAGACCGTATGGAGCTTTGCTTGGAATTGTTAACAGTGTATGGACTGTTGGGTACTTGCTTGTGATTATTTACTATGTACGGATTGTCTGGAGTAGTGATTGTGTGTGTTGCCATGTGGGGACTGGATGGAGCATTGCACCAAATGATTGACTGTACGAAATTCATATACTGCATATACTGTATTAATCAATTCGGCAATTCTTGGGGTTTGTGTATTGTTTTTTGCTCTCAAAATTCGAATGCCCTGAGTCCCATGGTTAATGTTGAAGGGGTTTTTCAAATGACAGGTTCGGTGTGTTTCAACCTCACTGGTTGGCTCCTGTCCGTTGTTGCACAGATGATGTATTTTGTGCGGGAATGCCCCTTGTGTTCTACATCGATCGGGGGTGCGTTTCCGTTAATTGCTGTCAAATTGCGTTGCTCTCTCCACTCGGTTGGTACAGCTGCATGCTGCAATGCGAGTCTCAGAGATGATGTGTACGGATACGGGATGTGAGGTGTATTGTTGTGACCATTGAATATTCGGGATCGTCACAAATTGGGCGTACCTGTTCGGCATTGGATCAGTTCTGTGGGGGATCATAATTCAAATCGTATGTGTTGTGATGGTGTTAAATTGCGATAGTGACATGCTGCCAGGGATTTGGAATTGTGGTGCTGGCTGTCACTTATCTTGGGGCGCAGATCCTGGTCAGGATGGCCCAGTGAGAGTTGTGTGTCTAACACGAACATTGTGGTCCCGTCATGCTATGGCTGACGGCTTGACCTGACAGCCCGGAGATTGAAACACTCCGTGGCATGTCTAGCCTAGTGGGTTGTGCGCTCACATGGCTCGGAGAGTGTGGTCCCGTCATGCAATGGCTGACGGCTTGACCTGACAGCCCGGAGATTGAAACACTCCGTGGCATGTCTAGCCTAGTGGGCTGTGCGCTCACATGGCTCAGAGTGTGGTCCCGTCATGCTGTGTCTGACGGCTTGACCTGACAGCCCGGAGATCGAGACACTCCGTGGCTTGTCTAGCCTAGTGGGCTGTGCGCTCACATGGCTCAGAGAGTGTGGTCCCATCATGCTGTGTCTGATGGCTTGACCTGACGGCCCGGAGAGTGAGACACTCAGAGGTGCGTTGAAACAGTGGGCTGGAGATTCGTAAGGTTCAGGTGGAGTTGTCCTGTTACGTTGGGACTGTATCCCTCAGTTGTTAGGGTGCATGTTGTGCAATGAGTGAACGATGGGTCGTCTCAGCTCGGTCGGTACAGTTATATGCTGCGATGCGAGTCTTCGAGAGAGACTGGCTCGTCTCAGCTCGGTCGGTACAGCTATATGCTGCGATGCGAGTCTTGGAGAGAGACTGGGTCGTCTCAGCTCGGTCGGTACAGCTATATGCTGCGATGCGAGTCTTGGAGAGAGACTGGGTCGTCTCAGCTCGGTCGGTACAGCTATATGCTGCGATGCGAGTCTTGGAGAGAGACTGGGTCGTCTCAGCTCGGTCGGTACAGCTATATGCTGCGATGCGAGTCTTGGAGAGAGACTGGGTCGTCTCAGCTCGGTCGGTACAGCTATATGCTGCGATGCGAGTCTTGGAGAGAGACTGGGTCGTCTCAGCTCGGTCGGTACAGCTATATGCTGCGATGCGAGTCTTGGAGAGAGACTGGGTCGTCTCAGCTCGGTCGGTACAGCTATATGCTGCGATGCGAGTCTTGGAGAGAGACTGGGTCTCAGCTCGGTCGGTACAGCTATATGCTGCGATGCGAGTCTTGGAGAGAGACTGGGTTAAAATCCCACCAATATGGCCGACGCGTGCTGCTGGTTGTGACGCCGCGTCGGAAAGGCGGTGGGGTGGTAACATGGAAATTCCCCCCCCGATATGGCCGACGCGTGCTACTGGTTGTGACGCCGCATCGGAAAGGCGGTGGGGTGGTAACATGGAAATTCCCCCCCCGATATGGCCGACGCGTGCTACTGGTTGTGACGCCACGTCGGAAAGGCGGGGGGGTGCTAACGGGTGACTGTCATTGCATGCGTGATTCTAACGGGGGGGGGGGGGGGGCTGTGCTGGAGCGTAAGTGGGTTAGCCAGTTTTCATGTATATTTGTTGTTAATTCCCCGTTTTCTATGCGGTTCCCTTTTACCCTCGTCGATTCTGTATATATTACGTGATTGTATTTCTTATCGGTCGCCGGTCATTTATTGATGTTGCTGGTTCGGAGGCACACCTTTTCGATGTTTCACAGTTGTGTTACAGCCGGGGACGGCTGTGTGTTTATACAGGGGGGGGTGATGTAGTGACAGAACGGTCACTACTGTGTTGGCCCGTACGAGGGCTGGGGGCCCAAGGGGGTGCCTGGGGGGTCACGTGCTGGAGGGATCCGGACCTTCCCAGAGATGGGGGAAGTGAGGCGTGTCCTGGGAAGGGAGGCGTGGCCTGGAGAGAGCCAGCCATGCCTGGGCGGAGCCGGCCATGCCAAAGCAGATATAAGCGTGGTGTGAACGAAGAGCAGGGGTTGTACTGTACTCCAAAGTGAAGACATCATTGGTCGTCAAGTCCCGAGTCGTCGTCCTGGGCCAGGCAGGCCGTTGCCTGCCTGGTCCAGTCTGTGTCGTGTTCCAGAGTGTTAGTGAGTTGAGGAAGGTGGTCACCACCTTATGTACAGTGTTATATTACTTACCGTTTAATAAATAGTGTTGCCTCCAAGCTGCGTGTGTGTGCACCTAATTCGAACCTACTATATATGTACTCAATTTCACTCCACCATAGTTAGATGGGAGATATACAAGATAGATAGTGATGGAGCAAAGTTAAATATAGTGAACATAGAAGTATCCACAATAGATGAGATGCATTCATATGGGGTATGATAGAGATAATATTATATGCATTCCAAAATACATAAAAGGTAGAAGGTAGTGGATAGTCAGATGAGATATAAGATAACAAGATATGTATTCAGACAACATGAGAGGAGAGAGATCTTAGGTAAACGTGTATAGATACAATAAAGTGTTTCAAGTGGACTACTCAGAAAACTGCATTTCACAACCAGGCCCTTCTTAATCGCATGCAGATTTGATACTTGTAATTTGGTTAATTAACTTGGCTCAGGTAATATTCAGCTTTGCATTTTTGGCGAGATTCTAAATGTGAAAATGGCTGAATAGCAGCCATGTTGGATTCACAGCACCCCTAATAGTGAATAATTAGACATCTCATTGCCTTTATAAAGGTGTCAGTTTTGTACCAGTTAAAAGGGTAAAAACCTACTATCATATTTTGCCACTGGTAAAAGAGATCTCATAGTGTATAAGTACTTCTATTTTAATCAAACATGACTGCTGATGAGATCTTGAGGCCATACCTGGTTCAGAGTTTGATAACTTAAACAGATTGTGTTGGAAGTCCCATAGGTTGATGGATTATACAAATATTTAATATTCACGTGGATAAATAAATGCAGATATGTTTATTCATTATTTTTTTATTCATTGCTCATGTACATTAATGTTTACAAAAATGACCAAATGTTTTGCAAAACATAATGCTGCATGTGGTTTGCTTTGTTCACAGCTTTGACGAATCTACAATCACAAGTCTAGAGTGCCTTCATGAAATGCTGTCAGCTGATGGTCCAGAGGAGGAGACTGCTGCTCTGCACCTGGCTTTCAAAGGGAATGGGGGCCCTGGTATGAACTGAATTGTACCACTTGTGGAAGGGTTAAACGTTTCCCTGGGTTTGAATGCAAGAGGGTTGCCAATTTGAACAACACCTTGTGGTCTAGTCGATGTTACTTCAGACTTTCCTGCTGTCATTCCATATGATATAAATCTTATGAGCAGAGGGATGTCTTATTGGCACCCTTATTATTTCACTGTTGGATGTTAAATTGAGATGGGACTTCATAATAAATAAGGCAAAGGAGAATATTATAAATTTGGCAATTTCTATCATATATTTTAAATTATTATACGTATCGTATGTCCTCGTTTAAGGCGGTAGATGCATTCCTGAAAGTTCCGCATGAAAAAAAAGCGCATTAAGCGAAAACAATTTCCCCATGAATGGAACAATAAAGTTTGGCGAGATACGATGAACAACGCACACACAGAAGGTGTAGGGACAATAACTGAGGGTACAGCACCACATACTGAATAATTCAGCATACTGTCAAAGACAAAGATCCCCATTATAGCCTGTAATAGATTGTGGGGGCAAGTACTGTTAGTGAGCACACAAAGGCTGGCACGGCACACCAGGGGGTGGGTAGCCAACACCATACCTTAGTGGATATGTTTATACATAGCACTAGGTACTCATTGAACCTAGGGGAGGCCCAGGACCAGTTCAGTTAATTGTCACTGCTGTTGACCGTGAGCAGGAAATGAACCCCGGTTACGCAGGTTCGTAGCGCAGCGCACTAAACACTGCACTACCGCTCCCCACACCATTCAGCCGCGTAGCTCAAGAAAGTAGTTCGCCTTTGACAACTCAGAAACTGCATTATAATGTGCACGTTCCGCGTTGTGCGAAAAGTGTTCCCGAATGGAAGAACCGTGTTATTGAGAAAACGCATTGTGTGAACGCCACACGCCAAGCAAGGACTTACCGTACTCATTATTTTTGTTGGTTTTCTTAAAACATCATGATTAACAGGACATCGTTACAAATACTCATTGAAGGTATTCTTATTTCTTCAAGCAGACGTGCCTCTGCTGAGACCTGCTCTGAGTTCTGAGTTCATGACGTAGTTGCCTCAGACTGAGGCAACAGGTGCAGCTCTTCACACTGCTGTTGTCCCTTAGTGGAGGTGTAACAGACAACCTTTATGTGCAGTTGTGAGGGCAGCTGGGTGTGACTGCCGTTGATGAAGGTCCAAACTTTTTCCGATTTTCAGGCTGGGGCTGAAACTGGTTGGGTTTTTGTGCTATCCCTGTCCATCGCCTGGGCCAGCACTTCTCTTTTCAGAGACCTCAGAAACATGAGCAACCATATCAGGGGATCTCAACTGGGGTTTGAGGAAGCATGGGGGGTTGCGACAGCCTACCAGTGTCTTCGTGTACATGTCATACCTGTAAACTCATACGTTTTACTTGCATTATTGTATAAGGAAATTGAGTTTTCAGATCCACACGGCATACAGCCGTTTCAATATGGGCACATTTTTAGTTTTTTTGTTTGAGTTTCTCCCTTGTGATGGAACTTTGTCGGATGAACGTTGTGATTTATAAGGGTACGGGGTGACCAATAAAATCTGAATTGGTCTGTAATAAGGTAGGCACTGATAAGGGGTTGACAGGTATTACACGTACACTAAAATCCAGCAGAGTGTCTCTGTACTTTAGTACCATCTCTCGCTGCTGGTTAAGTAGCAAGCTGCTCTATATATATTTTTTTTGCTTAAACACAAAGACGAATAACGCAGGGTGCAGTAACACGCAGTTGCAGCTCTTTTGGACGACTGCAAACACCAGAGGGGTGAGGACCCATGGTGCGGATCAGGGTTTCCCAAACTCCATTCCTCATGCCCCACCAAGGAACCTCTTCCTGAGTTTACTGACAAACCTAATTTCAAATACAAAATAAATTGTTAATGCTGCACTTATCTGATACTTCCTAAACATGTACCCACTTAAGAGAGAACGCCATATCAAATTAAAATACAGAAAGTGTATGTGTTTATTTATCTGCTTGTGTGTGTATACCACACGTTGTGTATACCATGTATTCTTATAGACAGCTCAGGTTTAGCAACAGATGTATCACTCATAATCAGTCGAGCAGCATTATCTGTGTGAAGGCTGCCTGGCTTGTCTTTTGACATTGTTGGTGTCTCCCATAAAGGTTTTTCAAGTTATAATGTTTTTAATTCCAACTTGAGTAAATGTGGACTGTGCAGAAGTGTCTTAACCCAATTGCTGTTATTTATCTGCAGAGCTGCTCATTAAGATCATGGATTCTCCCAAACCTCGCGACTTAAGAATCCCACTTCTGGATCTCCTAACCAAGATCTCCAGTGCCATGGCGATTAATGATTCAGGGATGGGTAAGAGTTCGTTATTAGTTCTTGGTACTAAACTAAATGATGCAACATTACTATCCCATCTGCAAGTCACAAGGTTAAATACCTTCTGTGAATGTAGTATATGACGAGCTGTTCAGTACAAATTTTGTATGGTAAGGTGTATGGTCCACAAAGTATATAAAAAATATATTTAGACCACATTGTATAAGGAAAGGTGTTAGAACCCCCATATTGTGACTGAGAATCATGAATGTATGAATTTTGAGGGAGGTTAGGAATGCCTTGGGGATCATCGAGTGTCACAGTGAGAACTGCCACTCGTCACCTTCTGTTGACCACTTTTTGTATAAAATCATAAGCAGAATATGAAAAGCAAAGTTTGTGGGGGATAGTAGCCATTTTATATACTTTTGAGGCATAAGCAATTGGAAAATAACACTACCCAGGAATAAACATATTTTACATAGTGTGATATGAGTTGTCCCCTAGGAAATTATGTACCACACACTCTCATAGGGCCACCTGGCTGAATTAAGGTATATAATATACCTCAAAATGCAAGCCACACGTTTTTGTCATTAGTTTTCAAAGATAGTCATGCATACTAGGTATATCAGACACTTTCTTAATTATCTTTTAATGAATACGGTACGATATTTATTTTCTTAAGGGCTTCCCACTAACACATATGCAAAAGAGACAGTGCCTATTAAGCACTAATGTTTTTACTTCTCTGTTTAGTTGGTGGAGTTATCTTACTGAAGGCTGGGGACATTGCTGGAGATCCCACAGAGAAAACTGTGGAATGGCCCAAACACCAGGATGGCAACGTGTACATCCCATTCAACATCTCTATTGCTTTCAGTGAGTGCAAATCTATCACACTTGACATTACATGATCTCACAGGGTTTTTTAGCTGAGTTATATTGCCGAGTTAGGATTGTATATATACCATGAGATTGCAAGTCTGAGTAGAAGGAGTGTCAAGCTAAATGTGGGCCTGTGAAAATTTTAATTCAGGAGTGCTCGCCTGTATATACCTAAGGGTGAAGCAATGCATGTTTTACAGTTCTGTCAAGCGAGCCACTTGCCCTCATGTCCAGTCATATTCACAACGTGCAAGTGTATAATGTTACGCACACAGGATGTCACGTGCATGTGGCATCGCACACTCTAATTCCAATGAAATTGCCATGTGCAGTACATTGCACTCAATTCTTTAGTTTGCAGTGGCAGCGTCCACAATTCCAGGAGGCAAAATGAGGAAGAGTTTTTGGGACGAACGTCACACGGTGGCTTGTTTGGCTCCTTTGCAGATATCCTTTTGTAAAAATAGTATCGGTCAAAATAATACCTATGCTTATGTACCCTGGAGGCCTCTACAACCACTAGGCCTACTGAAATATTCTAAATAATGTATTTGTTAAACATCCTGCTGCTATTTACTTTTTGAAAGATGCTTGTCATGAAATATAACACGGTAATCAAAAGCAGTGCCAGGATGCCCACACACAAGGATTACGTTTAAACATTCTCCTTTACAAAATGCGTATGTTTAAAAATCAAAGTGGGCAATCCTTTGAATGGAGCAAGCGACTGGCTTGATTACTTGTGAGGGACATATGGATGGCAAAATGTGGGACGGCGGGGGTATGAAACGAACGAGAGAGATAATTAAATAAGATAGAGCAAACGAGATGGATAATGCAAAAGGCAGACCGATGAAGCGAGATACACGGCCCTGTGTGTGCGTGTCTGTGTTTGAAAGTTGTGAGGAACGGTAGTGCAGCGGTTAGTGCACTACACTATGAACCAGGGTACCTGAGTTCAATTCCCGCTCACGGCCAAACCTGTGATGATTATCTGAACCGGTCCTGGGCCTCCCCTAGGTCGACTCAGCCTCAAATGAGTACCTGGTGCGGTGTGTAAACATTGCCACTCGGGAGACAAAGGCGGTAGGGCCTGGTGTTGGCCACTGACCCCCTCGTGTGCCGTGCCGGCATTCATAGGTGCTCTCTAACAGCACTTGCCCCAATAGTCTGTTAAGCCAATACGGGGGATCTTTGTCTTCGTGTGTTGGAATGTTATGGGTAGCGGTAGTTGAGTGGTTAGCGCTCTTTGCTACGAACCCAGCAACTCGAGTTTGATTTCTGCTCATCGCTAAAACCAGCTATGATTACCTGCACGAGTCCTGCACTTCTGCGAGGTCGACTCAGCCTTAAATGAGTGCCTGTTGCGGTTTTTCAGGGTGCTGACCACCCTTCCCCTTTTGTCCTGTCCCGGACATCATAGGTGCTAACTCACAGGACTTTCCCAAAATGTCTGTTCAGGCTATATGGAGGATCCTTGTATTTGTGTTGGAACGTACCATGCAGTGACTGACAAGCGCTGTGCAGGTTGAATGTTCCTGATTACCAGTGCTGTAGTAGTATACAACCGGACAAGACTATGCACTCTGTGACTATTAATGGGCAATCAAGTAACCCTCGTGTGAGGAGCTGGTGGGGCGGGCCACATGCATTTTTTGCAAATTGCTTGTGATTGGCTGGGGCTTCCTCGATATTTCCCTGAGACACAATGCCTTTCCCCCATTCTGGCTCTGTGGGAGGCGTTTGAATTGGCCAATGGGAAGCCGACACTTATCCTTTTTTCTAGATTTGAAGTTTTCGTGACTGCAAGGATTTGTATTTTTTGGTTCTTTCGGTAAAGTCTTTACCGAAAGAACCAAAGAATAATTATCCTTTTATTTGTTTCCTCGACCTACATGTTTCCTGCTTAGCGGTTTTCATTCAATCGGTTATATCTGAAGTGATTCTAAAGTTAAGTATAGTGACTTCAATTAGCCATTTATTTTTTACTTTTACAAATGTTTTGTAATATTAAAAAATTATGTTTCGTCCCCTATAGCCCAGCCACCACTGTGTCATACTACTTTACATGTATTCAAGTAGCCAAACTGGCTCAATACCATATTTTGTCTATTTATAGATTCTCGAGACAAGAATGAGATGGACAAAGCCTTCGGAGAATTCCAAGAGAAGACGTGTGTCCGCTTTGTTGCAAGAAAACAGGAGCTGGATTACATTAACTTCCAGGCACTGGGCGGGTGAGCACCGATCAATGTTCACACTTCATAATGGAGCTGGCTTCACAGTTCATAGGGCCTATGTGTTAGCCTTGTCAGAACACCTAGCCAACAAACGCGAAACGCTTTCTTTAGATATCACCTGAGAGCTCCACTGAAACTGTACTCGAGTCTCCATTTCAATGCTCTCCGATTTTCTCGACTGCACTCCCAACACAAAATGTTAAGACCTCAACGAAGACTCTATCTCCGCGTTCTTCTTAAATCGTGAACCTAAGTGTGCCAGCAGCCTTTACGGGCTTCTCCTCGACTCAGGTTTCCTTCTTACCTCACATTCATCAGCTCTCTAAGACCTCATATCTGTGCAACAACTCCCATGTACGTCAGTGGTTTGCCTTAAGTGGTGAAGTGGTAAACATAAGTGGGTAAACTGGGTTATGATCCACAAATGAGTGAATAAACTTAACTTGCTTTTGTTTACCATCCACTGCACTACTGTCTCAACAATGTCTAATGTATGTGACTTGGCCCTTTTTTATTGGATTAACAAACTTAAAACTGTGCCTTGACCCAGAAGAACATGATCTAGGTTTTACTAATATTGTAAATAAATAAATTTACCTTAACATTGGTTTGTCTATTCTTCATTTTTTGCATCTGTCTCTTAGTGCTGATCATGTATGATAGCACATAAAAACTGAACAGTGTCCTTTTGCTGAATATATATGTTTGAAGGTGATCTCTGCTGCGATACAAAAGTTAAGTCAATTTATTTTACTTTGTTCAAAAATGACAAAGCTAATTATTTTTCCCTTTTAAAAGTAAGATCTTGTTTATCAGACTTTATCAAATGTTTTTGATCTTCATTGACCCCTCGAAAATATAGATAAGCGCTATATCCCTGGTTCATTCATCACTTAGATGACTTTAATCAACAGAGAAACGAAACCTGAACCCTAGCATGAACAAATCTAAATAGGTGCAAGTGCTAAATTGTTAGATAAGCTTTTTCATTACTTAAAATACATTTTCATTGAGTTACAGTTCTAAATGCATTGATCACAGATTTAATTAAATCATCAGTACATTTAGAATTCACACCATTCTTATAGCAGATATAGTCTGCTTCCCCTACATCGGCTCAGCCTCAAATGAGTACCTGGTGCGATATGTAAACATCGCCACTCAGGAGACAGAGGTTGCTGGGTGTGCTGCTGACCCCCCACCCCCTCTTGTGCCGTGCCGGCCTTCACAAGTGCTCACGAATAGCACTTGCCCCAACATTCTGTTCAGGCTATACGGGGGATCTTTGTGTTTTTTGGGCTGATTCTGTTATGTTCAGTCTGTGCGAGTGTCTCCCCACCACGCTCTTACACTTAGATGCGGCGTCTGAATATTCATGAGCACACCACACATAAATAAACAAGAGCATGCTCCACGTCGCATCATTTTTGTTAAAAGTTTTTTCAAACATTAAATAACCATACAAAGTACATAGTAAACACACAACA
This sequence comes from Lampetra planeri, assembly GCF_965212315.1. Lineage (NCBI taxonomy): Eukaryota > Metazoa > Chordata > Hyperoartia > Petromyzontiformes > Petromyzontidae > Lampetra > Lampetra planeri. Next base: position 5,244,385 of record NC_136109.1, on the reverse strand, counting down.
GATAAGACAGCTCGTAATGCAACAAAACAGAATAAGAAGTAAAAACAAACATGGAAGAAAATAATCATCTGACTGCTTATGAATTGGATGATTAGTTAGTGAAAGTGGGCTTGGACTTGGCCAGTCCCGTGAGACGGCACTGCTGTAATGTAACACTCTCGGCTCTTAAACAGGCATTGTTTCACTTTGAACTAGCTTACAGTAGTGGTGTGAACAGGGGCTGTTTTTACACGCAAAAATAACATTGTTACTGGTATTGCCCAAATAGTCCATTGCTGAAAAATAATGTGCCAGTTATTCAATTGAGGGGACTATACACAGCAACATTGCCTCCTGCTGTTAAAATTTGGCAGGACCTTCCTGATCTGAGTATTGATACTCAACGAGGTTTTCCTGGGTAAACAAGTTTAACAATAACAATTGCTGCAGTGTAATGAATATCTGCATGTTTGGGATGGCCACGTGTGCCAGAATGTTTGATTGACTCATCCCGGGTGCTGTGTGAGCAGGAGCTGGTCCTTCCTGGGCAAGAAGGGAGGGGCTCAGTCCGTGTCCCTGCAGCCCGGGATGGTGGACAGGGGCACGGTTCTTCACGAGTTGATGCACGCGCTCGGCTTCCACCACGAGCACTGCCGCAGCGATCGCGATGAGCGCGTCCACATCCATGAGGACAACATCAAGGAGAGTGCGTTGTTTATCTTTAACATGGTTATAAGGAGCAGTATTTTATTTCATGAACTTATGTTTATATGTTTACGTAGATGCACCACATTTGAGGATTCATTTACATGGGTTAAGTTACATACATTTTATAAGGACCAAAAAAGGTCAGTTGAGCAGTGAACTCAGTAGCCTGCAGGTAGGCATTTAGTGATTGTGCGAGGGGTTATTTAAACTTCGCATCACTGACTGGCTCTCTCATAAACTGCAGTAGACATAATGGTATGCATGGCACGCAAGGGAATCCGCGTGTTTACTCACATAAGCGTAATTTTGTTGACATCACCCATGGTGTTGATGCACTTTCACCGTCTGTGATTGATGGCACTAACCTGACAGGGTAAGACTACTGTGGCATTTCCAGTGCCGATCAGTGATGGCCACTTGCTCTGCACTACTTCATCACATCGGAATTATGTCCCACAAACGGAGTCGTCTGTAAAAAGAGAAAGGAATTGCAAGCTTCATGGTCGGTGCTGCAAGTCCGATGCTGTTTTGTCATTCCCGACTGCCTGACTGCTGCAGGTGCTGCATGAGTACCGAGTAGTATTGTGCCACAGCAGAGCTTTTGTCACATCACTTACTGCGTAATCCAGACTATACCGTGGGGAGCTTTGAGTGTTATATTCCTCATTAAGTAGATTTCTGAGTACTACCCCAAAAGCATGAATAATAACCTCAAGCCCTGGCCTACTGATGGTATCATAGGCCTTGACCAGGTCAATAAAGTAGTGATTATAGGTCCAGTTCAAATTCCCTACACCTCTGATGTAGCAGACAGACATAGAATATGGTGTTTGTGCAGGGCTGCTCTGTTATGAAACCACATTGGGGCTCCCCAAGCCTCTCCTCAGCGTGCCTGGCAAGGCAATGTTGAATCGTCCTTGCCAGGACCTCTCCCGGCACACTGAGGAGATAGATGCCCCCATACTTGTTAAAATCAGTGCGCTATTTTTTATTTTAAAAAGTGGACCACCAGGGCCTCCTATGATATTGAACCCATCCTATGGTCCAGAAAGTGGTAATTATATCATATCCGTCAGCCTGCACAAAATTGCTACCCTCCCTCAGCAGTTCATTTAGGAGGTCATCTCTGCCTGCCACTTTTCCGTGTCTCAGGATCTGGATCACTTTTCATAGTTCAACAGATGGCACATCAGCCAGCCACTCACAGGGGGTGGGTACTTCCTCCAATATTTGAGGCACAGTATCCCCAGGAGGGTCAACCCCATCTTACCCCATGATGCTATCTGGGCTGATGGGTTTCCCATCCCCGAAGACCTCACAGATATACTCAGCAAACCTACAGACATGTTCTTGGGGGTCAGACATCGTATAACCATTATTTCCCTAAAGGACTATAATATGTGTGATGCTTGAAGTTGGTTTCTGGATGCAATTAAACAGTGATTTGTGATCGCAAGCTGCTGAGTCAGTTTCCATCTCCTCAGCGACCTGCAACCATCAATTATCCTTTCAGTGCCACACGGCTCTCTGAATCTCCAACCGAAGGCTGTGGTAAGCGTCCTCATTCTCAGATATGGGATGTTGCAGATGGTAAGAGTGGGGCTGCTGCTTTCCCTTTGCGAGCTGGAACACCGCCTCCATCGGCCAGGGTGTTTGAAAAAGGGCAGGACTGCTGATCTAATTGAGCCATAGCAGCTGCATTAGCCAGCACTGAACCTTACCCATTTCCCTCTGCATGAAGGGGAGGGGGGGACGATATCAACCCCAACTGAAAGTGATGAGGTTGAATGGCGTCCTATGTTCATGCCCAGCGCAAAAGTGAAATAATCGCATGCGTATTTTACAGATAACAAGTAGATGGTAAGTTGGCAGATCCGCTCCATGATAGGTGCTGTTGTCAAGGATATGGGCCTGAATTTGCTATTACATAACGATATATAGTCCAGCAGATAGGTGATTGTACCAATACCGGAACAGCGTGTTTGTAATTACGAGTACATGAGCTGCACAGAAGTATAGCAGCCTCCTACCATTGTTATTCAACTGATCTGGGCCATCTGCCAAAGTATTATTGTCATGACTCACCACAATAAAATTATTCTCCTGATGGCCCACTTTAGCCAACACATTGGATAGGAAGTCATCGAAAGCATGTGACTCGACAGTCTTTCCTGCATCCACGGATATTAATCTTCAGTGAGGACATAAGCCACCAACCACCATTCATCATCTCTCGATGTGGAGGCAAGCCAACAATATTCTGGAACTCGCAGCTTTCCACATCTAAACTAAAACTAAACTTTTTTATTTTACCATGTAAATCCCACTGAGCAAGAAAAAATGTTTTTTTCAGAAAGCGACCTGGCTACGAATGATAGCCCAACGAAGTGGCTTATGTGGAAATTTATAGCAGCCAAATATTCTAAACGCATGTTTTTAAATGCGGCGCTAAAACTGGAGGATCTGGAGGAAAATCCAGGTTACCACAGGAAGAACATGCAAACTACAAATATACAGGCGTCAGGGTCAGGATCGAACCCACAACCATCCTGTATACCAGGCGAGATAGTTAACATATCGCCACTGTGGCACCTCCTACCCTCCTCACGGCTATGCTCCCACAGTTTGTTTATTATTCAGTGTCCTGCCTCAAGTGGAGGACTTACTTCTATCTGGAGCCAGTACTGGTTCACTGGACCTCCTGTATTCCACAGAGGTGTCAACAGACGATGTGTATTTTTTGTGGAGGAACCCCAGTTGGTGGATGGGGTGGGGAATTCAGTCTCCTGGCTCTGCATGAGGTTTGGTGAGGATATGTCATATTTGCCCGTCCCCTGTAGGCCTCCGGCACATGCTTAGGCTGGTGTTTTGTATTTCTTTCATTTCGTAATAAGTTAACAGATGGAGGGCTTTCCACCCCCTCACACCTATCCAGCACCCCCACGTTCACCACTGTTGTGGATATAAGCATGACATGAGGGTAAACAGCTAACTAGCATCAGCCTTCCGGCCTTTCCCCAAATGGCATTGCTCAAAACACATCAGTGTTCCCATGTGACAACATCGAGGAGGTGTGGGGTTGTTTTGCTAAACCCAGCATCCGTGTCTATGTGAACTCCTGGTTGGAGGGATGGAATGTTATGCAAGTGGCTCGGGTTTTTGTCTTGAAATTGCTGTAGTTTCCCCTGTCCACACATCTATGCTATGATTGGCTAGGCACATGGTGTATGTGTGTGTCACATCCATCCCACTGGATGGCAGAGTGCTCAGTCACAATCATTAATTACCTGCCAGGTATGTAAATCTGGGCCAATATGGTATTCATGATGTTCTTAGGATTATCTGCCTCATACCTATCCTCAAATGTCCAGCTCTAGTAATGCCACTAAATACATTTATATTTTTTATTTTTCAGGTGATCTGTGCCAATTTAAACGTCTTGAATTAAGTGAGCGTGACTACGGACTGCCTTATGACTACATCTCCATTACACACAACAGCAGGTAAGCGTTGACATAAGCAGCCACTACAAGATTGGCGTGTCATATTCAGTTGGCCAGAAACCAAGAGAAATGCTCTTGAGACACTTTATCCTATAATGCATGTGAGACCTGGTAACCATGCAATCTTTTTTTTGCCTTTAGCTCTTATGAAATTCGATCTATAACACTGCCACAGAGGGCCCACTCTTGTGAGTTATTTCCCAGTGTGTGTTTGTGTCCTCTATACAAATACAACATATCTGATGTAGACTTTAAACAAGACTTGGAGCAAGCATATGAGTGCCTTTAGAGAGGACTATGGAAACTTTTAGGTTGCTTTCACATTCTGGGTAAATAAATCAGACCGCCTAAGAGCTTATACTGCGAGATACAGTCCTGTATCTGGGTTGAAAGACAGACGTTAAAGTGGTTTTGAGTAAGGACCGCTGTTGGGTCGGGGTGTATTTTACCACCAGCTTTGTTTAATGTCATGATCAACTTTGTGTGCTGTTTGCACCGAGGAGACTTGCAGCATGCAGGCTTTTTGTGCTCCAAGGTTTGCTCGTGAGGGCCTTGGATGTGGCATTACAGCTCTTGGCTGTTTTAGGCAATAAGGCTGGAAAATGGGATCTGAGTGTGAGCATCCAAAAAACAAAGTGCATGGCAATGGTTAGGAATGTGTATCTTGTAACTTGATCACAGCTGTCAAGAAATGAGAGAGTGAATATAGATGAGGACTTGATGTATTTAGGTAGTATTTATGCATAATACAGGTAGGTGGTTGCGATGACGTTAATATTTATTATGGTAAAGCTACCAAACATCCCACTGTGGTTGAGACAGCTTTGGTTTCAGAAAGGATGTTCCGGTATCCCGAAGCTTATTTGACATTAGCGATTTTGTCCCAGCTTCAATTGGTTGACCAATCAGGGATGGTTAAACAGCACAGCAGTGGATAAAATCGGATGAGGTTGGCATGTGGCTGGGGCCTATGGGCAGTGGGAATGGCCAATAGAGATAACAAGGAGGTTCATTGTGTGAATTGGGCTCGTGATTGGGTGGGCATAATTGTGTAAAAGTTGGCGAGGATAACATGTGACAGGCTGCCAGCTCAAGTCCATTTTGAGTCTCCCAGAAACTGGTAGCCTTATGTATTGCCGATGATTTTTGACAGACAATATAAACCACTTTGGAAGAGTAAAGCGGCCAACCTTAGTGTTAAGAGACAGGTGCTTGAGGCACCAGCAATATCTTTATTACTGTATTGGTCATAGAGCTGTATATTAACAAAGTGACAAGAACAAAAGCTTCTGATGTTAGAACACACGTGCTTGCCTTATCTGCCACCATACATAATATTTCCCATATTTGGTCTCCCCATGGACTTTACCACTGAAATGTAAATCAATGGAATTCTTCATTATTATTTATTGTCCTTCATCAATATTCATGCTATGCGGGTGGTGCCTTTCCACCGACATCACTGTGCAACATACACTTCACATTTTCACACCATCTTCTTAAAACTTTGATAACATGTTAAACTATAACCTGTATTCATCTATTTTCTGTGCTGTGTAATATACATTGATTATGTTTGATGTAATTTTGCCAGAATCCCCTAGAAATGTTGATGTGAATTTCAAAAGTTAATTCTGGTTCAATAACAATTTTTATTATCATCGTTAGCCAATACACCCACACCTGATGAAAACCTCCCCACACGTTGACCACAGCCCCCACGGTCCCCACGGCCCAAACTGCCCCCAGGGCCCCCACGGCCGCCACTGCCCCCATGGCCCTGCTATGCCACAGTCCATCTCACTCCTGTGCCTGCACTGATCTCATCTAATGGTGGTTGTAATGTTAGATATGTTCTTCCCTTTGGCTGCCATTCCATCACCACTAACAATATTAATAAACACTTTTTATAGCGTGCACGTATTTCATAAATCAGATGCATTTCCCATGGGTCATGCCCAATCCCACTTCTTTGTGTTAATAGTCAGTATGATGTCTTTAATGTGTGTGTGTTCTTTGATCCATGTGTTATACTTTAAATGTCTCTGTCCCATCATGAATCGCTCCATGATGTGTTTGTTTCATTGTCTTTTTTGAGTCTTCTGATCTATATTTCATGGCAGGTCATGTGTAATGATTGCAAACCTAACGATTTTTATACATTGCGAAGTTGCTATTTATAATCTAAACTGACTCAGTCCTGCTCTTACTCAACACTCCATCGTTGTGTTCCTGGTCAGCCTTCATTAATTACCATCTAGAGACTTCTGCTCTGTTGTCCAGTGTTGTGTCCCTCTATCAATTATTACATTTTGTTCATAAAACTACTTGTACTTGACAGTAGTTTATTTATTACTTGAGCTCAAGTTTACAGCCTCTTTTGGAACACAAGATTTGCATTTGTTCCCTTAGCTATGTGATATATTTTCTTTCTCGCAGTATAATTCCAGGAATGCATCTCCCCATGCTTCTTTGTGCAATTATCATATTTTGTTTAATGTTCTTAGTCATTTTCCTAGTTGCTGATCCCAATGCCAAGTAGCTAGCAATATGCACTGCTTGAATGAACTATATAAAATAATACATGTGGCAAAAAGGCAATAAATATGAATGCAATAACAATCTTTCATTCTTAGACAATTTTTCTCATCAAATGAGTGTTAGTACTGTTACTGATTTCCTCCTCTGCTTGCTTACCGTGTAAAGGCACGCATCATCAATCGATGGAGTCAGCCCCACGATTGTGCCGGTTCAAGACAAGAAAACTCCGATCGGTCAGAGGGACTTTCTCAGCCCACTCGATGTTCTTAAAATACAGCGCATGTTCCAAGGCGTGAGTTTTCTTGTATAATTCTGTGGTTGTACTTTGCAGTAATCAAGCTTCACAACGTATTTCTTAAAAAAAAAGAACAGGCATATGGATACTAATATGCAAAGGAGTATTGTTGCTTACACTCTATACCATGAATAATTTATTGGAATTAAATACTAACATATGACATAGCCTTAGCCACTATGTGTAAAATGTGTTGCTTAATTTCACTTCCATAAACATTTATTAAACACGTGAGCTTTCGCGAATAATATTGTGAATAAAAATATATTTTTGGGACAAATTGTGTCAGTAAAATGTGTGCCATGAACTCTCCTCCACCCAACACAGTCAATAATGTCTCGTGAAATAATGTGCCATACTGCTTCAGCACTCACAGTGTGTAAAGGCACACAGTAATAAATTGGCATGTTTGTTCAAGGGACAACTTTTTTATTTGTAGTGTGTTCAGTAGTGGACGGTTTACTACACACATTATATTTGTGTGATATTATGAATCACATTTATTCAACAGACGTTCTGCCTCTAAGATATGAGATATACACTGTATGGATGAATATAGGGTGTAGACTAAATATTATATGAAAATAGAGTGTAGACTACTCTAGACATGGACTGGTTTGCCTAACTCAGCTTGAACAACTAATTAATGTGTGATTCATAGTTATAGCTGTTAACATGATATGGCAAAAGGGTGAGCATGTAGATCCTTTAACACCACATATGTGATAATATTCAGGATTTCCAGGAGAGGTGATTTTTAACAAAGGTTAGTGGGACCTCGCCTGGATCATGAATTAAGGCACATTGGGCGTGCCTTGTAATGACAGCATTTAATGACATTGAGAGAGCCCTCAATGACTCTGTGGAGGGATAGAGAGTCGACTAGTGTGCATCTTATAGAAGAGAGTGGGTATGAGTGAGGGAAAGAGCACGAAATAAAAACATGTCAATGCTAGAGTGGTTTAACAAGTTGATTAGAGACTAACGTGGTCTGTTTTATTCAAGGATGCTAGGAATGATTCGCAAAGTAGGAGTCAATTGAACACTACTGAAATGTGTGTTTTTATTATTATTATTATTATATATTTCATATAATTTAAATGAAAGCTGGCCAGGCCCACATTACAGAGAAATGCAGATAACGCGTGCTTTGGTAGTTGGTGTCGGGTGGTGGAGGGTTAATGAAAGAAATGCTTTTTTATAAAACTGCCACGTTGCCTGACCCAAAAACTAGCGTGGCATTGTGTCTGAAAACCTGCGTTTTAAGTTAAAACTCGATCTGTTTGCCTGATACACATTGAACATTTTTGTCCTAAAATGAATTTGCACAAAAACACTTAATTAACTGGAAATTGTTAATGTATTCCAAAATTACTTACTGTTAAAATAAAATTGTATTGAAGATTGGACCTCCAATATATTAAATATTAGTTATGTCATCACATATAAAGTCAAATTGATATAAAGCATGTGAATGTGAGTTTACATGTGTCTAATTGTTGAAAATTCCTAAATGAAATGGTGGAGTGGTGGCACAGTGGCTAGCGCACTGTGCTATGTAATCCAGCGACCCAAGATTGACTCTGTGACCACGGCCAATATTGGTGACGAGTAATATCTGAAAGTCCTGAGGCCTCCATCTTCACCAACCCACACTAACAAGTTTTGTTACAAGAAAAAAGGGGAAAACCCCTATTATTATATTTTGGTACTGGCAAAGGAGGTCTAATGAAGTATGGTGAGGTATGGTCAATTAACCCCCATGACTGACACGATGTGGGAAGCTGTAAGTTATCTTTATTTACATATTATTATTATGTGACGTGAATGAAAATGTAATTAATGATTTTCACTTCTTTAAAGGCCGTGGCAGCCAGCGGTAGAGATGAAGCGCTGGAGAAGGCCTTGGCCGAGGTGAGTTGGCGCTGCCTGGGGCCTGGGAGAGAGAAGCGGGGCTCCTCGTGGAAGTTAAACTGCTCTTGCCTCATCACACTGTGGTTATGCTCATTATTACACGGCATCTTAACTCACCACATCACACTGTCCTATTTTCGTGAAACATTGGTCATGAAAACAGAATAGGCTTTACCCTTTCTGGCAAAAATACAGGTGTTAAGATGTTCAAACATCAAATAGACACACATTGCAAGGCAAACATTCTGCATTGTGGTAAAACATGCAAAAATTATGATTTGATAATGTATGCATTAGATATAACTGCTCAACCCGATTTGCCAACATGATAAAGCTCTCAATTACGTGGAAAAATACTGAGCTGAGGAACATCACTTCAGCTAGACACAACTGCCAACGGAGATACTTTTACTGCTATGACATCACTTTATCGTTCATGGAACATAGTGGTGCTTGATATTGTATGCATTTTATGAATGCCTTGTGTGTGTGTTAATTGGTGCCTGCATAAACCATCACGTGAACTCCGGTCATCCTCGCAGCGCCTTTTTGGCGAGCTATCGAACAAATACTGTCACTGCATCGCACACTTTCAGATGTGCTTCTGCGGCCATCTGGAACTCTCTTCCTTCTGATATAAGGACGCGACTGGAACTATGCACTTTTAAATCTAGATTGAAAACTCATTTCTTTAGAACTGCTTTTTATGTTTAATTTGTTGTCCTTCCCCCACACCTCCGATTAGCACGGTTCGCTACGTACGGTACGGAAGAAGTTCATTATATATACAATCTATGTAGTGCGTTTTATTGATACTTCACTGTTTTTTGGGAGGGGGGAAGCTAATTTCTGAGTAAACTCCATGAGGAATGCTGTTATTGCTTCGGAAATTTGTAGAACATGAATAATCACTCTTTTAGAATAGAACAATAATTGAAGAACAGTTCAATGATTGAGATTTACATTTTCGTGTAAAAATGTGGTTACCATATCTGCAGATGTTGGTCTAATGACTGATTGTGATTTTTTGATGCTGTCCTTTTTTCATACTATTTACTTTCTGTGTGACACACATTCAGCCTCTCGCAAGTTAAGATCGTAATAAATACATGTAAAAAGAAAATAGTTTAAGTTCGACCGGTTGCAAAAATGTAACAGCTACACTCAGGTTGCATAATGAAACACATTGCATGTTAAGTCAATATACAGACCTTGCCAAAGTTACTCACTGCGACATTAGAAGATGTTTTCTGAAAATGTTATAAGAAAAATCGAGGAATGAGCATAGATGAAAAAAGTCTTGTCCATATCTAAGTTATTGACGACATAGCCATTATCACTCCCAATGGGAATGAACGACAGGAAATTATTGAAGAAAGTCACAAGACTACAAAGTTGTCCAACAAGTCATGAGCAATGTGCTAATCAAATGAGATATCTATCAATGTATTCTTCTATTACAAAATGTAATAACACTGAATTGAAAACGTAAACTAGCATTTATTGTTATATTGTGAGAACAGAGATGGTTTTTGCTTCAATTGAGACACTGTATTGTGAAACGAATGTGAATGTGCTGAGGTAATCATGTAATTGTCTTTGTTTTAGACGGTTGATCTTATGCAGTCCATGGATGAAACTCCTTCAGAGGTGTGTGCTTTAGTTAAAACTTAACTGAGGTATATTACAATTGGTTTCGTGATAAACTATTAAAAAGCAGTTGATGTGTAGTCGGTGAACAGATCAAGTGTGTTAACACTAAACTGTCAGACTGTTACAGCAGTAATGTGATTGTCTTGTAAATAGTGTACATGTCGTGGGTGATATTGAATTAGTGCTATTTTCACAGCTGATGCACTCTTCTGTATAGCAGATAATATACACAATGAAGCATACAGTGTATAAATTGAGTGACAAGGGGAGTATAACTTGTCTGTATTCTACATTATATTGCTAATGTATAACAGTTGCATGATAACATTGGACTTAAATAATTAAACATGTTCACCAGGGGGTTTTCTGTGTGTTGCATTCAGCACGCACGGCTTCACAGCTGGATTATGTTTATGCCCGATGTTATCGCTGAATCTTATTTTCCTTCTCAGCTTCTGCGGATTTTGACAAATAACATGCGAGGTATGGATTTGATGCAGCCTCTGTGCAAATGTGCAATTAATGTTTAATTTCATTGGTCTACAATTTTGTAGACGTCGTCTGTTTCAGAGATGAAATGTGCTGTTTATTGTGGATTTTGAGGTGCTGAATTCAAATATGACAATTAAAACAAGTGATTGGCTACTGTTCCAAAGATATCAAAGTTTTAACATTTTACTTCTATGTATATTATGTAGATCGTAGAGTTCTACTAATAAATTGTAAACCTAGGCCTTTTCATGTGTTTATGGTTGCTTTACATGATAACATGTCACCTGTCCTATTCATGTAACACTTTAAAAATCAGCAAAAGGGTTATATAAATACAATGTACTATGACATAAAAGGCTAAAAACTATTATGTATATATAAGTACATAGTTTAGTCCTTAGTCAGTGTCTACACAGCGCTTTTTGGCTTTTCTCTTGTATTCATTAAATTGAGCATCTCTTGTCACTGTCCATCAATAGTCTGCAAGCATTGATGGGCTCCATTTGCCCTGATAGCGTTTCTCCATTGTTGCAATGTACTGGTGAAATTGCTCGCAATGCTCGTCGCTCACTGCTCCACAGTTCGGAGGGAAAACATCTAGATGAGAGTGCAAAAAATATATATATATTTAGTGACATGTGGCAACCAAGGCTTTTGTGTGCCTTGAGGAAGTTTTCCACCAACTCACTGTAGTTGTCTGCCTTGTCATTTCCGAGAAAATGTGTTGCCACGAACTGGAAGGCTTTCCATGCCGTCTTTTCCTTTCCACGCGGTCCACTGTCAAATGCATCATCTCGAAAAAATGCACGCATATGAGGTCCAACAAAGACACCTTCCATTATCTTAGCTTCACTTAATCATGGAAATTTTCCACAGAGGTACTTGAAAGCTGCTTGTGTTTTGTCCATAGCTTTGACAACGTTCTTTATCAGACCCAGCTTGCTGTGTAAGGGTGGTAACAAAATCTTCCTTGATTCAACAAGTGATGGATGCTGAACACTTTTCCTCACAGGCTCCAATGACTGTCAGAGTGGCCAATCTATCTTGATGTAGTAGGGATCTCTCACACGACTATCCCATTGGCAGAGAAAACAGCAGTACTTTGTGTATCCAGTCTGCAGACCAAGCAAGAGAGCAACAACCTTTATATCGCCACAAAGCTGCCACTCTCAAACAATGAACTGTGATAACAAACATCAGCCGCACACTCTGTGATATGGCTACATTTGCCCTCGTCCCCCCATCTCCACCCCCAAACCCCATGTGTCTCCTTTATGACTCTAATTATGACAACTGAGGCCGTTTCATCTGGGTTGTTCTTGTTGTCTTGCTCATATTTGTCTTGTGTTAATAGGACCAGAATTGAAAAAGAAAGTAGATGAAGTTTTGAACATTGTAAAGGAATTGAAAAATCTGCCCAGGTAAGATGGTGCTGTTAATATAGACATGTTGGTTTCTCCACGGGAAGGGGTTTCACACTGTTGTAAGGGATGTCAGGCGAAGGATTCCCACCAAAAGGAAGGGGACAGTGGGACGGTGACAGTGGAAGGGGGAGGAGCAGGCGAGGAGATATAAGAGGGAGAACTGGTGGGGAAAAGGGGGAGAACGGGCAGGAAACGGACAGAGAAGGCTGGGGACGAGTGTGGACTGCGGGAAGCAATAAAAGACGAACCCTCTGCAACTTTGTGTCGGCTCTCCTTTACACTGTCACATACACGATGCGAGTGTAACCATAGGGTTACACTCGCATCGACAGCATAAATAGTTATGCTGTTTTGACACAGACAGTGTCGTGAGTGTGAAGTACATAATCCATAGTTGTAATGCTCTCTTTAACATGCAATAACGTTTTGTTATAAACAGACTCGCACCGCCCGTGCATTTGCAAAGGGTTACACACCTGGGGCGTTGCATCTGCGCAACACACGGACAATGTGAGATGTGGGTGACGTCATCACACACACTCTTGCCCTCGCGCCAGCCAACCAGCAAAACCTCTCCTACTATACATGTAGTTATGCTTACATATCCTAAACTATGTGTGGTGGGTTAAATTCAGGCGCACACTGTACTTTGGAGGCAAAAATATTTATTATCTAAAGACAACGGGTAACTCTTAACATTAACAAGATAACGACATAGGGTGGTAACCACCATTCATAACTTAGCTAACACACGGGGATACTACATTTCTGGACCGGAGACCGAGAATCGTAGATGGTGGCTTCATCACAGAGTTGACACAGCAGAACAGCACAGAATAGCCCAGCTCTCTGCCAACACCCAGCTTATAACCACTCCGGCGTGGCTGGCCCTGCCCCAGGCCACGCCCCCCTTCCGGATCCTTGGGAAAGGCTCGAACCCCAACCACGTGACTCCCCTGGGGCCCCTGGCACCCTGTTATCTGGTCACGTGTCCTGTTGGGTTCACGCAGAGTGTCACGGCCCGACACAACCCCCGTGACACCTTCAGCTTGTCTTCCCTGAAACGCCCCCTTCCCTTGTTCCAGTCCCGTTTCTGGAATGTTCCCTCGGTATTTCCCTCAGCAAATTCCTGTCATTCCCCTCTAACGGATCCCTACTGTCGCCTCTAGGTTCCACTTTGTTTCCCGCCTATTCTCCTTTAACCCCTTTTCTCCAATCACTTTAAAAGCCTTCGTCCCGACCAACCCCTGTGGAAACCACTTTCGTCCAATCGGGGACCTTGGTTTATTCTCGAATAGCGTTTGGCTGCACATAGGCTTGGGGTTATTTTCCGGTCATTACATATACATATGTATATCACGCTTTATTGCAAAATGTGAAAGCAGATATTTCCAAGGGCGTAAAATTCCCTCAGGGAACATCGTCGGCTGCAGTGGCACGTCGCTATTTGTGAGCAGGCCGGAGCGGCGTCCCAGCCCGCAGAGTGTGCAGCAGAACAAGACCCCTCCATGGTCAAGACTCACAGGCCGGGTGAAGGGAACCCACCATAGATTAATAACGTCACGCTGTACAATTGTGACATCGTTTTACAAAGTTAAGCGAAACTGATATCGTGATAATCGTCACATCGTGACATTTAATGTCCTTTCGTATTATGAAAAATTATGTTGTGTAAACTCTAATGGATAGCAAACGATGCAATTTAGACTTACAATCTTCCCCAATCCAGCATACCAGAGAGTAATATCTCGTCAATCATGCCCTGTATCTCACTGAACTTTCTTCAATATAAGTGTAATCCCACGTAAATAGATCAGTGGCACACACACTTCTTCCGCCGATATTTAACAAACTAACTATTACAACGGCGCTATGACTGATGGATTTCTATACAATACTGTCAGCCTCTATAACATACATGAGTGGAATAGCATTGGTGCAACTCTGCTATTCAACCTATCAATCAACTTCCAAGGACCTCCGCCTCAGTTTGGATCACTTGTATCATCACTACTGCTGTCCCTGCAGACACTTTCTGCATCACTTCCAACACAGCAGCTATCACAGTCGCTGCCCCTGGCTAAGCAATCATTTTCACAAACTTTATTGTGCTAACTTTTCTGTACTTTCTCGAGTGCGGGAGAGCTTATTTTGCTGCTCTTGTTCGCTCCTGGTTCTCCGGCAGTCTATAGCTCTGTGCACACTCCTGTTCTGTGTTCAGTCCCATCTTGTATAGCCCCAGAGCCCAAAAAACACTTTCGATTCGCTCATTTGCATACTCCCATGCCTTGCTATATCTCACCCAATTAGTTGTCCTACCTTCCAAATGGCTATGTTTCCTTTTCCCTTATTCTCACAGCTTTACCTGATTGGACACCATTTGGATCCTTGCCATTAATCAAAACTGCCAACTCGTGCGTTGCGGCACTTTGTAGCTCGTGTGCGGTAACCTTTCCCCTTTCGTCTTGCATTTCATTGAACGAATAACCTCCCATGCAACACCAACACCGTGCAACTGACAGCAGCACCTTCAGCTCCTCAACCACACCATGCTGCAACATCATCATTATTTGACTCACAAAACGAGGTCACAAAACTTGCACTATGAAAAAAATTGTTAATGGTAAAATCATCCTGAGCTGTCATTTTATTTTTTTGTTTCTGTGCTCTTATTGTATTAAAATGATGAAACACAAGCATATGAAAGGTTAAGGTAGGATCTCTGTCTTTGATGCTCGTATTTCTAAATTCCAACCTCTTTTGCAGCTGTAACTACGCCATGGTTGAGCTCCTGGAAAGGCTGAAGAAAATTATGACTTTTATTGATTCCACGCGGGAGGAGAAATTTGCCCTGAAAACAGCTTTTGTCAAGAATGGTGGCCCAGGTTTGTATTAAGAGTACCGTGTGTACGATGTATCTATGCAGTTGCATTACACGCGTTAGACCAGCATATATCTAACATATAAGTCACAGGGGCAGTCCCTGCCTGCCCGCCTGCTCAGTACTCTACCCACATGCTGTGTTTTTAGGCCTCTTCCCTCTTATTCCGTTTAGTGGAGTAAGAGTCTGCTGTGGTGTTTCAAGCTCAATATTTACCCATGGAAACTGGTATTGCAATGAAAAACTATACGCTTACTTAAAATGTAAACATTTTCTCAGGACAAGACCATGCAACTTCTTGGTTCTTTCGGTAAAGTCACACAATCCGCAAAGCCATCACTCCAACCACCAAGAAGGATCCTGTTGAGGAGCCTTTCAAGACCATCACCTTACCCTACATTGCTGGGGTCACAAAAAAGATCTCCAAAATCCTGATTAAACACAAGATCCAGGTCCGATTCAACACAGTACATAAAATCCGTGATCTGGTACCGTCTGTAAAAGATGTGGTTCCAGATATACAGTACCCTGGTGTCTACAAACTAAGTTGCCTCTGTGGTAGCAGTTACATTGGGGAAACCAAACGACATGTCTCGGACCGCATCCGTGAACATAAAGCTGACCTGAAACACTGTAGGACAAACACCTCAGCCGTGGCAGATCACTGTTACAACTCAGTGGGCTCACATGACATTGACTTCTCCAAGACAGAGGTTCTCTGCAAGCCATCTGGCTATCATGAGAGATTCGTACATGAGGCGATCCACATTTACAAACACAGAGACAATTTTAACCGAGAAGATGGATTCTGGCTTAGCAATCACTGGAAGGACGTAATAAACCATTTTGATACACATTAGGGTGGGTAGAATAATACATAGTGTTATATTAAAAATGTATAAGGTATAGGGTGGTTTATAGCAATACAGTATGTAATTTAATGTTGGTTTTGCCTATGGAAGTATATAGTACGGTATAGACGCGTGTGATGTAAGAGAATAAAGTTTAGATGGAAGCATATTATATAATTTTTTACAACGTAGAATTTTTCATGTATTACTTACTGTTAGTAACTCAGCTTATTGTAGAGTATAGTAAGTTTACTGATGATGCTATGTAGTTTATACTTTAGTTTGTCATGCAGTTTATACTGTAGTTTTTTACGTGGTTGTTTAGTAACTACAGCTACATACTATTAACATTCCTTTCCTTTGTTAATGCTCCCCCCCTTCCCCCCCCCCCTTTGATGCTGCTAATCCTGCATAATGCACGGGCATAGTATTGATTTGGAACCCCCCCCGCCCACCTCCTACGCATTTTCCATATGCTGAATTCCTCTTGATATGCAAATTATTTTGTTTAGGCGCTCTTCTTCCCACCTCCCCCCCCTCTAACCCAGCTTAAATATACGCTCCAAGCTTGGGGTGTTTCATTCTTCGCCTGAGGATGGCTGCTTGCGTTGTGGCCGAAACGTCGTGAGAATTGTTTTATTATGTTTTATTTTTATTATTTTATTACTTCCCTTCTACGTGACTTTACCGAAAGAACCAAGAAGATGAATCCCTGCAGTCACGAAAGCTTTAAATCGAAAGACCATGCAACATACAATGTTCAACTATAATTTGGCTAAATGCATATAATTTGCATTATGTTTTCATTATCGTCAATAATCAATTGTTATATATATAAAAACATATGACCACATTAAATATACCTGATAACTATCGAGAGTGTATGCAATTGGAACAAACATAAAATGGAACACGTATTGATATTGTTCTCCATTGATAACAAGTCTGGTACCCTGTGCAGAGATGTTTGAGAAGATCCGGACGTCTGCCTCCCGAGAGGGCTCAGGCGTGCAGCTCCAAGAGACGACAAAGCTCATTGAGGACGTGATGAAGACGTTTACGCCAGAGCAGAGTGAGTGCTAATTATGCAGAGCGTTCTCACTTTTACAAAGGGCACAGCTTACCCAGACCAGCCAGGACGTATTGCTCGAGAACTCAAACCTGTGACAACAAGCTGTCTGCGCTTGAGGTAATACGCCTCACCTTGCAGCACAAGTAAGAAACATCTGCAGGTAGTTGTAGATAAGTTTGCTCCCATGAGAGTCGACTGAGCGATAGCCACAGCACAAGCAGCTTGTAGACCTGTTATTCCAGTTGGCATCACTGCACCAAACTTAATATGCCCTGTCTTGAGGATTGTGGGTAATACAATAGTCAATTATGTATGTCTCTTTACTTGAGTGTAATATCACACTCTGTCAGACTACGTTTTTTTCTGGACCATTATTTTCTAGTGGCATTTGTGTAAATAGGGAAACCCTGCACCAGTTTATGGCAGCTCCAATGAGACAAGGGGATTTGTAATTCTCCTTTTTTATCTGTGCATGGCCACGAATTTACAGATATATTGCATGTAAGATAAATAGATTAATTGTATCTCCTATGTTAAACTACCTAAGCCTCTTGGTGAAATTTATGGGAAGAGAAACATCTGTGGCAAAGTGCACTTGGGCTACTAAGCAATCCAGGAGGTGATCTCCCTGTTATAAATAAACATGAACACTGGTCACACCGACAGCTTCCATATCATTCTCCACTCGCTCCCCTGCCCCTCCTGCAAGAGAGCAGATGCAGTGGCAAGTCCTCATCTCTGTTTTGCAGTGGAGCTCTGTAGGTTTAGCGGCCGGTACATTCACAAAACTGTCATCTAGATAACCATAGACCAAAACGCAGATACGTCCTGCCACTCCCGTGTTTTGGTAACTTAACACATGGCAGCAGTGGGACAATAGCGTAAGGAGGCTCTTGACTGTCACGGCTAAGTGTGCACAGTCCTTGCATTAATCCACTATAACACCTTCATAAAATCAGCCAGAGGCACTACCAGAGACACTGCAGAGGCATATCACTACTAGCTGTCATGTTAACCTATTACTCTGCTGCCGGTATCTCTCCTATGTTAAGGAACTCAATGGAGAAGTGAAATAGTGGTGGCATAGTGGTTTGCATACTGCACTATGAATCCAGTCACCTGAGTTCGATTTTATGCCATGGCGAGCACCAGCAGTTAGTGATATCTGATGCAGTCCTGGGTACCCTTCATTTACCATCCTGCACTGACCATTGTGGCAAAGTATGGTCATACAACCTCTGTAACTCAGGCAATGGGAGGGCTTAATCCACAAGAGGATAGACTAAGACCTGTTCATTATTATACGACGTACACATCAGTGTCAGGAAGTGTCTGCGTTCTTTAAACCACAATATTAAGTCTGACACGTTTACTATGAAACACTGCATGCATTCATGTGTAACTGACTCCTAATATTAGCTAATTGAATTGTTTTCTTTCTAGCATTCCCTAACGCTAGTGCAACTGTGAAATAATAATAGAGAATGGATTCATAATTATTGCTAACTTGCCTGATTTTGAGGAAATTGGCATCTGCAGGGACGCCTCTACTTACGAACAAGTTAGGTTCCAGAGGTCTGTTCGTAAGTCGATTTGTTCGCAAGTCCAACTTGATTCCTGTCGATTCCAAACATGTTGTACAGCATGTACACTAAACATGGGGAATGGCTTTAAAAGTTGTATAATCTCCTGTAGATGTAGATTCCACTGGTTATTCATGTTTTTCAAATGTAGATGCCACGACCACCATCTATTGGGCAGCGGTTGAACTGACGAGACTCAGTCCGAACAGGCAAATGGACATACAGACAGGTTTGTTCCTATCTCTGAAAGTTCGTAAGTCGAGTGTTCGTAAAGGAGTCCCTGTATAAAGCTTTATGATGCAAGTAAAAGAAAATGGTAGCATCAGTTTTCTTAAACATGTGTTTATTGCAATGCCCTGTTTCTATTTCAACAGAAACAGGTGTGAAGGACAATAAAAATCTACTGAAGAAGATAACCAGCCTAAAAAAGTTATCTAAGTAAGGATCCACCCACGAAATACTCAAAAATCACACACACACTACATCTGTAAGCTGTGGTCTAAGGTATTTAAATCATCTTCCAATTTACGGCTTTTTATCTACCATTATTTCCCGAAAGCAGCTATCAAGCCACCTCTTTCACCAAATCAGGCTGACCAATGTGGGGAAGTATATATGTTGAACTTCTTTTGCACCGTCCGTAGCCAACCATTCTAATGGAAGGTGTGGGGGAAGGACAACAAACTAAACACACAAATCAGTTGTAAATAAATTCGTTTTCAATCTAGATTGTGGCTTGATATATACTTCTCTAGGTGGCTGGGTGGTTACTACCCACTCACTACCGAAGCACTGTACAAAAACAGCCATCTGGTAATCATTGCAGGATTTCATTACCAAAGCATTGCATTTGCTGTAATTAAGTTCTAGGACATTGTGGGCTGATGTCATTATTATCGGCCATTATCAATTTCTGCTAGTTGAAGGCCTCCCCAAGATGGAACCGTCTCTTATAGTCCTATAATGCAACATTCCACCCAGCACCTGCGCAACAGTTCATTTCTTCACCCCCTCTGCATGACAGACTTTCCTGGGCACGTTCCCATCTTTAGCTGCCCATCTGTTATTCTCACCCACTGAGTCATCATCCCTTCGAGTAACATGTCCTGCCCAAGCCCACTGACTTTCTTAACAAGCAATGTCATATCTTTACTTTGCATATGTTTTCTAACCTATCTGTTCCTCTTTCTATCTCTCATTGTAAGTCCAAGCTTGCATCCCTTCATGCTTCACTGCGCACATTGAACTGTTGTTCCATTTTCTTTGCTACTGTTCATGTTTCTGATCCATGTCACAACAAGTAATGCTGCACTCTTATAAAACAACCTTCTTCTTTAGACACATTGGTACGTTGCTTTTTATGACCAAGTTTCACTTTACAAAAGCTGCCCCAAAGCACTCACTATCCACACACAATTAGAGAGGCCCACAGTCAGAGGGAGAGACAGGAGACCCCATTATAACCACAACTAGTCAGCTGACCAGGCCACCCCAATCCGGGATAAACATTCAGGAAAACAGGTCGTAGACGTGGGCCACATTACTACGACCAGCATTAAATAATGACGAAATCCCAAGCAAGAAACCCTCATCGTATTTAATAAATTTAACAAAATATGCGTTTTTTCACCATTAGCATGGTCAAATGTCTCCTTTTAAAGATTTTGTTTACCATACCCACACACACTGTGCCTCTACAGAGATATATCTTGTTATGTGAAGAGAAGATGGCTCTGGCTGCTAGAGCACAGCAATGCATCATACTCACAATCCAGTCAGAAGTGAATGTAGATAGCATAGCAATGTGTTTTATATATCGTCTATTTAGTAGGTACAATCAGTTGAAAATCGACAACATTTAAATAATTGTATTCAGTATATGTTTGATAATCGACAACATATTTGACTGCAGCCTGTTTGTATATTCGACAATAGACTCAATTTACTTGTGACGTGTCAAGATATGCATATAAATATATTTAACAGCTTGCTATACTTGCACAAATAATTCGATGACCTTTAATTTTCTTTGTCAACACAAACAATCAATTAGCAATCCTAGACACATTTGATCTTCACTCATTATCTTATACTTTTTGGTTACGACGTTTCAGGCGTAACACAAGAGTCCGTCATCAGGTGGGAAAGCTTGATCTGCTGCTGTTGGCAGACTGTTTTAAAAGGTTTGAAATGGGCGTAGCCCAAGGGTCATAAAGAAGTGGGCGGGGCTAGTGATGTTAATGTGAGAAATTAGCATGTAAATGTAAGATAGGAGAGCGGCCTCCTCGACGAGGGCATGGAAGTGGCTATGTTAATGTGAGAGATTAGCATGTTAATGTGAAATCGGAGAGTGGTGCAATCTAAAGCAGCCTCCTCGATAAGGGCACTGAAGTGGCTATGTTAATGTGAGAGATTAGCATGTTAATGTAAAATCTAAGAGTGGTGATCCAAAGGCATGAGAGGGCAATCCAAAGGGCATGTGAGCATGAGAGTGCAATCCAAACGACATGTGAGAAATCTAAGAGAGAGGCACAGAGAGAGAGACACAGAGAGTCGTAAATAACAGCAGACACAGGCAGGTAAGATGGAAACATCACAGTCAGTTAAGACTTTACCTGGTTAATAACGTCATTCCAATGATTGCTCAGTTTGTACCCATCTTCTCTGCTGAAGTTGTGTCTGTGTTTATATATCTGGATGGCTTCATGAACACATCTCTGAAGGTAGCCATTAGGTTTGCAGAGTATCTCCGTCTTGGAAAAAAACTATCTCGTGTAAGCCCACAGCGGTAAAACAATGATCAGCAACGGCAGAGGTAATTGTCCTACCGTGTTTCAGATCTGCCTTGTATTCACAAACGCGGTCCGAGACATGTCGTTTCGTTTCCCCAATGTAACTGCTACCGCAACCACAACTCAGTTTGTAGACACCAGGGTATGGCATGTCAGGAATAACATCGTTTACAGATGGGATTAAATCACGGATTTTGTGTACTGTGTTGACACGAACCTGGATCTTGTGTTTGTTTAAGATTTTGGAAATATCTTTGGTAACCCCTGCTATGTATGGTAAAGTGATGGTTTTGGTTGGATCCTCAGAAGGTTGTCTCCCCATGGCTGGAGAGACAGCTTTGCAGAATGTACTGTCCGAGTATCCGTTCATCCTGAGGGCTTGGTGTACGTGCTCCAACTCACTGGCTAGGTGGTGCTGGTCGGATATGCAACAGGCCCTATAGTGTAGTCTTTTGATGAGGGAATTCTTCTGGGCTGGATGGTGGTGGGAGTCAGGCTTTAGATATGCATCCGTGTGGGTGGCTTTCCTGTAGACCGAATGTCCCAACGAGCCATCAGGTCTCTTCTCGATCAAAACATCCAGGAATGGTAGCTTGCCATCCTTTTCCACTTCCATGGTGAATTTGATAGACGATTGTATGGAATTGATGTGGATGAGAAATTGGTTCAGTGCTGGCAGGCCATGTGGCCAGATGGCGAACGTGTCATCTACATATCTCTTCCACAAAGAAGGATGTAGGGTGGATGTCTGGATGGCATCTGTCTCAATTTTTTCCATGAAAACATTCGCTACCACTGGCGATAAGGAAGAACCCATTGAAGTACCCTCATTTTGATAGTAGGTGTTTACCCTTTTAACTGGTACAAAACTGACACCTTTATTCAAGGCATCATGTTTGCAATGACCACAACACAAGTAGTCAAAAAAAGCAAACAAAAAGAAGCAACTCTGATAAGGATGATAATATGCACTGTTATCATCCTTATCAGAGTTGCTTCTTTTTGTTTGCTTTTTTTGACTACTTGTGTTGTGGTCATTGCAAACATGATGCCTTGAATAAAGGTGTCAGTTTTGTACCAGTTAAAAGGGTAAACACCTACTATCATATTTTGCCACTGGTAAAAGAGATCTCATAGTGTAAATACCCTCATTTTGTTTGTAGAATGTACCATTCCAGGTGAAGGCAGTGCCTTACCAAAGTTGGTACATCTGGATTCAGTCCTTGTTGGACCAAGTCTTCAATGATTGCAATGGTGTCAGGTACAGGTACATTGGTGAACGGAGAGACTACATCGAAACTGACAAGCAAATCATCTGGAGACAGTGATATGTCCTTGATTAGAGAAACCAAGTGAGCTGAGTTAAGTACAGCTGAGGTGGACTTGCCCGTGAAAGGAAGCAGGGTCTCAGACAGAAATTGGGCCAGTTTGTAGGTGAGTGAGTTAATGACTGAGACGATAGGATGGAGCGTGGTACCTAGTTTGTGGATTTTTGGAAGGCCATAAAATCTGTGTGGTCTACCAGCCGAAGGTTTTAGGGAGCTCTGCTTGGTCTGATCGATTTAGTGATGATATTGTTGGTTTTTGTGGCTAGGCGGTTGGTGGGATTTCTGTTGATTTTGGTATAGCTGTCATCATTAAGAAGGTCCTAAATGGTGTTGGTGTAAGTGGTTTTATCCATGATGACAGTGGCATTGTCCTTGTCGGCTGAGAGGATGACAATGTCATCTCTGTTTTTTAATTTAGAGAGTTCAAAACGCTCGTCCTTGCTGATGTTGCTAATGGGTTTCTTCGCGTTTTTGAGGATAGCAGCGATTTTAGATCTAGCAACGTCTGCCAGGATGTGTCCCAAGCCTTTGAGGGCTACGTCGACCTGGGCAATTATATCATCCACTGGGATGTGTTTAGGGGTGACTGCGAAATTCATTCAACCCTTTAGCTAGTGCCGATTTTAGACTGTCGAAAATTGGGATGTTACTATGATTGATGACAATCTTGTTTACATTTAATTTTTTTAACGTGTGGCTCTGGCTTCTTTATGACCCTTGGGCTACACCCATTTCAAACCTTTTAAAAATCTGCCTCAGCAGCGGATCATGCTTTCCCACCTGATGACGGACGCTTGTGTTGCGCCCGAAACGTCGTGATTTAATTTGATTTTATACCTACGTAAATTTACCGAAAGAACCAAAGAGTATGGATTCCTGCAGTCACGAAAGCTTCAAATAAATCATTATCTTATCTTACATAGAGAAATATAGCACCTTAATCCATGGCGCTTGACAACATTTATATAACTGTATATCCGTTGATAGTGGTTGAGATAAATAGTGGGGTTATTAAAAGTAGTTCGTACGATAATTAAATTATAAACTATAAAGGGTTTGAGAGTTACCCTCGATTGACATCTAGGTCTTGATGAACATTTTCT
Source organism: Lampetra planeri (assembly GCF_965212315.1). Classification (NCBI taxonomy): domain Eukaryota; kingdom Metazoa; phylum Chordata; class Hyperoartia; order Petromyzontiformes; family Petromyzontidae; genus Lampetra; species Lampetra planeri. Next base: position 5,220,266 of record NC_136109.1, on the reverse strand, counting down.
GTCTGACTCTGACTGAGATAATCTCTTTGCTCTATCCCAGTCGCGGTCACCCTCTCCGGCACGCTCCCTCCTTTGGCTGCCATTCTGTCTTGTCAAACAACATTTCCCACAATGTGTCTTGCCCAACCCTACTTTACTTTTCTTACGTCAGTATAATGTCTGTAATATGTGTGTGTTCTGTGATACACGTATTACTCCTTCAGTCGTTGTATAATCCGCAGCATGCATTTCTCCATACCTTTTTGTTGCATTTATATGTTAAGCGTCCTCTGATCCATATACCATGACAGGTCATGGGTGATGATTGAAAACTAACTTATTTTGGCACATTGCTATGTTGATTTTTATAATAGTATTTAGTTTTCCAAAGCACTTCGTCCTATTGTCACATACCTCTTCAATGCATCATCTTTTTCTGGTCTGGCTTCAATAATTGCCCTCTTCGTACACTTTTGGTATTCCTATTCTTGGTTCTTTCGGTAAAGTCATGTAGATAGAAAAAAAAATCGAAATACTAAAATACAATATTAATTAAATTAAATAAAAAATACAAATAAATTGAAAATAATAAAAGCAAAAAAACCCACGACGTTTCGATCGTAATACAAGTGGTCTTCATCAGACGGAGAGAAAAGAGGGGGCAAGCCTCCATATGCAACTGCTTATAAGTTTTCCAAAGTGAACGGGCGGGGGAAAGAGCTGCGCAAGCAAAACGCTAATGCAGGAGCAGAACAATGGGGGCGTTGGGAGGAGGAGAGCTTGTGTAAGAGAAGTTTTGAAATATAGTTTTCCCCCGGGCAACGCCGGGTACTTCCTGCTAGTAGTTTATATGTTCATGTTTAAAGGTAATATGTGTATGCCCTTAACCCTGTTTTCCTCATAAGCTTTAAGTATTAATATTCACGGAGTTAGTATTCGTGCCATTCTCCAGAAACGAATCCCCACGAACATTAAGGGTTTACTGTATATACAACTATACCAGCTGATCTGAAATTGGTAGGCTCTCCCAAAGCAAAAATTACTCATACACCAATGACTAATGCAGTGGGGTCCTCAATTATGAGCCAGTATTTATCACTTTCTACGTTTATATTTCAATTGTGCGTGTGTTATTTTTTACAGATTTGACTTCACTGTCGTCCAGCCATTGATAGACATTCTGAACATGCTGAGTGTGGAGCACACCATAAAGGAGAAAGTGGACGTTAAGGAGGCCTTCTTGCGGCAGGGAGGTGCAGGTGTGTAGACAGCGTCCCCTCTGTGTGAGCGTTACTGAGACAGCTCTGCAGGGACGTGCACCGTCCTCAAGAGTTTCTCAGGAATATCGCCCCCAGCTCTCACTTCAACTGTCGCTTCATTTATTGCTTCATATATTGCTTCATCTATCGCTTCATCTATCGCTTCATAAATCGCTTTATCTATCACTTCATCAGTTCATGAGGACATGTTATTTCTCATGCTCGCAAAATATGCATAAAATGTATTCAACCTAATATGTAAATGACATGCAAATTATATACTAAACTGCCTTTCGACTTATACAACAAGTTAAGCAAAACTAAGAAAATAAAACAAGATTGTAATAATTAGACAGTTCGATTATTGGATCACATTATGAGCCTGACATTCACATTCCACGGAGATTAATTTCTACATACCTTCTGCATATTATACTCGTTCATAAAAACGCATTCAGTTATCGTTGCTGCTGTGCGCCTGTAATACGAGCATGTTGCAGTGTTCACCGCCTTACAAGAGCCACATGTGCTTCCTAGAGCTGCTCAAGAAGATCCAAGACACTCCCACCCAAGATGACTCTGAGATCCCTCTCCGAATCGTCACTGAGATCATGTTCCAAATGCTGATGACTTACACTGTGGACGTTAGTGAGTACCTGTGCTACGACTACACATTATGTACTCTGCTAAGTGGATTTGCACAAACACGGCCTTCATTCGACAGGGCAGCTCACCAGTCGTGTTACCATGAGTTCTGGTAATGTCATTTTTGGCAGTGCCAATGATGATTCATTATAACAGACCAATCAGTCTTGTTTCAAACTATGCTAGACTACATAATTATGATTATTTAATGTAGTATTTCATGTTGTTTATTTTTCCTCACCTACAAGACTTGCACATCTGCACTTACTTACCTCATACTTATATTTTAACCTAAAAATATCCAAAATTATGATTTATAAATCTCGTTCGCATATGTCCGTCCATCTGTCTGACATACAACTGAAAAAAAATCTCTTGCCGAGGACATTCCCTGGAATTTGTGTAAAAGTTGTGTGAATATACATAAGAAATATATAAAATTTTGCTATCTTTGAATTAACTTGCTGAGAGAGAAAAACAAGTTTAATATTTTGTGGTTGTGATTATAATGTGTTGATTATTTCGATTTAAAGCTTTCGTGACCTCAGGGATTCATCTTCTTGGTTCTTTCGGTAAAGTCACGTAGAATGGAAATAATAAAATAATAAAAATAGAACATAATAAAATAATTCTCACGACGTTTCGGCCACAACGCAAGCAGCCGTCCTCAGGTGAATAACAGGTATGTCGAGAAGACAAGACGGCTGCTTGCGTTGTGGCCGAAACGTCGTGAGAATTATTTTATTGTTTTATTTTTATTATTTTATTATTTCCATTCTACATGACTTTACCGAAAGAACCAAGAAGGTGTTGATTATTGTCGTTATAATGGTTGTGGTTATGGTTGCAGTTATAAAGTGATTATGGATGTGGTTGTGGTTATAATGGGGTTATGGTTTGGTTATGTTGGGATGTGGTTTGTGCCTATTGTGGTTATAATGTGGTAGTTATGGTTGTGGTTTTAATGTGTTATGGTTGTAGGTATAATGTGGGTGTGTCATGGCTTTGATTTTGGTTTTGTGAATATAATGTGGATCTGTTTATAATGTGCCTGTCGTGGTTAAATTGTGGTTGTGATTATATTCTGGCTGTTGTAATGTTGCGGTTATGCTTGTGGTTATGATTGCGATTAGAATGTGCGGGGAGTAGTCGTGTAGCGGTTAGCATGCTGCGCTTTAAACCTGACCACCTGAGTTCCATTCCCACTTATGGTCAAACACCAATGATGATTATCTTAAATGAGTCCTGGGCCTCTTCTAGGTCAACTCAGCCTCAAATACGTACCTGGTGCTATGTATAAGCATGGCCACTATGGAGAAAGAGGTAGCAGGGCGTGGTGCTGGTCATCTCACTCCCTCGTGTGCCGTCAAGACATCATAGGTGCTCGCTAACTGCACTTGCCCCAACAGTCTGTGTGGGCTTAAAACGGGAAATCTTTGTTTTTGTCTTAGGTTAGAATGTTGTTTGTGGTTTTCATGCAGATGTTGATATGGTTGTGCTTATACTGCGACTGTTATAGTTGTTTTAGTTATAATGTGGCTATTATGATTGTGGTTGTAGTTGCAGTTATTAAGATTGTGGTTATATTGTGGATATTATTGTGTAAAATAGATTAATAGCTGGTGCTAAGAATTATATTTGTGGTGTTGATATTGACATTAATATTGTTGTTGATAGGTAATTGTTGATGTTGATATATTGTTGATCTTGATATGAACAAAAATCGTATTGTTGATGTTCATACGTCATTATTGTTGATATTATTGGTTCTTGGTATGTCACATCATTGTTTGTGTTGATGTTGTAATGTTTATTATTGTTCATGATGGTGTACTTTATATGAAACTCAACATTAGCACTTTATCTTATTTCACTTGAAAGCTACATCATCAAGATGTCGCATGTGTCACTATGCACGGAAAATATATATAAGTTCTCTTATAAAATAACATGACTCAATGGGATGTTATTTTCTTCATAAGTTAACTCTGTCGTCTGTGCTGGTGGTTAAACATGACAGTGTGTGTTTCGTTTTTCACAGGTGCAAAACTAGAGAAAGAGATTGAAGACATTTACACAGATTTAATTCCGCTGATGACTTTTTCCAGGTGAGGAGTCGACCACCTCAGGGTTCGTCACAGACATCGAGGGATGCCGGCAGGGTCTGGCTTGGCATCAGGCAGAGACACAGATTGAACACCCCACATGACCCACGGAAAAATGTACAACAGCTGTATGGGTCTAAAATAGTTTTTGCTTCATTGTGGTGAACTCCAGAGCATCACTATCCTTTGAAATCAAGTGACTTATGCCATCCATAATTTACAAATGTGCTCAGTGATCCAAATCTAGAGCTCTTCAGCACAAATTCAGATACTTCCATCGTAAACTAGCTGGCTTCCCAATCTGGATGCAACTGAGACCTTGTAACTAGTAATGAAATCGCTTATTCCTTTTGAAGAAAGCAGCATTAGATGTGTGCCCATGGGAGGCATGGAGGCAGGCGACATCCTGTGCATGGTGCACATGACTCCTGCAGCTCTAAACAGAGAGAGCCTGAGTGGCAATCCGCAGCACACTGTGTGCATCAATAGATGCAAGTTTAATTGTTGTGTCATTTAGTCGTTGACTATGCTTCTTAGAATGCACGCCTAAAGCAGTAGTTTCATGTAAACTTGAGCTATTGCGCAAATCATCTCCAAGAGAGGAATTGCAACACATTCTATTTCACATGAATCATTTGCATTCGCTTTGGCATTTACAGTATTGATTTAAACCAACATGTATTGTTCATGTGTTAATGGGAATGGTCATGTGTGTCAGGCAGAATAAGCTAATTGGAATCATCATAGTGGTAATAACATTGCGGGGTGGCATTTATTTACAGCTTTGACCATTCTACGGTAAAGACCCTGCAAACTATATGGAACAAGTTGAATGCCGTCCTTTCAGTGGAGAAGAAACTTCTTGCCAAAGCGGATTTTCTTCGTGCAGGGGGACCAGGTGTGTACCAATATTTCCTATATTTACCAATTTGTCAAATTAGACGTTTTAGAAAGGCAGCTCCTAGACTGGAATCAACTTAAAAGGGTCTCTCCAGCAGGGCCTGGCATGTACAGCAATCATACTGATGGGTAGTTAACTGTTACAGAAAAGCCATCCACAAACCATTCCAGGAATGCATCCAGCCTCTGTGCTGTACAATTATTATTTTTGTTTATCAATATCACTTTGGATATTATTCTAGATTTCATTGCAGCCAAACGTCAGGCCCCAGTGTATCTGTTGATGCCTCTGGCATCGTGTCACAGCCATGCCTTGAAAACCAGTTCACTAAGCTGCTCAAGTAAATTAGTAAAGTATGCCCATTGGTTGTTTAATCGCCCTAACCCCTTTCTTTTTGGTGTTGTTATACTTAACTCGCCAGTGCAACGCTTAGCTCTTTCGAGCACTTAGACGTATCCTCAGGGGAATTCAATATACAATGCACGTTTTACACTATAAAAAATATCTGCATTAAATGTAAGTGTATCAAGTGTAGAATTACTAAACTAGATGTTTTATCTTAATACTTAAATTGGTGTAGGCAACACGACGATTAATATTCTATTTTTGAGTTAGGCCATATAATGATCTGAACAAATGTGTGTTGTTAAGACACATCACCTCCTAACACAGCCAAAGGAATTGCATTGTCACGTGTATAAGCATTTAAGGTGTCAATTATTATTGTTACAACTCACTGGTGAATTGACCAGCAATCCTCACTACCAAATTTTGCAATTAGATACAATGTTTCATTTGAAACTGCTTCAAACATCAACTTGACGATGCAGGAAGTCAAGATAACAATCCAGGAAGTCATAGTGACCATGTCACCTGATCCAGCGTATTATGTAAGTCTCATGACCTCAAAAGAACAACCAATCAGCTTTAAACTAGATATTAAATCAATAAAGTGTAATTTTGTGATAAATGTAGCAAGGCTAACAATGTGCATATGCATTGTGCATAACTAAGCATGACTATACTAGCCTATATGAATATACTAATGTAGCAATATATACTAATACTCAGTGTACACAAATATGAGGGGGAGGTGATGTTTGTAAACAGTAAGGAGCAGCAATGGGCTCTCTTTCTCCAGTAATAGCTAATTTATTATGGCAGTTTTAGAAACACCAGCACCTGCTAGTTTAGATAAGTAGGCGACACATAAGTTGTTGAGCCACGTGGGAAGGATACATTAAAATGTTCTCAATTGCCTGAATTCTCCACGCCAACCGTTCAATTCACCATAGAGATCGAGGAGGAAATCACCTTCCCCTTCCTGGGCGCCACAGTGGTGAGATGTTAAATACCTCGCCTGGTATACAGGAGATTGTGGGTTCGATCTCAACCCTGACACCTGTGAATATGGAGTTTTCATGTTCTCCCCGTGGTCAGGTGGATTTTTCTCCAGGTCCTCCGTTTTTTCCCTCCACATTTAGAAACATGCGTTTAGAGTATTTGGCTGCTATAAATTTCCACATGATAAGCCACTTCCTTGAACTATTGTTTATGGCCAGGTCGCATCTGAAAAAAAGCAATATAGCTCAGTGGGCCTTACCATGTAGAATAAAAAAAAAAATTGTAGTTTTATGTTCTGCTTTGGACATAGTCCACAAGGCAACATAACAGTGCTTCTCAGAAGAAAAAAACCATGATGATGCCTACCTAAATGAGCAGTCACATCACCACCCAAAACAGACATTCTCTCTCATGAAGATGCTCACCAAGCAATACTGTGTCAGTTGCTGAACATTTGAGATGTTGAGTGTTCAACGAGCCTTAGAGTGTACTGGGTATAGTACACAAAATACAGAGGGTTTCAAGTAAAACTGTAAACAAAACAAGTAATATAAAATACAAAAACCCTTGTCGGTTAAAACAATCAAAACTAATTATTCTTTCTGTAACCACTGATCGAACTGCTCGATTTCGAAATAAATAATGAATACAGTTGGATTTCACACTGTCAATAAAAAAATGTCAATACCAGCTAAAAAAAAGGTATGTGAGGGAGCTTTATCGTATTGTGTGCACCTGTGGAAAGTGCCACATTGGTCAAACAACCAATGGTTAGTGCTTTCGTAAATTAGTATCAGAGATGGATGCAATACTCACAGACTCCGGTGTTTGCTTCGGCAGGACATCTTGCCATGTCCTCTTCCAAGGGGGAGGGCGACCAAGTGGACTTTTACAAAATGGAGTGTTATGTAACACGAGCTGGTATTGGCAAGGAGTCATTGGAGAATCCAATGAGCTAGACGAAATAATAATTTAATCAAGTTGAAATTCATACATTAGGTGTGGCTTGGAAACACTTTTTTTAAATCAGGTTATTTAATAATACATTCTTCTTGAATGTAGAATATTTCGTTCAGTCAACAATAATGCTATCATGCTACAGGCTAGTATATTTATGAGCAATTATAATGAATACCCCATGTAATGTTAATCATTGGCCCAGGTATGAATTAACTTAGAGTTAATTAATTTGTAATTGTTCATATCTAGTTAAATCTCATTGGTTGTTCCCATAAGGCCATAGTACTTACGCTTTGGTTCTTTCGGTAAAGTCACGTAGGTATAAAATAAAATAAATCACGACGTTTCGAGCGCAACACAAGCGTCCGTCATCAGGTGGGAAAGCATAGTCGGCTGTTGAAGCAGACTGTTTTAAAAATTTTGAAATGGGTGTAGCTCAAGGGTTATAAAGAAGTGGCTGGGGCTAGTGATGTTAATGTGAGAAATTAGCATGTAACTGTAAGATAGAAGAGCAACCTCCTAAACATGGGCACGGAAGTGGCTATGTTAATGTGAGGGATTAGCATGATGTTAATGTGAGAAATTAGCATGTAAAAGTAAGCTAGAAGAGTGGCCTCCTAGACGAGGGCACGGAAGTGGCTATTTTAATGTTAGGAATTAGCATGATGTTAATGTGAGAAATAAGCATGTAACTGTAGAAAATAATGAGAAGAAGAGCAGCATCCTCGACGAGGGAGTGCAACCCAACGGGTGTAATCCGAAGGGCCTGTGAGTATGACAGTGCAATCCAAAAGACATGTGAGCATGAGAGTGCAATCCAAAGACATGATGGTACAATGCAAAGGACATGTGAGCATGAGAGATCTAAGAGAGAGGCATAGAGAGACACACACACTCTCATACTCACAGGCCCTTCGTATTATACCTATTGGGTTGCCACTCCCTCGTCGAGGAGGCCGCTCTTCTTCTCCTTCTCTTCTACAGTTACATGCTTATTTCTCACTTTAACATCATGCTAATCCTTCACATTAACATAGCCACTTCCGTGCCCTCTAATTTCTCACATTAACATCATGCTAATCTCTCACATTAACATAGCCACTTCCGTGTCCTTGTTTAGGAGGCCGCTCTTCTATCTTACAGTTACATGCTAATTTCTTACATTAACATCACTAGCCCCAGCCACTTCTTTATAACCCTTGCGCTACACCCATTTCAAACCTTTTAAAACAGTCTGCCTCAGCAGCAGACTATGCTATCCCACCTGATGACGGACGCTTGTGTTGCGCCCGAAACGTCGTGATTTATTTTATTTTATACCTACGTGACTTTACCAAAAGAACCAAAGAGAATGGATTCCTGCAGTCACGAAAGCTTCAAATCAAGCCATAACACTTATTGAAGAAACCAGATGAAGGGCACAGTTACTCTTAACTCCCTGGATTGTTGTGTTACTTCCTGGATCTTGTCTTGATGATGTTGGACATAGTTTAAAATAAAATATCATATCGAATCGCTAAATTTGGTTGGAAGTCTTTTTTTTCAACTTATTGGTGAGTTGAAACAATAATAATGTATGTGTTAAACACTTGTACAAGTGATGAGTAATTTATTTGGCAGTATCTGGTGATGGATGGTTCATATAACATATTTGGTCACATCATTGTAGCCTAACCCAAAAATGTTATAATGGGAATTAGATATTTTATCCTTTACCAAGAGTACCTTGCATAACCACGCTCTATTCCCATTTTCAGAACTGTTCAAGGAAATGCAAAAGTGCCTACAAAGTGACGCTGAGGAAAACGGACTTTTGGAAGTGATGATGGACATTTATACACTGATGATGGATTTTACTATCACATCGAGTAAGTGATACTTGTTCTGCCTGTTGTCATCTTTGCCGGAAGGATGGAAAGACACCACCATGCTCCCATATTGGCCAATTTAGGCATAGGTCAGGGGATATTTAACTTCCAGATCACCATCTGCGCACTGCTTGGCAAAAAGTCGAGAGATGCATGGTTGTAGTTTTTAATCTTGCCTTTTCAACAGTTATCTTTTTTTGAGTGAACGTGTTGTATATGAATTTGATTTTATGCATGTTTACCTTTACAGCCTTCACTCTTTGTATTCAACAATGTCCTGTATTTATTTTAATTGGTTATCATGACTGAAGTCCAGTCATAATGTCACGTAATATATGGTTGTTGTTCAAACTAGTTGAGCTATGAGTTGCTCATGTGGATCTCCTTAAAAGCAGTCTCCTCCCCCACTCATGTGTCGTGAGTCACTTTGGAGACCCTATAATAGGAGGCACATACTTTTATTATACACTTAAGCCCTTCTGTTCACACACGGGATAACTACAGATGGGTCAGGACAGCCGGCACGCTGCCTGACCCATGACGCCTGACCCACGACGCCGAGGAAACGAAGACGTAGCACGGCGGGTTCCATTCCAAACGACAGCCTCAATCCCACCTCGGGACCTCCCTTTTATGCCCCCAGCGTGGCCTGGCTCCGCCCTCGGCCACGCCCCCTTCTGGAAACTACCAGAAGATTCTGGGCTATACCCCACGTGTCCCCTCTGTCACCTTTGCCCTACATCCCTTACCTCGGCCTATCACGTGTCCTGTTAGCCGACCGGGCTGTTACGTCCTCAGATTCCCCTCTCTGCCGGCAACCAGCGCTACTCACCCTAGTGACCCATTCCATGACATTGCATGCTCTGCTGCACCCACAATTCCCCTCTTTGTCAGTAAGCAGCGCTATGCGCCGTAGTGACCCAATCTATGTCACTACACAGGCATTACTTCCAGCCGTCACGTAGCTTCCAGGCTCCGTGCTGGCAGCTCCCAGCCCAAGTCTCTCAGTTACCTCATCATATTGCTTTCATGTCCTCTGTGTCCTTATGGTGAGCTCCTTTCAAGGAGAAGTTTACCTTAGGGAACACCAAGATGACAATGAATGCTGCTAGTAAGCAGGTTGTGCGAGGGCTGCTATGTTGTGGGGAGCAAAGGAGCAGCGCGCACGCTCACCGTGCGAGCTGCCGTACTGGCGTGGAGGAGGCCACGGTGCCTCCCTCTTTGGAGTGCACCGCCACTGCCTGCGTTTCAGTCGGGGAGAGGATATGCGGTGGTGGGTACCAGGGACCCAACCTCGATTTGGCACAAAGCAAATTGCGTTTCTCTCATTTCTTAACTCGTAATGAAATCACCGCACACCCTGAGTGGAATGAACCTCACATGTCATTAGCCAATCTGAGATGGTCAATACTTCCCCATTCCTGTTCCTACCTTACTTTAATTATGCAAAATATTCATTTACAGTGACTGACTTTATGCATTTACATAATAAGGCCTTAATAAGTCTATATATAGAAATGATCAAATCCATTTATAAATAACGATTCGCTACTTTTGAAATGCATGAAGAAAGCAGTAAAAATACAAATAATGAGTCAAGCGGGGAGAAATACTCAGTTCATTTTGTTTTGCCATTTCAGTTCAAGCACATCATGAAAATGAAGATACGTTTCCAGAACCTGAAGAAATTAAAGGTATTTATCATGCTCTAGCTGCACTGTTCACTAGCCTTTCAGCCATTTTTATTGCAGTTACGGAACACATTACCACAGCCTCTATGTTGTCTAAAGGGAAATTGTATAACAATTGTTAATTAGGTATCAGGTTGTTGCAAGTGATTAGAACTATGACACCTCCAGAAAATATTCTTCATGATATGATGTAGTCTATACTTAGATCATTCTTCAGTCGGCTCTGATAATGTAGCTGCATGACTCTGTGAACTGGCTCAGTGACAAGAACACAGCCCAGCAGTCATGCGCCGGACCCACTGGTGTCATCGGGCTTCACCAGACAGGCTGCTTCCCAATGGCAATGGCGTGGGGAGGCCTAATAATTAGATTACCACCTTCATCAAGAGCCATAATCTCTACACTGCTGGATGAATAACTTTTCTACGCCGTCACCATCCCACATGGTCTTGTGATGCCACAATCTTCCACGCTCCTGCATATGACCTGATACCACTCAATACTCTCAGCAAGGTTATCTCCTTTGGCTGCTATTCTGTCACCAGTCTCGTACAGTGTCTACAATTTGTATTTGTTCTCTGATCCACGTGTTCCTGTGTCAGTGCTATTCTAAGCATAATCATTCACATCGTTGCGGATAATATAAGTAGAAAATAGATGAGCAGATAATGTCTCCTTCATATATCTGTTTCCACTTAAAAAATACTTTTTTTCATCTAGTTTTATCTTTGTATTCTTCACACTGCAAATGATTGTGTCAAACTATAGGATCAATTTCTTAAAGAGGGGTTTCTTACCTATAAAATGTAGCAGTTCACAAGCACTGATTGAAGCAAGTCTCACTTTATTGACGAGACACTGTATGTCAAACCAAGTTCAGCGTTTGCTTTAACTTAATCAGTGCTGTACTCCCAGAATGTCACGTGGCTTATGTGTTGTGTAAGACTTTGTTTAAGTAGAGAGACGGATATATGAAGCGTAGTGTTTGCTTATCTATTTTGTCTAAGCTAAATGCATTTGAGCAGATTTTGATGTATTTAATGTCCAAGAGATCTACCAAAAAAACTATCCTTAGTATGAATGACATGGCAATGCATGTTCTAAATACGTTTAGCCCAGAAAACTGTATGACAAAAGCCACTGATCCAGGTTGACCAAAAGGGACTATTTTTGCAAACATGCTATCTCCTCAAATACACAGTCTCATTGCTATCAGGCGTGAACATGAACTCAGCATGCGTGGATGTTAAGTGAATGTTTTATTGATGGAATGTGATATATAAATGGCGTAGGGAGGTCTTCATCCAGCAGTGGATTGATCGTGGGACGATATTGAAAGACGTAAGTGCGTATTTCGAACAAGTTATTGTTAAGGACTTTTTAACGGGTTACCGGACAGGAACCCTAATAAAGGGGCAGCTCTTTCATAGGGGCAGTGCCTCATTGTGGGGGGTACCTGCCATGGCTCCAGCATACATTTTTGCTGCCACTGGCCACAGGTAGGTTGGCAAAACATATCTAGTTTAAAAAATGGTGTTTATGATAAATATATCCTGAAATATATTTTACTGAATATGACACCAGACCTAAAACAATGCATACCTTCCAAGCCAGCTCAGAACAGATTATCCCGAACAGCTTGTGCAAAGCGTGACCATTTTTGAGTTTCAGACTTCACCAGAACGGTGGTAGACATCTTCTAGTGACCGCGTACGCTTATAGCAGCAGCAGCAGCAGCAACCCGCTCATCCACAGAACAACAAAGCATGAGATACATCACGGCACCATGCTGACACCAGCAGTGCACTCTCAACAGAGGTGCTGGCATGAGGGATGCCCTGCTGTGTTCTGGCAATGAGTTATCAGTCATGACTACAGGGTGCACAGCTGATCTTCCTAGTGCAAGGGATTTTTTGTGTAATTTCCCATTTTTAAATTAACACATTTCATCCCAATTATGTATTTTAATAACTGGAATTCTATGTTTCATTCCAACAAATGGTTAAGTATTTTGAATGGATTGTACTTCATAATGACTTTCACAGCATTGGCATAATTGTGCATAGCTCATATTACTCATGCTGTACAACAGTTTGACAACCACCAATATAAAGGAATATGAGCGACCGTATAACCCCATCTCCAAGACAGGCATGGCTAGCGATAGCTGTGCCCATTGGACAGCATGCCCACATTACCTATTGAGAGCAGTGGAAATACGTAACACGGCATAGGCTATGCTGGAAAGTTATTGCTGCATTGTAAATATATGTAACTGTTTTCTTTCCCATGGGTGTGCAAGCGTGGTGCAGTCATACATTGTGCGTTTCACAAATTATTAAGCGCACCGACATTGCATCCTTGACCTACGCCGCGTGCAGTAATGCTGCTGTGTGATGTGGCAGAGGCTCTTCAAGTCATGCATGTGCAGTAACAGCTGTATCTGATTTAAATGTCTACGATCAAGTCACCCTCATTGCCTCAATCTCATCGGATCTCAGACGTTTAACAGGCTTGAGCCTGGTTAGTATTCTGGTGAAAGACTACCTGGAAATATGCCAGATGATGTAGACTTGGGTTGTAAGGTGATTAGGAGATAGCAGTACATCAATAGACAGTTAAATCCATCTGTGCAGAGCTTTAGACATTGCTTTCCTGTATGTATGGGTTATCTGCAGGTATTCTGGTGTCTTCCCAAATGTTAAACAGCCATTAACAGAATTGGCTAAACATCAAAATGCAGGACTTTTCTAAAAACGTCTTTATACTCAGCTTTCCCTATGTGCATGGAGGACATTGTAGTTACTGCCATCATTTTTATTATAATAGCATTTTGAAGTTATGCAGTGGAAATAAAATGTAAACATTTTGGCTGATACTTCCTGCTCACAACACACATTCGAGTGCACACCATTGTCTCCAACCAGTCTTCAAATGCACGACACGTCTGGATGTGCTGTGATTCATTAACAACAAGTACATCTCCGTTTTTCAGCTCAGAAAAGGCGGCATGCGTTTAAAGACATTCTCCGCCGAGTGCCAAGACTATTACGACGCAGGCACCGCGGCAGACCCTCAAGGACGGGCACAGACGGCGTTATCGGAGGAACGCATAACTATTTGCTCCTATAATGAGCCAAGAATGTGTCCCGCGTGTAACGTCACTCCACATCGACCAGCCCCCCTCATTAATAATCATGAGCAGTTAACGTCACTCCAGATCGAACAGCCCCCCTCATTAATAATCATGAACAAGTGACGTCCACCAAATGGACACCCCCCCCCCTCCATTAATAATAATTAGCGGGTGACGTCACTCTACATGGGGGGGGCAAGGCGCCTCCTCCCCCCTCCTCAGCGTTAACTTACAACCCTCACTCCAAAGGCAGAACCCTCACGTCACGCAATCTCCGCAACGCTATTGAGACATACAAGTAAAAAGGGCGTCATGATGAACAAGGATTTATAACCTTTAAATGAAATAATTCTGTGTCACCGCGGCCGTAAAAAATGCACACGAATTGATGGAATGAATATCACGTCGCGGCCTGCTTTTCGCTTACAAGTTTCAGATTTACTGCAATACACCCCGTCCTTTGACCAGCAAAAGGCTAGTTAATATTAATCACTTAACAACCATTGCTTAATATTAATTACTTAAGCATTGCTATGTAGCTTTATTTACGCAATTATCTCTGAGTTTTTAAACTAAACTTTTATTTACCAGGTAAAGCCCGCGGAGCTATTGCCTTCTTTTCAGAGTTGATCTAGCCACGCATCGTAGCAGCCACATCATCTAAATGCACGTTTCTAAATATGAAGGGCCATACCATAGTACTTATATAATTATCCACATGACCGCACGGAGTACATACAATTTCTGTCAGGGTCAGGATCGAATCCATGCGCTCCTGCATACCAGCCGAGGGAAATAACATCACCACCGCGTGATTGCGCTTTCATTTGAATGAAGCCACTCATGTAATAGATATTCCAGTATGTTATGACACATGCAGATGTTACATGTAAATGTCCATTCAATGTGTATGCAAATACAATAAAACATGATTAATCTGTGGTGATATGGTGGATGGGTTTCACCCATCCTAGAATCTGTGGCGTACTGTGGGAATAACTCATACAGTTCCGAAACCTATACAATTTTTTTTAGTTTCTAACACAACTCTAAAAGTCTGTGAAAATTTAACGGATGTTAGTCATGTTTAGTCACCTGGCGAAAAACTCCAAATTCCGTCTATATTTAATACATTGTGGGAGTTACTGAACAACAATTAATGCCACATTGCAGCGTGAGTTCACAGCACGTGCTGCAGCCGGCGGGTGTTTGTGTAGTGGGTTCGAATTAGGTGCACACACACATAGCTTGGAGGCAACACTATTAAACGGTAAGTAATATAACACTGTACATGAGGGGGTGACTACCTTCCTCAACTCACTAACACTCTGGAACACTACACAGAGTGGACCAGGCAGGCGACAGGCTGCCTGGTCCAGGACGACGACCTGGGACTTGAGGACCGATGATGTCGTCTTCACTTCGGAGTTCAACAGCCCCGCTCTGCATCCACACCCCGCTTATATCCCTTCCCCAACCTCACGGGAAGGTCTGGGTCCCTCCACCACGTGACCCCCCAGGCACCCCTTGGGGCCCCCAGCCCTCGTATGGGCCGACACAGTAGTGACGTCCTATGTCACTACATCACCCCCCCTGTATAAACACACAGCCGTCCCGGCTGTAACACAACTGTGAAACATCGAAAAGGTGTGCCTCCGAACCAGCAACATCAATAAATGACCGGCGACCGATAAGAAATACAATCACGTAATATACACAGAATCGACGAGGGTAAAAGAAAGGGAACCGCATAGAAAACGGGGAATTAACAACAACAAATATACATGAAAACTGGCTAACCCACTTACGCTCCAGCACAGCCTCCGCGTGAGAATCACGCATGCACCGACATGTGAGTGTGGCTATTGGAACGATGGCGTAGGCAATGAGCAAGGCGTCTGAGAGCCATGTAGAGCAGCCAGTCTTCCACGAGTCCATGTGGCCGGGCCCCCCAGGGGAGGTGCACACACCCCCCCTGGAGGCCCTGGGGAACTAGAAGCGGCCCAAAGGGCACGGCCCCTCCCCAGGAGTCAAGAACAGGAGGAGCAGGAGTAGCTGACGCATGCTCCACTCCCTCCCCCCCCCCAGTCCATAGCCGGTCGGCATAACCGGCGACTCCAAGGTGGCAGGTAGATACTGCCTCCTGTGACGAGAAACAAACCCTCCTGAGGCATCACTCAACGAACACTCGCCTCCGCTCTTCGGACATGACAGTCACCCAGCCCCAGGGTAGTGGAGATGATTGTATACCGCCCGGCGGGAGAAAATAAAACAAAAATATACAGATTCCGACGCGTTGGATGCACAACCAACACCGGTAATCGAACCGAAATCACACAACCACGCCATGGATGGCAGGGTTCCACACCACCCTACCACCGGCCCATCCGTCAGGTGGTGAGAAGGCGAAGACCAACATGTCTAGCACCCCTCTACACACACTAATTAATATTCCGGATGTCTGTCTACGTCCCGGGTCGAGAAGTCGTACTTCAGGGTCGACCAATGTACTGGGCAAAGAAGTCGCACTTCAGTGCTGCTCCAGTATCTACATTTTAAAAAATATATATAAAATCGACATGACACAAACAAAATAAATCTGCCTGCTCTTGCCCAGAAATGGCGGCCGCACGCGCGAACCGCATCTCCAAGGCATCCCGTGCTTGGGTCCCAGCAGCCCTCACTGAGGACCACCACAGACATTACATGTCACCGGTTAGCACCCCCCCCCCCCCGCCTTTCGGACATAGCGTCTCCATCCAGAGGCGTAGCTAGGGGTGGGCAGGGGGGTACATATGTCCCCGGGCGCCAAGGTAAAGGGGCGCCAAAATGAGGCTTACAACGTTACATTAGAACTTATTGCGGCGGGCGCGGCAGCCTGAAACTACTGCACAAATCTGCACGTCAACCAAAAAGTTTATATATCCCGCCACACACAGCCTACATGTCATGTAATTTAATTTTGGTACGCGCGCCTATTAAGAACTTACATGGAAGAACGTCCCAAACAACAGACAGCCGCAGTCTTTCAGCCTTAGTCACTGGCCTGTTTTTGGTGGCAAAAACTACGACGGCCTGAAACACGCTGGAGTGCACGATCAGAAGCTGTTAAAGCTATCTATGAAGGACTGGATGAACTAGTAGGGCTGCTAGACAAATCATCGGAGGACGTAACTATGACGCCTGAAACCAAAAGTGATGCAGAACAGTTACAGGGATGTGTATTAAATTTTTACTTCATAGTTTTATTACATTTCTGGAATGTCATTCTTGGAAAAATGTATCGTGTTCAGAAGCACTTACAGGATCCTACTATAAATTTCAAGGAAGCAGCAACTGATCATGAATCTTTGGAGCATGAATTTGTCAAGCTTCGTGATGAGTTGAGCCAAGTTGCTGTAGAAAACGCCAAAACAAGATGCACAGCCTGGGGGATCGATGTGGACAGAGATTTGACGGTACATGGCTCCGTCCATCGTCCCTTTAATGCGGTGAAGTTGTCCTGTCCCCTTAGCAGAAAAACACCCCCAAAGCATAATGTTTCCACCTCCATGTTTGACGGTGGGGATGGTGTTCTTGGGGTCATAGGCAGCATTCCTCCTCCTCCAAACACGGCGAGTTGAGTTGATGCCAAAGAGCTCCATTTTGGTCTCATCTGACCACAACACTTTCACCCAGTTGTCCTCTGAATCATTCAGATGTTCATTGGCAAACTTCAGACGGGCATGTATATGTGCTTTCTTGAGCAGGGGGACCTTGCGGGCGCTGCAGGATTTCAGTCCTTAACGGCGTAGTGTGTTACCAACTGTTTTCTTGGTGACTATGGTCCCAGCTGCCTTGAGATCATTGACAAGATCCTCCCGTGTAGTTCTGGGCTGATTCCTCACCGTTCTCATGATCATTGCAACTCCACGAGGTGAGATCTTGCATGGAGCCCCAGGCCGAGGGAGATTGACAGTTATTTTGTGTTTCTTCCATTTGCGAAAAATCGCACCAACTGTTGTCACCTTCTCACCAAGCTGCTTGGCGATGGTCTTGTAGCCCATTCCAGCCTTGTGTAGGTCTACAATCTTGTCCCTGACATCCTTGGAGAGTTCTTTGGTCTTTGCCATGGTGGAGAGTTTGGAATCTGATTGATTGCTTCTGTGAACAGGTGTCTTTTATACAGGTAACAAGCTGAGATTAGGAGCACTCCCTTTAAGAGTCCTCCTAATCTCCGCTCGTTACCTGTATAAGACACCTGGGAGCCAGAAATCTTTCTGATTGAGAGGGGGTCAAATACATATTTCCCTCATTAAAATGCGAATCAATTTATAACATTTTTGACATGCGTTTTTCTAGATTTTGTTGTTGTTATTCTGCTTCTCACTGTTCAAATAAACCTACCATTAAAATTATAGACTGATCATTTCTTTGTCAGTGGGCAAACGTACAAAATCAACAGGGGATCAAATACTTGTTTCCCTCACTGTATTTTATCGACTTCAACAGATGTCAACACGGTTTTTACGACTAAAAGACCTGAACACAAAATTTTGATTTCTGCTGGACGTCAAAACTCTTCTATCCGACACAGATGTCGATGCAATTCGTCGAAATTGCACAGATTTTGGAAATTTCTATGACACCGACATCAATGGCCACGAACTTTTCACAGAAATTGGAGATTTCAAAATGCTGCTCAGTAACCGGAATGAAGTTCTACCAGAAACTCCTTTGGATCTTCTTGGTTTTATTGTGTTTTATGGAGACGACATATTTCCGAATTTGCGAATTTCACTGCATATTGTATTAACAATAGCAGTTTCAATTGCAAGCTGTGAGCGGTCGTTCAGCAAAATGAAACTTATTTTGTTGTATTTGCGTGCTTCAATGGGACAAGATCGTCTCAGCGATCTTGTTCTTCTTAGCGTTGAAAGAGAAACATTGGAAAAAACAGATTTTAATTACGTGATTGACCAGTTTGCGACAGTGAAATCAAGAAAAATAAATCTTTTGTAGACTGTCAACCAGTCTACTACAGTAACTGAATGAGCCATGTAATATAATTGCTATAAATTTGCTTCTTTAAATACAATGTTTCATTAACATTTTTATTGTTATTCCTTATTCGATGTAATAGGAAAATGTGATTTAACGGGGGGGGGGGGCGCCAATTTTATAGTTCGTCCCCGGGCGCAAAATATACTAGCTACGCCTCTGTCTCCATCCTAAAACCGTGCACGTCGGCCATATCGGGGGGAAATTCTATGTAACCACCCCACTGCCTTTCTGACGCGCGTCACAACCAGTAGCACGCGTCAGCCGTATCAGGGGAATTTTAACCCAGTCTCTCTCCAAGACTCGCATCGCAGCATATAGCTGTACCGACCGAGCTGAGACGACCCATCGTTCACTCACTGTACAACATGCACCCTAACAACTGTGGGATATAGTCCCAACTTAACGGGACAACTACACCTGAACACTACGAATCTCCAGCCCACTGTTTCAACGCGCCTCGGAGTGTCTCAATCTCCGGGCCGTCAGGGCGAGCCTACAGCTCCAAACGCACCACGGAGGGTCTCAACCTCCGAGCCGTCAGGTCAAGCCATCAGCCATAGCATGACAGAACCACACTCTCTGAGCCATGTGAGCGCACAGCCCACTAGGCTAGACAAGGCACGGAGTGTCTCGATCTCTGGGCTGTCAGGTCAAGGCGTCAGACACAGCATGACGGGACCACAACGTTTGTGTTAGACACGCAATACTCACTGGGCCAGTCTGGTCAGGATCTGCGCCCCAAGATAGGTGACAGCCAGCACCACAATTCCAAATCCCTGGCAGCATGTCACCATCGCAATTGAAATGCTCCATACCAATGACGGCAGAGCCACAAACCAAGGCAGTCATCCCCCACACAATCGCAATTTAACACCATCACAACACATACAATTTGAATTAGGATCCCCCACTGAACTGATCCAATGCCGAACAGGTACACACAATTTGTGACGATCCCGATTATTCAATGGTCACAACAATACCTCACATCCCGTATCCGTACACATCATCTCCGAGACTCGCATTGCAGCATGCAGCTGTACCAACCGAGTTGAGAGAGCAATGCAATTTGGCGGCAATTAACTGAAACGCACCCCCGATCCATGTAGAACACAAGGGGCATTCCCGCACAAAAGACATAATCTGTGCAACAACGGACAGGAACCAACCAGTGAGTTTGAAACACACCGAACCTGTCATTTCAAAATCCCCTTCAACATTAACCATGGGACTCAGGGCATTCGAATTTTGAGAGAAAAGAAAACTAGACAAAACCCAATAATCGCCGAATTGATTAATACAGTATATGCAGTATACGCAGTTTGTACAGTCAATCATTTGGAGCAATGCTCCATCCAGTCCCCACATGGCAACACACACAATCAATACTCCAGACAATCCGTACATAGTAAATAATCACAAGCAAGTACCCAACAGTCCATACACTGTTAACACTCTCAAGCAAAGCTCCATGCGGTCTGTACCTTGGCAACAATGACGATCAAAGTTGCTGACAGGTACACGTGAACAATCACGAGCGAAGCTCCATACAGTATACACAATAACAATCGCGATTTTGCAACAAAACAATGTAACAACACGAGTCCTTAACACTGCAACCCACAGGATATCAACGGAGCTCAGGACACCCAACAACGAATTAATCATTAACTGCCCCCTTGAACATAACGATCTCGACGCCGTAATTAACAACAAACACTGTTACAAGCAGACACCGGCACGGACGCCGCGTCAATTTGTCACGCACACAACCGGACGAACACCCTCCGCAAACCAGCGAGTTAAAAAAAAACACACGTAATCGCAACCCGGTGCCTGCAAGATGGGTGAAGTTATTATTATTATTTTTCTTGGGGTCGGGTGCTTATGTCATGTCACGACTCGCCTGGCAAACTGTGAATAGCGGAGGGCGGCAAGGTGGAGCACTGGGACGCCCCGAAGAATCTTGCATGGTGAATATGGCCTCCTCTTGCGAACCCATCCACCTCTCGCGCTCGAGCAGAAGACGGGGGCGCCACCCGAACGTGTGGAACTCCCCCTCCGCTGGCATTGATGTCGGTGGGAACGGCATTTCGGCAGCAGGAACAGCGCCCCGACTAGCCGCCGAATTGGCGGGAGCGGCATTTTAGCGGGAACAGCGCCACGACCAGCCGCTGATTTGACAGGAGCGGCATTTTGGCGGGAACAGTGCCACGACCAGCCGCCGATTTAGCGGCAGCGGTATTTTGGCGGGAACAGCGCCCATGCCAGCCAAATAAATGGCGGGAGCGGCATTTTGGCGGGAACAGCGCCACGACCAGCCGCCGCTTTGGCTGGATCGGCATTTTGGCGGGAACAGCGCCACGACCAGCCGCCGAGTTGGTGGGAGCGGCATTTTGGCGGGAACAGCGCCCCGGCCAGCCGCCGAAATGGCGGCCCCACCGCGTGGCCCGCATGCCCGGGCCTCCCCCGCCAGCCCCCGCAGCGACGACGGTGTCCTCTCCCCACGGCTACGTTCCCGATGGCGGCGAAGCAGCAGTGCGATGCCCTTCCCGCCGCTCCGCGTGCAGCGCCATCTCTCTCTCTGTCACCGGGGCTGCCATCCCAGGGGTTGTCCGAAGGATGGTCGTCACGCCTTCCCCGTCGTACGAAGGCGTCCAGGTGAGTTTTTTTTTTTCGTGTGCCCATTTTACTTCCCTAGGATAACACCTAGCAATATTTATTTTTCCACAACTTCTGACGCCGAATGTAGTGGGTTCCAATTAGGTGCACACACGCACAGCTTGGAGGCAACACTATTTATTAAACGGTAAGTAATATAACACTCGATTTGAAGCTTTCGTGACTGCAGGGATTCATCTTCCTTCTACGTGACTTTACCGAAAGAACCAAGAAGATAATATAACACTGTACATGAGGTGGTGACCACCTTCCTCAACTCACTAACACTCTGGAACACGACACAGACCCGGGACTTGAGGACCGATGATGTCGTCTTCACTTCGGAGTTCAACCGCCCCGCTCTGCATCCACACCCCGCTTATATCCGCTCTGGCATGGCCGGCTCCGCCCAGGCGTGGCCGGCTCTGCCCAGGCCATGCCTCCCTTCCCAGGCACGCCTCCCTTCCCCCACCTTCACGCAGAGACACTGAGACACCCACACTTACACTGAGACAAGGGACAGAGATACAGACGCAGAGATGGAGAGAAATTACAGACACATACACAGACATATACAGATACAGAAACTGAATTTAATAATGGAAAGCGACAAATAACTATCTAAAGAAGAATGTGTTCAACCAGTGGTATTCCTATCAAGACGTAAGATCTTAAGCAGAATATGGAGTGTTACATTGCGGGGATGGTATTTATCCTGCCGTGGATAGACCAATGTATCTCCGTGTCTTTGTGTATCTCAGTATCTGCTGTTGTATCTATGCCCTGTTTTCTGTTATTAATATTAAGAATAATTAAGAATTTTTTTTTTTATCTATATATATATTTTTAATGAAATAATGAAAACAACCCACTACAAGCACACCAGGAATCTGTGAAACGGCCATTAAACTGGTAAGAAGTCGGTCACAGAAAGGTCATAGACATCCAGATGGACAAAAGATGTATGGACGAACCTCCCAAGACATCTGGAAATGTACAGATAAGGTGCAGAGTAAAATAACGGTTGAAACTTCGCGTTTTCTTAACGTTTTCCTTACCGAAAAGTAGAAACTTAACAAAGATAATTAACCAACAAACAATAATATTTTTATTATTAGTATATGTTTCCTACCTACACGACCTTCCTAAAAATAACTAAAGAGTACGAATTCCAGAAATCTTAAGTGGAAACATAGTTAAACTTAACCTCAGGATATTAAAATATAACTCAGAATAAAACACCAATCTCTGGAGAACTAAACTTGGCGAAGGCCCAAAATAATAATGTGACGAGGATCATTACGAATATTCATTAAACATAGACGAATGATAACCACGATACTAAGACCGAAGGAACTCATAAAATATAATTCAAGAATAAATGTAACACACAGGACCACATAAATGTATTACAAACATCTCGTCAGCCACCTTTGTCTTCCAGCGGGGTCTGGCAAGCAAGGAGGGAGCAAAAAGGTCACAAGGGGGGGGGGGGTTTGTGCTGACATTGTTTGTTTTCTCTCGCAAGAGACGCGGAGAAAGGAGAAGGTGCTCACGGTTTTGAGTTAAACACGGCCGTCTTTGTCTCCCCGCAGCACAAACAGATGGCCCATGAATGCTTGGAGGGTTAGGAAAGGTCGTGAGGAAAGGTCACGGGGGTGTCTGCTTCTTCTCGGTCTGTTTGTGTTTTTTTGTTGCCCGCTCGCAAGGAATGCGCAGAGGGGAGTCACGTTTTGAGTTAGGCACGGGCGCACACAGCGAACAGTCAGTCCGTCCGAGTCGCGCTCAGCGGTGCGACGGGGCTCGCAAGGGAGGTGTGGCAGTCGTGCCTCGAGAAGAGATGGGACGACGAGACTTCGTTAAAGTGACCGCCTGAGAGCAGTCTGGGTCGAGTCGCGCTCAGTCTCGCAACTCGGCTTGCGACGCAGTGTTGCGACGGGGCTCGCAAGAGAGCGGGGGCAGATCGTGCCTCGAGAGGTGATGGAACGAGGAGGGGTCGTTCGAGTCGCAGAAGTCTGAGTTCAACCTGGGTCGGGGCTGGGTTTCAGCCGTGCTCCGATGCCGATAGCAGGTGTAGCTTCTCGCAGAACGAAGTTAAGTGCGAGTGAAGCTGGCAGCTGCACGAACAAGGGAAGCACGGAGCAGAGAGAGTGACGAGTGACGACAAGCAATCAACCTGTAAAAGGGCGGAGATCGCCAAGCGTCGACCAAGCGAGCAAAGCAGAGAGCGCGAAGCAGTGGAGAAAGCCTGGTCAAACGGCTGTGAGGAGGAGGACAGCGCTATCGAATGCGCCGCGTGTTTAAAACACACACCGACCAACGGCCAGTGAGAACAGACTATACGTCCAGAACGACGGCGAGCATCGTGCCGACTCAACAATCGTCCAGCAGTGGAGAAGCCGGGGGCTGCCACCAAGAGAGAGCAAGAGCTATCGAATGCGCCGTGTGTCTAATACACACCCAGATCAACCAGCATCAACAAAAACCGACTCGTCATCCCGCAGTGGAGAAAGAGAGTCAAAGTCTTCCACCGAGCGACACTGAGCGCCAACGAGCGACACGAGCGACCGAGCATCTTCAAGGACAGCGTCGTGCCAACTCGTCATCTAGCAGTAGAGGGAGAGAGAGCGCAAGAGCAGCACGACTCGGACGTCACCGGGCGTCACCGAGCGTCGTGCCAACTCGTCATCTAGCAGTAGAGGGAGAGAGAGCGCAAGAGCAGCACGACTCGGACGTCACCGGGTGTCACCGAGCGTCGTGCCAACTCGTCGTCCAGCAGTGGAGAGAGAGAGCGCATAAGCCGAGACACGCCGAGCGAGGGAGCAGCAAGAGAATCGCGGCGGCCACGCCCAACCCAGAGAAAACTTCTGGCCGCTGTTTGTATCCTCCCACACCACACAAGCTAACGACACAACTCCCGGCTATAAGAATTAATTAATATTACAAGGGGACAACGCACACACAGCACGCACACGAATAAGACTTTAAAAAAATTGTCTTTGCGTTTCAAAAAGGGTTGCCATTTCGAGGTGGTGCGTTCAATATCAACTGATCGTGCAAGCAGTTGCTGCCGTCGAGTTACATGAATAAAAAATGTTTAGTCATTCATTTTCGTTAAACTGCATAATCACGCCAATGAATAAGTATTTTTAGTCATTCATTTTCGTTACTGCATAATCTTGTCCATGAATTATTGACGTATACTTGCCTTCGGATAAGAGAGTGTCATGTGCTTGTTTAGAATAAATTGCTTAACACCAACTGTTCGAGTGCTTCTTTCCAAGTCCATGCAAAACTATCTTATTCTTGATAACTGTATCCTGCGATGAGATATGAAAATGGAGACCTAAAATATCATAACACACACTAAGATAATCGGTAACGTTTAATCGATGATAATCGTGTTATCCTGATTGAGATAACACTGGATGAACGAAGCTGAGCCTAATTATCGTAACTGCACACATTAACATAATCGCAAGCATCCGCATAAATTACTACGATTATCTCCGTGATTATCATAATTTATGCATATAATTACACACATTATCATAATTTATGCATGTCAATACACACATTAACATAATTAATGCGATTTGCGCATTTTTCGGAAAATTATTAATTTTTATTATTTTCATCAAAATTTCATAACCCGACACATACAACACCGCATAGAGAGGCCCTCATCGAGTCGTTGATTGGTACGCGTGTTTCTACATAATGTACACGTGTGTTTCTACATAATGCACACACGTGTTTCTAAATAATACACACGCGTGTTTCTACATAATGTACACGTGTGTTTCTACATAATGTACACGTGTGTTTCTAAACAATCTAAACGCGTTTCTACATAATGTACACGTTTCTAAATAATCTACACGCGTGTTTCTACATAATGCACACGTGTGTTTCTACATAATGCACACGTGTTTATAAATAAAGTACATGCGTGTATCTACGTAATGTACACGTGTATTTCTCAACAATGTACACGTGTGTTTCTAAATACGGAGGGTAAAACCGGTGGACCAGGAGTTAATTCCACGCGACCACCACGAGGAAAGAAAAGTGAAACCTCATCAGAGCTATGAAGAGGCACACTTTGTATTAGAGCATATTGGGAAATTTGAGAAAGCCGTTGACTTAAGAGAAGTGACTTTTTGCAGGACACGTCACTCGAAGGGATGATGGACAGGGGTCAATACTAATGATGGCGTGGCAGGTAAAGGAGAGAACATGCCTGAGAAGATGTCTACCGTGGCCACAGATAAATGAATTGGTTCATGTGCGGGACCTGTATAGATTGTGGCATCACAAGACCATGATATATGGTGACGGATTGGAGAGGTATGCATGTTGCAGTGGATAGGTCATGGATGATGGTGCATCTTGATACAATCCTTGAGCTTGGTGAGAGTCTCACACAGCACGACGTGGGTGTTGTACTCTTGCCTGTAGCGCTGTCTCCTGTCAGGTTCGCCACTCCAGTCAGCACACTGCGCCATCGCTTGGTCGCGGTAGGGGAGCAGGTTAACGCTGTACGAGTTCGTGTATTATGGATAAATAATTGTGCACGCACACGAGTCACGGCAGCAGTCGTCATCTCGCAAGCCATCAGTCATGAGGCCGCGAAGGGCCATGCTGCCACCTGTCTGTTGCAATCAATATCTGAACGTGTCGTCCACATCATGATCCCAACAGAGGTCCCGGCATCGTGAGATGAGGGCTCCGGTAAGGGAGCCGGCAGCAGGGATTGGCAACGAGCACCGCAATAGAAAAGAAAATAAATCAGACGACTGGACATGGGAACTGTGTGATGTGAACCTTGCCGCTGGATTTAAATATCTCAGCAGGTCATCATTCACTGCAGACAATGTTCTTTGAAACAACACTCACATATATTACTGGGCAAAGACCCGGACTTGCCCCGTCTACTGTGTTCAAGCCCTTTTGTCAGTCCACTGCTGGATGAGGGCCTTCCCACGCTGTGCAAATAGTGGAGTTATTTGACCATACCTCACCACACTGGTAATGCGGTTTCCTAAGCAACATTTATCGAAAGTAATAGCAGTTATTAATGTAAAAAAGTGAATTGGAAACCCGGGATACGAGGTGACTCGTGGAGGTCCATGGCCCCATCGTGAACAGCAGTGCCCCCCATTCATAGCTTCTTGGGGGGGGGGGGCTGGCGAGCCACTCAACTCCACGCTAAGGAGGTAACCACGGCCAGAGCCACTGATGCCAAGGTCTCTTCCAACCGCCTCGCGCATTCTACTTTGTACACTGCTGGAGGAAACATGACGCGTCTTACGTTTAACCTACATAGCTTTAACATTCAAATATATATAATAGGTGACGTTTCAGAAAATGGCCCTTCTGCATAACACATAAATATAGCGCATCACTCGCCATTAATGTTCACCGTCACCGGAAATCAAACTTCGGTGGCCGAGTTTGTAGCACAGTGCACGAACACCTGGCATGGCACATGGATCAGAGACATAGACAACAAAAAAATGGCGAAAACATGTAAGTGCTCAAAACAGCATGGGAATATTTATGCTAAGAATTACACTGACATACACAGCAAAAGGAACGCATGCATTCACGAATATACGTAAGTTATAGACATCATATTGACTGTGAAGAATGGTAAGTGGGTTGGACAGGATGTGCCGCTGGAAGTGATGGGTCGCTGGTGGTCGAGACTAATGACGGAGTGGCAGCCAAGAGGTCACGCGCCCAAGAGGACACCCACCATGAGGATGGGGCCACGAGAGCAGCTCGTGTGCAGGTGTTGCTGGGTTGATGCTGCGCAGGCTGAGAGGCGGTGACACTTCGGAGGGCTTTGTCCAGCAGTGGATTCATCGTGGTTCATTATGGTGACGCGCTAACACGAACGAGTCTGAGCACGGATCATTGTTACCCAGGAAAAACTCACTCAGTCACGTGCCTCGTGTCAGGAGCGTCCTGCCAAGTTTTCGCAGTTGGGGACCATCATTGCCACGTAGATTCCCAGTGTACAATTTGCGAGTAACATTTCACATTTGGAAAACGTTTCTGCCATGACGCCGGCAGGCAGTGGTCTACTCTTGCGATTGCCGTCAGGTGATCTTCAACGCTCACCGTGAAGCAAACAGCGCATGTGCCGTGGTCAATAGACCCGCGGTGTTAATGAGGACGGCCGCTCGATGACAACCGTGAAGCCCTGCAGCAAGTGGAGAACGCTGTCGCCAGGCCACGTGACAGCCACATTGCTGCACGGCGCCGCGACCCGGAGCATGAAGACCGCCCCCCCCCAACCCGGTAGCCCCGCCCCCTCTCAGGGCCACGCCCCCTGGATCCTCCTCCCAGGCTCAGCCCCTCCCCCCAGCAGCGCGACACAATGAGCCGCTCGGTGCTGCCCCACGCGCTGCTGCTCCCAACTGCAGCGAGGGCGTGGGGGCTGCTGCTGCTGTTGCTCGGCAGCCGCGAGAGCCGCCGTCTCCGTGCGGCAAGGCCCATGCACGTGTTGGCTGCACGCGGCTCTTCGTCATTGTGCGTGGCGAGGGGCCCCGTGCCGCTATCGCCGGCACTGCTGGGAGAGTCGCCAAGGCAGCTACGCGCCCAACCGCTGTGTGGTCACTGCGGACCCTCGCAGGCGTTTACCAAACGCACCCTTGGTTTCGGGGGTCATGGCCTTCCTCAGCGTCCTTCATAGGCACGGTCAACTCAGCTGGAACGTGCCCGATCTTGCCAGATATCGGAAGCGAAGCAGCGTGGACCTTGGATCACGCTTCGACGGGCAAACACCGCGCATGGAGCAGGTGCAGGCGGCGGTGTGGGCAGCAGAGGGCAGTGCGGCAACGTCCGCTGCTCCCTCCGCCTTCACCACCCCGCACTGATCAGCGTGGTGCAGGATGGTCAAATATGGCGACTCTCACGGCTGGCACGGCGTGGGGAGGCCTTCATTCAGCAGTGGAGTGACAACGGGATGCCCATATACACGTTCCCTTGCACTGTGCATAATTTGGAACCTGCACTAAATTTTCCTTTCATCGTCATTCAAAGGTTGGACAGCCAAGACGAATCGGCCAGAGAGCGGCCGCAGTTGTGTCCAGTTGATGCTGAATGAGTTGTATCCACGTCACAAACAACGACCATGACATTGAAGTTCGTGTCCGATTCCCAACTCTCATATCAAACCCTCGGAGTAATGGCACGAGTGTTTGTTTGTTGTTGAACATGTTTCGTCATGGCGTTTTTAGCTTGTCAAATGTTATACTGGACAACTGTAAAAAATAGCTGTATAGCTCATTGGATTACTCCAGTATAACTATACGTCTAGCTAATTAACACGATTGGTCACAACTGGACTCTGTATGATGAAGATTACTCAACCAAGCACTGAAGACAGGCTGACTCAGATGGATGAGTTTCTTATACTCTGCACAGACACAGATGACAAGGAACACGTGGCTTGTTTCACTCAGCCGCGCCACACGGCTGGGACGCTGGGTGCGTGTTGGTTGAGTCGAATCTCAGCGTCTCCCAGCTCCGACGGGCGTGGGGCAGTGCCCACTCCCACTGGGGTGCCTGAGCCAGTGGTGAAAACTCCACATTCCTATTGATGAGGCCAGAATATCCATTTAAAAAAATTCCAGCTGCCCAAAAGGTGGTGCTTATTTTGTCTGCCCTAGAGGGATGATGAGCTCAGCCTACCCGTGACTGTAATTGGAACGAGCAGACTGGGAGACGGCGATTCTTCTACAGAACCCCCCAGCTCTCAGTCGGGGGGTATTAGAGGACGCCTCATCTTGGTGAGTGTGAGTGGGGTGAGGAGTGTAGACGTGGGGGGTATTAGAGGACGCCTCACCTTGGTAAGTGTGGGTGGGGTGAGGGTGGGGAGTGCATACATGGGGCCATAGAAGTACTGCACAACAGGTGATATTGTTACTTTTGTAGTGTCGTGACTACAGCCACCACTGTGAGTGTAGACAGTTAAATGTCTCTGTGGGTCGCGCCAGCTGAAGTGCTGGAGGGGCACCGGGTGCCCCGATTGGACGCGCTAAGGGCACGTGACCGGGAGCGGGCCTCGATTGGATGAGCTAAGGGGATTAGACTGGAAGTGGTGCCCGATTGGACGAGTTAAGGACACGTGGCCAAAAGCGGTGCCTCAATTGGACGGGCTAAGAGCACGTGACCGGAAATGAGACTCACTTGGAGGAGTTGAGGCCACGTGACCAGAAGTGGGCCTCGATTGGAGGAGTCAAGAGCCACGTGACCTGAAGCGGTGCCTCGATTGGAGAAGTTAAGGGCACGTGCCCGGAAGCAGGGAGCGCCGGCTTGATACAGCAAGGGGAGGGGCGGCGGCCAAGCGATAAATGGCCGTCCATAAATGACGTCACGCACCTAGGGGAGGGGGGTCAGACATTTGTGACGATTTGTGACGAGGGGGGGAGGGGGGGTTTGAGAAATGTGACGTCACATCAAAATGCGCCACTTTAATTAAACAATTGTTATAACAACACTAATTTTGATTAATTTTCATTATGAACTATTTGATTTTTTTAAACTTACTAAGGTCACCTTTTATTTATTCCATGAAGGAGCATGGAGAAGCATACATTTTCAACATTTAATGATTGTTAGTCAACATTTTGATTATAATGATTCTACCAGGGCTTTTCATTCTGTAGAATAAATATGATTGTTATAATTATACTCTCCATTTTGCTTCATTCTACTACAAAGTTTCAAGTATTTTTTTATAGTTATAATTAATTTTAATATTTTATAATTATAAGATAATTTCAACATAATATGCAGTTTTAGTTAGTCGTTGAATATTTTAAAGTTAATTTTATGCTAAATTTAAGCTTCCCAATGCCTCCTTTTTAATGTGTTTTCTCCGACAACATCAGAGTACAGCGCCACATTAAATTCGCACTACAATGACAATAGTTTAAAGCGATTTGAAGCATGTTGTATTTCAAAATGGAAATATGGTTTTGGGGGGAGGCAGAGCTTTGTGACGTCATATTTGAGGGGGATCTGACTTTTTGATAAGCCGGATGACGTGGGAGGGGGGGGGGTCAAAAAACGTCCAAAATCGCGTGTCGTCATTTATGGACGGGCCCTAAAGGGGGAGCATAAGGGGGACTCGGGGTTCGTGTCGGGGATCACGAGTTAACATGAACGCACATAGTGAGCAGCCTATGACAAGTTAGCACCACTGAGCAACAGAATCCGGTGTACAGTGAATTGTTTAATAAACGCATTGCCTCCTAAAACGGTGTGTGTGCGCCTCAGTCGACATACACTATACTTTGACATCTTATGATCAAAGTGGCCTCGCTGCCTCTAACACCTATCATGACGCGGACTGTACGTGGAGTACTTTGAGTACCAGTAGACACTGACTCAACATTGAAAACGAAGCCGAGGGGCACCGGATCAACATTGAGACTCAATAGTTGTTCACTTGATGCAGCAAATCTGGCTGTGACGGTTCCACCTGATGACGGAGACTTGTGTTGCCTCCGAAACGTTGTGATTTTTATTGTTTTATTTTTATTTATTTTTATTTCATTTTTTACCTACGTGACTTTACAGAAATAACTAAGAGTATAGTTGTTGGGAGTCTCTCGACGAGGGTTCGAGGGAGCCCCACGGCTTCTGAGAAGCACAAAGCGAGGCGGAACTCATGGATTAGAGTCCGCTTTCTGGAGAGACCGCGAGCAGCTGTCTCCAACGCCATCAACGCGAAGACTCCCCAAGCGGAGGCATCACAGCCCCTCCCCTCAGCACGTGGACCCTAGCCCATGCGTCCACGCAGCCCACTGAGACCAGGCAGTGTCCGTCTCATTACATTGCGTTGTGTGTACATAGATCGACACACTTGTGAGCACGGCTCCACTTTGGTTTCGTGGTGCTCACCCGTTTAACCAGCAGCAGCTTTGGGAAGCCAACACGCAGCAGCGCATTCATCGCTGCAATACATCTCAACTCATCGCGAGTTCAACCAGTCTATAGATCACCCCTTCCGAGCAAACAACACGGCTGTGTTTGGCACGGTCACGATCAACAGCAAATGTGAAATAAAACAGGACCCTGCGGGGTGGGCTGGTAGGAACGAATAACCAAAGAATATAAACATAATGTATTATTACACTTGTTTAGCCAGGAAAGCCCCACTGAGTCTAAAGGTTTTTGTAGGGTCCTGCCAAGTGTTTGCAGTAGGGGGCGATGTTGCTACACCTAATCGGACGATACGAAGGGAAAGTTTGAGGCCTAGTTCTAGGCTTTAGGCCTAGCTGTAGGCTTTAGGCCGCTGTGAGTTAATTTTTAATTTAAATGTTTTAATTATTCATGTAAAAGCTTTAAATGTAAATGTTTCTATTTAAAAACATCAGGGAATGTAACATTGTTAAACATTAACTCCCTTTCACACACGCGGGGGTACAACACGAAGGGAGAGTTTGAGGCCTAGTTCTAGGCTTTAGGCCTAGCTGTAGGCTTTAGGCCGCTGTGAGTTAATTTTTAATTTAAATGTTTTAATTAAAAGCTATCTCAGGGAATTATAAGGGAACGTTACAATTGTTTAGCCAGGAAAGCGTCACTGAGTCTAAAGGTTTTTGTAGGGTCCTGCCAAGTGTTAGCAGTAGGGGGCGATGTTGCTACACCTAATCGGACATCGGACGGACGGACGATATAATCTATTGTAGGCTGGTTCACTTCGTTCCTACCAGTATAAGAATGACGTGACTCATTGTTGTGACACCAGCCACAGAAATCGCAGCAGCTACTAGAGAAGGGTTCATGTGAAAGGACGGAGCTGAGGCATGGGTAGACTGCGCAGCTTCAGGGTGCCTGCTGGGGGCAGCGACACTGCGAGAGGCCGGGCAACTCGGAGTCCGCTTGTGGGAGAGCACCGCGGATTTAACTCCGCGCGCCGCACCCTGGGGCACAGCTGGCAGCGTTTCTGTCTGCGGGCACGTGGTCACGTGGCGATTCGAGCCAATCACCGCCATCCTGGCATGGCCCCAAAAACAAACCGCGAGCATTGCAACAAATAAACAAAGAGGTCGTGATGCAGGCTGCGTTACTGTAGCAACATATCTAAAAAATGTCTACTTCACGAGTTTTAAAATGCTTAAATGAATATATAATATACATTTTGTAACGAGCAGAAACAATTATTTATGATTATCAACATCGTTCGAAATCGCCGCCTCACATTCTCTCGTCCTGCGCCATACAAACTGTTAAATCACGAAGTGCGATGTGCGTTGGTGATTGTTCACTTTCGTTGAGCGCCGTCGTTAAGGGGAGCGCCGTGCACAGTTTGGGTCAAGCTGAGACCGCCTCCGTTTCGGATTTGATGTCACAATAACCCAAGCAGCATGCTGGCCAGTGGATGGGATGGTCCCTGTCATAGGGATGTGGAATTTTTTATTGCGAACTAAGGTATATTAACCGAGTAGAGCACCACCCAATGCTTGCTTGAGCATGACTGTGACTGGTCGTTTGAATGGGCATGGTTCTTGTCAATGAGCTGCAGCAATGCAACATTATTACACATCACGGTTTCCCAATGTTTAAGGCAAGAGGCAAGGGGATGTCTCTCTGTCCAAAGAGACATTTGTTTTCACAAAATTACAAAACCCTGAAGCAATCCCTACAAAACGTGAACGCACCATTTACCAACTTTGCCAGATTGAAAGATTTTGTAAAGAAAATTGGCAACCAAATACATTCACAAAAGTATTAAAGCCCCACCTCCAATGTTTTTGATACAATTATACAGCCCCTAACAGAGTGGAAGCTCTATTGATGTACACATGGTTTGTCAGCTTGTTGGTGCTGGGCAGCCCCACAACACACGATGATGTCACCTGTGGCAGACCCCTCAAGTTGAAATGCGCGATCGAGGCCACTGTGGGGTTCCTGAGATCGACTCGTGGCAGCGTGAGAACAGCTGCAATGAGGAGGAGACGGAATCGCCGCGTCCGTGAGATTCGAAGCGCTGAGTGTGAAGCACGCGGCGATCGTGAGAACGGCTCCTGGTGCCGCGAGAGTGCAAGCCGACTGCGAGACACGTGGAGCGGGAGGCCTGGCGCCCTCTAGGGGGTTCTCTGGATATCCCTCCAGTGGACGCTCTTCCTTCTCCAGCACACGCATGACCAAATACACAGCTTGTATAATTTGCTCAGTTTTATTTAATATGTACAAAAATATTGTGAGCTGGATATCATTATTTTCGAGAATCGATGTTGATCGATGAATTGTGACATTCCTACCGTGTACAGCGATGCGTACCCTGCACGAAGACTTGCATAGATAACATTTAGTGTAAAGCAAGGTTTATTATCTCTACTTAAACGCGTATTATAACTAAAGTACAGCTAATGCTACGTGACATGTCAATCTACCACAACCACATGGACTTACACATTTACAAAAAAATGTAACTTATTTGAGGTGGGTTATAATCTTAATTTTGAAATACGTAATCTTAATTTTGAAATACGTAATCAACCAGGCTATG
This sequence comes from Lampetra planeri, assembly GCF_965212315.1. Classification (NCBI taxonomy): domain Eukaryota; kingdom Metazoa; phylum Chordata; class Hyperoartia; order Petromyzontiformes; family Petromyzontidae; genus Lampetra; species Lampetra planeri. The sequence continues at coordinate 5,186,142 of NC_136109.1, read as the reverse complement.
CGTTGTGTGTTGACCAACTCTCTGTGTTGCATTACATCACATTTCGATATTTTGCTGGGTTATTTAATTTTAGTGTGCCTTTCTCCTAATTTTCAAGCTTGCGTGCCCGTGCCACGTCGTCATCTTACTTGCAGCAGCAGCACGTTGCCGTCCACTCATTGATATGCTAATTTTCTCTGCCCCCTCCCTCTCTCCGTCCCCGCCCCCCCTCTCTATATTTAAGGGACCGTCACAGAAACGACCCCTCTCTTTGTGCCGATGTGTCCTCTCTCTGTGTGCCCTTGTGATGTCTGTCTGCTTGTATGTATGTCTATAGTTTTCTAGTTAGATTTTTGTTGCTATTTCTTTTATGCCTGATGATGATTGCTTGTGTTGCAATCGAAACGTCGTAAGATGCTATTATTTTAATTTATTATTTTATCTTTAGACGTGACTTAACCGAAAGAACCAAAGAATAGTGGGTTATAATTTAGAACAAGTTCATAAATGAGTCGCTATAATGTGGGATTTAGGTGGCTGTTGATCAAATTGGTCTCACTAAACCGGTTTGTTCTCCTCGAGCTCTGCACTGAAATCTCCGCCAGCAGCAGCAGCGCGAGGGAGCGGCCCCCAGCTCACACAGCCGCTAGGACTGCGGCACCGTCTCCTAGCGGTGCCATTACCCTGCAGTAGCACCGCGCGTGAACTTCCTCACGCTCCGACGCGTTTGATTGACAATGTAGAGAAGTGGCACCGTGAGGAAGTGATGCTGCTCAATCTGGAGGCCCTTTCTGTGAATCAACATTGGCGATGAGTCACAACGGGACATTGTTTAGCATTCTGATGTTGTATGTCTTGGAGTTATGAAATTTTGATGAAAATAATAAAAATTAATAATTTTCCGAAAAATGCGCAAATCGCATTAATTATGTTAATGTGTGTATTAATATGCATAAATTATGATAATGCATGTGATTATATGCATAAATTATGATGGTGTGAGTAATTGTATGCATAAATTATGATAATCGGGGAGATAATCGTAGTAATTTATGCGGATGCTTGCGATGATGTTAATGTGAGCAGTTGTGATAATTAGGCTCAGCTTCGTCTATCCAGAGTTGTCAATCAGGATAACACGATTATCATCGATTAAATATTTACCGATTATCCTAGCGTGTGTTATGATATTTAAGGTCACAGTTTCAGATCTCGTCACAGGATACAGCTCTTATGGATAAGAGAGTTTTGCATGGACTTGGAAAGAAGCACTCGAACAGTTGGTGTTAGGCAATTTTATTCTAACAAGCATGTGACATTCTATCATGCAGGTCAAACATGCGTCAATAATTCATGAATAACCAAACTCTTATGCATTTGCGATATCATGCGTTCGATTAATATGAATAACTAAAATCCTTATGCAATTACGAGATTAAGCATTGACTAAAATGAATGAATAAACACTTATGCATTTACTAAATTGAATAACTCAAAACTCTTATGCATTTTCGATATTGTGCATTCGACTAATATGGATAACTAAAATTCTTATGCAATTACGAGATTAAGCATTGACTAAAATGAAGGAATGAACACTTATGCATTTACTAAATTGAATAACTCAAAACTCTTATGCATTTTCGATATTGTGCATTTAACGAACTGAATGACCAAAATTATTATGCAATCGTAACCTCTACCTCTCCACCAGGCATCTCATTAGTTCGTTTTTGTATCGATCACAATCGGCGACTGGCCGAGTTTGAAAACAAGCATGACACACTTCATTTTGCGGTAATAAACAGCACTTATTGTATCCCAGAGGCGAAGGTCTATGTGAGGGCGGGTGTGGGGAGAGCGAGTCTGATTTTTTTAATTAATTCTTCAGCGAGATTCTCTGACAAAGGGGAACTGGTTTGACAAGATTTTCTCTCTTTGTGCACGGTCGATTCGCAATGAGGATTTCGAGGGTTTTAGTTTGCATCGACGAATCTATTGGTCGTTTATGCGATAAGAGAAACAAAAAAAAGGCAAGAAAAAAAACTTCACCCTCTTATAACCGACGGATTCTTAATTACTCAGAGGGCCACGATTCCTTACGGCCAGCTGGTGTTCAAACTTTATAATTAGTCTTCTGATGATTGTCTAGGGTTGGTCCCATTGTGAGAGAGGTGGATTGTCTCTTGGATAAATTCTTGCATGCCCCGCGGGAAGTAGGTGTGTGCGTGTGTGTGTATGTGCTTCCTGGAGGTTGTGAGTGGGGGAGGTGATACGACCCTGGTTCGCAGATTCCTCTCGCCCGTGCGGGTTGCAGCCGCGACTTTCTCCGCAGGGAGGTGAGCGGCGGCGCTTGGCGGCGCTTGGCGGCCCTCGGTAGCTGACGGCGCGGTGGCGCGTTCTTTGTAGCTGACGGCGCGGTGTCGCGCTCTCGGTAGCTGACGGCGCGGTGGCGCGCTTTCGGTAGCTGACGGCGCGGTGGCGCGCTCTCGTAGCTGACGGCGCGGTGGCGCGCTCTCGGTAGCTGACGGCGCGGTGGCGCGATCTCGGTAGCTGACGGCGCGGTGGCGCGCTCTTGTAGCTGACGGCGCGGTGGCTCGCTCTTTCTCTCCACTGCTGGATGACGAATCGGTTCTCGTTGGTTGTCGCTCTGGCGATGAACGATGCTTTCGTTCGTTGCTGGTATTGACGTTGGGTTGAAGTTGTTGGCTCGAGAGTGATAGCTGGAATCTCCGTCCGTTTCACTCGCAGCTCGGCGGCTCAGTGTAGTAATTCTTCTTAGGTGGTGCAGACCTCAGCTTGTCAATACACGTCGCTACCCCCGCGAATATCGGCATTCTGGATCACGGAAGAGCTCCTTCGTTGTTGGCGACGAGATGAGATGGGGGGCCTGAGCCCCGGTGAGGATCTGTTTGGTAAGGCCCGTGGCCCGGACGAAGTGATGGGGCCAGAGGCCCTGACGATGTGTGATGGGGCCAGAGGCCCTGACGATCTGTCTTGAATGGATTTTTTTTTGGCTTATATCGAGAATATCCACTAAGTTTCCCGAGTTGTTCAAAGTCTGTCATAAAACCTTCTTGTGGGTGGGGCCATCTGCATCCGTGTGTGTGTGTGTGTCCGTCCGTGTGTTTCGCGTGCGTGTTTGTCCGTGTGTTTATTAGCTTTGAAGACACAGTTGTGTGTCGTTCTGGAAGGGGGGGGGGGGGCTCGTGACGGCGCCAACGAAGATATCCATTAGCCAGACCGATGATTCGCGTCGAGTTCTATATATATAAAAGAGATACTCGAGTCCATGTTTTTGTTACTAAATAATATTTGTCGCGACAACCTACGCGTTAAGCGAGCTTAATTATTTCCGCCCTCGCTCGGGGATCATATCTTTTGTCTCACACAGCTTAAGTTGTTTTGGTTTGGAAGTTGAAATGCGACTTATTCCATTATGCCCCAGTTATGCCGAAACCGTGTTCCCGATGTTTCATCGTGACCCGATCTCTCATGGGAATGTTATTCCTTGCGTGTGCAATTTTTGTTGTCCGTGTTGTGGGAAGACAAAGACGGTCGTGTTGCTGCTTCCCCTGGGTCGTTGTGTTTGGTTAATTTTGAGAGCCTTATTCGCCGTTAGCTCCTAGGATATTCACTTTAATTCCGTACTTATTATTTGATTTCTTGTGTTCTTGTGATTATTTAATCTGCTATCCCGGCTAGGAATTTTGTTTTGGAGCGAAATAGATGCCATAATTGTTCTTCGATGCTTCGGCCCGGCCGTGTAGAAATTCTTTAAAGGTAAATAATGTCAGTATTTAATTAACAATGATGAGTCGCGATTTTGGTGCAGACTGTAGTCTGCTTTCCAATTGGAGTGAGGATGGATACTGTTTGCTTAATCTTCATGGCTAAGTTTACTTGTGCATCTAACATGGTTCAAAGACCCGTGTGTGCTTTTTGTCGTCAATGCTGTTTCTTTGTTAAAAACATAACCATCTCTTCCTCCGCGGTGCCCGGCCCTGCAAGGTTTTTTGTACGAGAGGGTGTCATTTCGACCCTCTGCCTGCCATTCCCCCCTCCCTTGTTCCTCCTGTGTGAAATTCGGGGAGTTTTTATGATCTTGATTACCCTTCTTTCATGCCCTCTTTCCTTTGAAATGAGGTGTGCGCACATCTGTGTTAGTGTGTGGGGGCCTCTGTGGTAGTGTGGGGGCGTGTTCGTTCCCACATTGCCGCGTCTATTAAAAAAAATGATATTATCTATGTTGGCAGAATAATTCTTAAAAAAAATTTTAATTTTAAATATTAAAAAGGGGGGCATATACACAACAGTCCGCCCTTTTGAAAATTATCAGGGGTCGATTTGGCCACTGGCGAATTTTCAAACAAAGTAATGCCCCCTTTTTATGTCATGCATCCCATCAGCCGCCCTTACTCTCGGCGGTTATTTCTTACAACGCGCATGCACGTATTACAATCTTAATCTGGTTACATCTGAATTAGCAAAGGAAATAACAACCGTTAACATCGATATTGCGTTACATTGGTTCTCGTACCTCATAATTCCGACGAATATTCATTTTTGTTTTTGCTTAACATGGTTACATTTGAATTAAGCAAGGAAAATAACAACACGTTAAAACATCGATATCATCAGTTACATGGTTCTCCTACATCATAACTCCGACGAACTTCATCTTTGTTTTTGTTAAATCCTGGGAAACGCTAGGTAGCGGTTTCGAACGCATTTATGCGTTACCTTCCTCATGTTGCCTGGTTTACCACTTATCACTTTGATAATTCGATCACGGTTTTCGGGTTCGTTTTTGTAATTTCCTCTCTCACTCTCTCGCGTCGTGGGAGTGTGTGGTGAAAAATTGTGCTGTACATAATCAGAATTCGCGCACACAACCCACTTTGACACTTGGTTCGTGGCATTCGCTCTCTCTGCGATTACATGCACATTTGCCGAGTTTGTGTGTCGATTTAATTCTGTCCCTCGTAATGTTGCCCTCTTTGTTTTTACGAGTGTGTTAGATTTTAACACCATTCCCGATATGTCATGAACATTCGTCTCCATTTTAGCACTCCGATCCACATACATTTTGGTTTCCCTTGGATATTTTTCATTCAAAGGCTCACGCCTGCGCTCCTCAGGGCGTGTCTCTGTGTGCTCTCTTTGTCTCTGCTGTCTGTTATCTACTGTCCGATCACGCCTCAATGCAACCCCGCCCCCGCACCCGATCCGTGCGCCTTTCACAAGAGCACCGCCCCTGTTTTTGCCCGCCCTGTCACCTGCAGCCTGCTTGTATTTCCCATTGAGCTCGGGGTTTAACAAAACCTCGGCGGGTGGTTCATCATGTATTTGGACCGCATTCTGTGTTATTCCTCTATTCCCTCCTGGTATAGCCGGTGGAGGAATTGGTCGGAATTGGATCGATTGTGTTTGACCTCCCATCCTGCGATTCTCCTGAATGTTCGCATCCATACCTCCGCGGTCTGTGTAACACCTTCCCGCTAGGTGGTTATCTCGCCATCTTAGTGTGCAACTTTGGCCTCGTGTGTGTCGTGGCATGGGGTGTTGGTATGGTTCTGTTTTGAACCTCCCCCTCCTGCGATTCCTCTGAATGTTCGGCTTTGTGCCGCTCTCATTCTCGTGCCAACCTCTCTCTGGTTTATTTTGCCACAGGTACGTGTGTGTTTGCTCTTCTAGGCATTGTGGGACTGTTCGGTGATTTTTATTCCTCTCTGAGAGGCTGGGTTCCTTATCCCTCTCCCTGTGTTCTGGACCCGAATTCTGATTCTTAGCTCTGTATAACCATGCCATGTACGCCTTGCTCTCTATGTGGCGTAAGGATGCGGTTTCTGGATTCAAAACCATTCTCACCCTTTCTGTAATCTCTGGGCTCAAGGATTCAAAAAACATAATTTTGAACATTTTATCTCCTTCGTGGTATTGATTCACATCGCCTGCGTAATACGCTCTTTTAAATTGTACGAGGTAGTCACGTGGATCTTGGTCCATGCCCTGGGTCATCGATTTTACAGCATAAAACCCTTCAGTGAGTGTCGAATATTCTCCAAACTTCCGAATCACTGCCAGGCTCAGTTGTTTAAAATCATTTCTAACCTTGTGTGGTAGTGACTTTACCCATGGGATAGAATCTTTATGTAAGGTCCGTTTCAACAAACTCGCTTTTTCATCCCGTCTCCTCAGCCCTCTAATCATTGCCTCCTCTTCCACTGTTGCGATATGTGTGTGGATATCCATAGTCTTATTGTGTGGGTCAAAATCGGGAATTCTGACTAGAGCCTTGTCCATCAATTTAAGGGTTTTACTGTTGAATAAAGTATTCCGAAAGTTGATCGCCGTCAGCGTCATCATCAAACAAGTTATCATCAGGCAATCTGTCACTTTTATCTGTGCTGTGTCGCTTGTGTTTAAGTGGCGTGTATTTTTTGTGTGCACGCCCAGTACTGTGTCGCTCGTGTTGCCATTTCCCTTCAGTTTTTGCCTCTGCCCTTAGTGGAGCATGTCCAGTCGACTTTACTTTAACATTTTGCCTCCCTCTATCTGTGAAGTTGTCAGTCTCACATGTTTTTGTTTGCATATGTATCTCTCCCTCCCTTCTCTCGAATTGTGAGGGTTTCCCTTTGTCAAGGATTTTTTGTTCGATATCCATAATTTTTTTCCGATCAGTCCCTGGGCTCTGTCCACGTACACAAGAGTGTGATTTACTGTTACTTCCATATTTATTCTGTGGATCAACGTCTGTGAGTTTCGCTGGTGTCGCGAGCACTGATTTCTCCTCCCTTACGATGGTGTGAGGACATTTTTCCTCGTTTATTAGAGACGATTTCTCTCCTGTTTCCTTTCCGAATTTTCCTTCATTCCACAATCCCTGTCTGTATGCCTGTGTGAAAAGGAATGAGTCCTGTCCTGCCTTTCCTGCAGCTTTTGCATCGTGTTCGCCTTCGTTACATTTTATCCAGTCAATTAGTTCCCCCCGAGGTGTGTTCGTGTTATCGATACAGCTCCCTTCCCATATGTCTCTCTGACTGTACTGCTTTGTAACAGATTGGTCGGTACGTTTTAATACGAGCTCCCCGTATCCCGTAACCCATTCAAAAATTATTCTTAATCCTAGCATCTTAGGTATGGCAAGAGTTACTTTGACAATTCCTTTTAGAGTGCATATAAAACAATTATCTCACAGAGTGTAGTCAGTTTGACTCGAGCTATTGTTATTTTCCGATTCAGAGTGCGTACCTCTAACACCATTTATCACAGGATGCAATCGGTTTGATACGATATTATCTTAATTCCACTGTCTCTGTTTCAACCTGCTATTCTGGGTTTTAACCTTAGAGAGCGTTTTTTTTGTTTTACGCCCGTTTACAATCACAATGCAATGTTTGGTCACGATATTCTGGTTAACACGAAGTGATTCATTCCTTCATCCATGCAAAACACTGTCTGTGAGAGATCCCGGACGAGCCCCCATTATGTTGTATGTCTTGGAGTTATGAAATTTTGATGAAAATAATAAAAATTAATAATTTTCCGAAAAATGCGCAAATCGCATTTTTTATGTTAATGCGTGTATTAACATGCATAAATTATGATAATGCGTGTAATGATATGCATAAATTATGATGGTGTGAGTAATTGTATGCATAAATTATGATAATCGCGGAGATAATCGTAGTAATTTATGCGGATGCTTGCGATGATGTTAATGTGAGCAGTTGTGGTAATTAGGCTCAGCTTCGTTTATCCAGAGTTATGTCAATCAGGATAACACGATGATCAATGATTAAACGTTTACCGATTATCCTAGTGTGTGTTATGATATTTAGGTCTCCATTTTCATATCTCATCACAGGATACAGTTATCAAGAATAAGATGGTTTTGCATGGACTTGGAAAGAAGCACTCGAACAGTTGGTGTTAAGCAATTTTATTCTAACAAGCATGTGACATTCTATCATGCAGGTCAAACATGCGTCAATAATTCATGAATAACCAAACTCTTATGCATTTGCGATATCATGCGTTCGATTAATATGAATAACTAAAATCCTTATGCAATTACGAGATCAAGCATTGACTAAAATGAATGAATAAACACTTATGCATTTACTAAATTGAATAACTCAAAACTCTTATGCATTTTCGATATTGTGCATTTAACGAACTGAATGACCAAAATTATTATGCAATCGTAACCTCTACCTCTCCACCAGGCATCTCATTAGTTCGTTTTTGTATCGATCACAATCGGCGACTGGCCGAGTTTGAAAACAAGCATGACACACTTCATTTTGCGGTAATAAACAGCACTTATTGTATCCCAGAGGCGAAGGTCTATGTGAGGGCGGGTGTGGGGAGAGCGAGTCTGATTTTTTAAATTAATTCTTCGGCGAGATTCTCTGACAAAGGGGAACTGGTTTGACAAGATTTTCTCTCTTTGTGCACGGTCGATTCGCAATGAGGATTTCGAGGGTTTTAGTTTGCATCGACGAATCTATTGGTCGTTTATGCGATAAGAGAAACAAAAAAAAGGCAAGAAAAAAAACTTCACCCTCTTATAACCGACGGATTCTTAATTACTCAGAGGGCCACGATTCCTTACGGCCAGCTGGTGTTCAAACTTTATAATTAGTCTTCTGATGATTGTCTAGGGTTGGTCCCATTGTGAGAGAGGTGGATTGTCTCTTGGATAAATTCTTGCATGCCCCGCGGGAAGTAGGTGTGTGCGTGTGTGTGTATGTGCTTCCTGGAGGTTGTGAGTGGGGGAGGTGATACGACCCTGGTTCGCAGATTCCTCTCGCCCGTGCGGGTTGCAGCCGCGACTTTCTCCGCAGGGAGATGAGCGGCGGCGCTTGGCGGCGCTTGGCGGCCCTCGGTAGCTGACGGCGCGGTGGCGCGTTCTTTGTAGCTGACGGCGCGGTGTCGCGCTCTCGGTAGCTGACGGCGCGGTGGCGCGCTCTCGTAGCTGACGGCGCGGTGGCGCGCTCTCGGTAGCTGACGGCGCGGTGGCGCGCTCTCGTAGCTGACGGCGCGGTGGCGCGATCTCGGTAGCTGACGGCGCGGTGGCGCGCTCTTGTAGCTGACGGCGCGGTGGCTCGCTCTTTCTCTCCACTGCTGGATGACGAGTCGGTTCTCGTTGGTTGTCGCTCTGGCGATGAACGATGCTTTCGTTCGTTGCTGGTATTGACGTTGGGTTGAAGTTGTTGGCTCGAGAGTGATAGCTGGAATTTCCGTCCGTTTCACTCGCAGCTCGGCGGCTCAGTGTAATAATTCTTCTTAGGTGGTGCAGACCTCAGCTTGTCAATACACGTCGCTACCCCGCGAACATCGTCATTCTGGATCACGGAAGAGCTCCTTCGTTGTTGGCGACGAGATGAGATGGGGGGCCTGAGCCCCGGTGAGAGAGATGGAGGCCGGAGCCCCGGTGAGGATCTGTTTGGTGGGGCCCGTGGCCCGGACGAAGTGATGGGGCCAGAGGCCCTGACGATGTGTGATGGGGCCAGAGGCTCTGACGATCTGTCTTGAATGGATTTTTTTTTGGCTTATATCGAGAATATCCACTCAGTTTCCCGAGTTGTTCAAAGTCTGTCATAAAACCTTCTTGTGGGTGGGGCCATCTGCATCCGTGTGTGTGTGTGTCCGTCCGTGTGTTTCGCATGCGTGTTTGTCCGTGTGTTTATTAGCTTTGAAGACACAGTTGTGTGTCGTTCTGGAAGGGGGGGGGGGGGGGCTCGTGACGGCGCCAACGAAGATATCCATTAGCCAGACCGATGATTCGCGTCGAGTTCTATATATATAAAAGAGATACTCGAGTCCATGTTTTTGTTACTAAATAATATTTGTCGCGACAACCTACGCATTAAGCGAGCTTAATTATTTCCGCCCTCGCTCGGGGATCATATCTTTTGTCTCACACAGCTTAAGTTGTTTTGGTTTGGAAGTTGAAATGCGACTTATTCCATTATGCCCCAGTTATGCCGAAACCGTGTTCCCGATGTTTCATCGTGACCCGATCTCTCATGGGAATGTTATTCCTTGCGTGTGCAATTTTTGTTGTCCGTGTTGTGGGAAGACAAAGACGGTCGTGTTGCTGCTTCCCCTGGGTCGTTGTGTTTGGTTAATTTTGAGAGCCTTATTCGCCGTTAGCTCCTAGGATATTCACTTTAATTCCGTACTTATTATTTGATTTCTTGTGTTCTTGTGATTATTTAATCTGCTATCCCGGCTAGGAATTTTGTTTTGGAGCGAAATAGATGCCATAATTGTTCCTCGATGCTTCGGCCCGGCCGTGTAGAAATTCTTTAAAGGTAAATAATGTCAGTATTTAATTAACAATGATGAGTCGCGATTTTGGTGCAGACTGTAGTCTGCTTTCCAATTGGAGTGAGGATGGATACTGTTTGCTTAATCTTCATGGCTAAGTTTACTTGTGCATCTAACATGGTTCAAAGACCCGTGTGTGCTTTTTGTCGTCAATGCTGTTTCTTTGTTAAAAACATAACCATCTCTTCCTCCGCGGTGCCCAGCCCTGCAAGGTTTTTTGTACGAGAGGGTGTCATTTCGACCCTCTGCCTGCCATTCCCCCCTCCCTTGTTCCTCCTGTGTGAAATTCGGGGAATTTTTATGATCTTGATTACCCTTCTTTCATGCCCTCTTTCCTTTGAAATGAGGTGTGCGCACATCTGTGTTAGTGTGTGGGGGCCTCTGTGGGAGTGTGGGGGCGTTCGTTCCCACATTGCCGCGTATATTAAAAAAAATGATATTATCTATGTTGGCAGAATAATTCTTAAAAAATTTTTTAATTTTAAATATTAAAAAGGGGGGCATATACACAACACTGATTCAGGCCAGGATTGTGATTAGACCATTAAGCCTATTATAGATGAGGCTAAGATGACATGGAGTGTTATAACGAGGCTTAGGGATCAGGGCTAGGGTTATGACTATGGGAAAGGTTATAACGTTAACATGCTGCTAGGCAGAGTCAACTAACCCCCACGACCCGCACTGGCGTAGAGAGGCCCTCATCGAGTCGTGGATTGGCAAAGTGGCTGTACATGCACACGTATACAAATACAGGTTGCGTTTTATTCTGAAACACTGAGTTCAGTGTGCATCACTTTCACGTCGTGGCATTTTAAAGTAAAATTTAACACAAAACGAAGCCACAAAAGCCTCGCACCAGACCGGAGCTCTGTGGGAGGGTGATGATGTGGCACAGAGCTCGACTCGCAAGCAGAACGTCGCGAGTTACAATCCGATGGTTGACTCAGCCCATAGGCCTCGGCAAGGTCAGGTAAAAGGTAAAAACGAGCCTACCTTTACCCTACCTTTAACCTTACAACAATACAATCACTCTACCCTTACATTTAACCCCTTAGCACGGTAAGGTAAAAATTCAAAAGCAACGAGCCTACCTTTACCCTACCTTTTACCTTTACCCCATACAAATTACCCGATGACAAGGTAATTACTGGGGTACTACACATTAAAAAGTTGTATAACAGGTAAATGCTAGGTATAGCGCTTTATTCATATAAAATACTCTCGATGATTCCAATTTTAAATGTAGGCCACGGACTGTGCCACGGACTGCGCCACAGAGCTTTTAGCGAGCGGTAAACAAGGTATTTACCGCGTAATACTTCACGCTACCTTTACCCTACCCATTACCTTACCCCTTGGCATGTAGACACCTTTACCCTTTCACCCGGTAAAAAGGGTAAATTACCTTACCTTGGCGAGGCCTATCGGCCCATAATTGCTTCAGTGTGGTTAAAATGAGTACCGCATTGTGGGACGTCAACAGTCGTCGTTATAGCGAGGTACTGAGCCCCACCACACAAACGTGGGATTTGTTTTCCACAGAGATAAGCACCGCTTGAAGACGGAGACTCTGACGTTGAATTGACATTCGTGGGAGGGTTGGCGACCAAAGCCCTCATGGCCTTGTTTGCTCCCATCATTGTCTGCATGCCCAGAGGTGAATGTGGTGACTAGGGTGTCCTCGAGATAGCGTGGTAGATGTACCGTGTCCCACATACAATAGGGGTTTCACGATCCCCTAAAAGTGAACCAAATAGGCGAAATAATGGCGCTCCTAAAGCTCAAAAATGTCACAGGGCACGACGCTGCCCCGCCTTGAGTTGCATCTCCACGCTGCGCAGCCACGCACCAGGCAGCCCCAGTCAGCCACTGAATTGCCACTGCGCACCCTGCAGAATGTGCTCGTGTTTGCTGTGGTGGTCGCAACGATGTCGTTTTCTTTTCTGTTAGTGCATCACATATCTGACTTGCGACAGACTGAGCTACAGGTGGATTTGTGTGAAGGTCAGATTTGTGTAAAAGTCAGATGTGTGAGCATCAATCAAAGATGACCGCTACACCGTGCACAAGCACAGCGCTGGGTGGTTAATTGGGCAAAGTGGATAGATGACGGTCAGATATGCAAGGTTGTACTGTATATACATTAAAAACAATATAAATAACATTATAAATGATAAATTAGCACATTTGGCCTTAATAGAGAAAAAACAGGGTACGCTATACAGGACACACTGCAGCATCCAACACCGACTCTGCAAGCCCACAGTCTGAGTGTTCACGGTTTTATGATTTATGGTCAGATGTCATGAGCGCATCTGCTAATACGCAATGAACGGCGCGTACTATTCCGTGGATTAACACCCCCACGAAGAAAACATTTAACTTCATATATCCATTGCAAAACACACTTTTCTTAAATTTTACAAACTAATAATCTGGCATTGGCTGACCAATATGAAAGTCCTCAAAGTGACACGAGCCGGGTAATGTGTAACAGCTGTAGTGACATGTGGGATGTCGCTGTCGAACTCGCAACATCCTCACGATTTGTGCTTGTGGAGGGAAACGGCTACCCGTGAGAGAGAGGGGAGGAATAGAGGCCGGGGCGAGATGAGAGGGCACAGGGAGCGATGGTTGGCAACTGAGAGGGGATGTTGGGTCGCAAGGTGGCAGTATTATTTAAGTGAACTCCACTTGGAGAAATCTTGTCAATTCACGACAATTAATGCTGCATTCTCTACGTACGTATGTTTACCTTCGTTCGCACCGTACACGGCCAACCGCAATAATCGCAGGACAACGAGAAGTATTTAATCAGAACTGCAATGGTCTGAGACAATTAGCCTTGTGCCACGAGATGCCACGTCTGGTGAATTGAGATCTCATTTTACGATCAGATCCTGCTGCTTCCTGTGCCGGCTCACATTACCACAACGGTCTCAGTTTGTTTGTAATATCATTTGAAACATGCTGTTGATATAATGATTTAGATATTACTGTTGTCCATTGCATGAACAGTAGTAATTTACATTCTATAGCTGTGAGTCTTGGAATCATCTTTGGAGATATGGTGCTTCGAACGACTGCCACGCACCGCCCATTGTTCGGGTGAATAACTTCGCGTGGAGGTGACATGACCATTAGCAGGTCAGTCGCAGACGTTGACCGCGAGAGGTGGAGAGAGTTCAACGCCAAAGCATCACCAGAGCCCCCACAGTGTCACGGTTAAGGGAGCGGTTGCGATGATGGTGCCAATATCAGACATGGAGGCATCCGATGGCATCGTGGTTTGAGAGCTCAACTCACCATGACAGGTCGCAAGTTGAAATCCTGATTGGGCACGAACTGAACGATTCTATATTCCCATTGGGGTTTGTAAAATTGGTTTGTAGGAAGTCAGTCGCGGTTGTGATATTGAGAAAGTGCTCTCTGACCTGTTACTGTGGAATTTACAACACTGGCTCAGGAATACCAACAGCAATGAGCGCTGTCGTGTGAGGATGGCAACATTCTAACTCAGACTTCTTATAAAATAAATATTAGTAAATTTGGGGAACGCTTACCGAATAATATGAAAATGTTAAATGTTAAGACAATAAATACAACATACGCCGGTGCCTTAACCTAAAGTTAACAACTAAAATAGTTCAACTCGAGCCTAAAACTAAAGACTGTATGATAACAAAACTTTGAAAATAAGTTAAATTTAAACAACACCAACATTCAACCGCAGTGGGAGGAGGCACAGCATGCTGCCAGCCGAGGCGAGTGGCTGGGCCGGTGACTCAGAGAGACATCACCACCATGAGAACTTATCCCAGCTCCAGCCTCCTCCAGGAGGTGCGGCGCTCGGTGAGGTCGCTTCTGAAGGTGCAGTGATCGGTGAGGTTGCTCCTGGAGGTGTGGAGCGCGGTGAGGTTGCTCCTGAAGCCATGTTTCTCGGTGATGTCACTGGAAGTGCAGGGGAAGCACTAAATGTCCCGAGCTGCTCTCAGAGCAGTACAGCCTGTCCTGTTTGTGTGTGCACATGCACGTGTGTGTGAGTGTGTGTGTCTTTGTGACAAAGACACAGAGCGGCAGTGCAACATCTGCGCAACAAACCAGGTGACAAGTTCGATTCCTGCTCACCGCCAACACCAGCGATGATCTGAGCCGGTTCTGGGCCTCTCCTAGGTCGACTCAGCCTCAAAGAAGTACCTGGTGCGGTGTGTAAACATCACCACTATGGAGACAAAGGTGTGGTGCTGGCCACCCACCCACCCATCGTGTGCCGTCCCAGCCTTCATAAGTGTTCGCTAACAGCACTTGCTCCAACAGTCTATTAAGGCTATACGGGGAATCTATGTTTTTTGTGTGAATACATCTGAAGCGCTGGTTCTCACGTCTTCGCAAGTAGAGGATGAGCAGAACCAGTACCACCGGAACCACCAGAACGACCACCACCACTGCAACCAAAGCTCCAGCTGGTAGAGACACAAATACAAACACAAGTGTTGTGGGGGCTACTGCCCCCCGATTCCTCTCTGTGAGACATAACTCTCGGCTGGCCCCTTAGCCACCTTGTTCATTCAAACACCCTCCGCGTGCCTTCCCTCAAACATTGGTAATAACTACCCGCACGCTACTGTTCAACTCTGTGCACGCTCTAGAAATCGCATGACAGCTGGGGGTCGGAGGTCGGAGGGCAGTGGCGTTGCTCGCACACGCGCGGCCGCCGTGAGCGGGTGATAACACTCGTTTAAAGGGGCCGTGGAACAGGTGTTTACGGTGGGTGTGAGCCCTCACGCAGCACGCATCTCCACAGCGACAGAACGGAGCGTGTACCCGCGGAAACACCGCCCACCCACGTGACGAGCGCACACCCGTGGAGCACTGACTACACATGCTGTGAGCATACGTACACAGCACCACGCGCTTTCATACGCTCGTCGAAACCACACGAGGTTGCGATTAGTTATTAATGATTTATTACCGGCCGACTATGATTCACTGTTGGGTCAGTAGGGATCGGCAAGGCATGCTTACGCTATTTCCCGATGGTCTGTACCTGATTAATCTAATTTGATGGGCTCTAAGCTGTTTTGGTTTCTTTAGACTCAATCCCAATACTCTCTTTCCCTCTTACTCACGGTTAAATGCGCACGGCACTCTGGTGGTCTCGTCCTCGCTGCTCACCTCGACACGTCACACGGACGTTCGAGTGGCCGAGCTGGAGACCGTCCCAAGGGCTGACTTTTGGAGCAAGAGACCGCTCTACCTCTCTGTGCCCCCCCTTTATGGTTAACCCACATCAAAGAAAGCCGACCCGAGGGCCTTCTCGGCCAATCAGGTCGCCGTACCGGTTCAGCCGCATTCCTGGTTTCCCTAACAATGGGCCCCCGCTGGCTGCGGCGCCGATCCACGGGCGCTTTTGCTATGCTAATCAGCCACAGTTTCCGTAACAAAGGGCTCACCACGGGCTGCTGCGCGGCGGCGGTCCCCGAGCACACCCGCTATGCCAATCAGCCGTCTACCCTGGCTTCTCCCCTTGTTCGTGGCTGCGGCCCCTCCCCCCCTTCCTGTCTTGCCGATCCGTGTGTGGGGGGGGTGCGTTTCAACCGTGGTGGCTGGACAGCCCCCGCCGTGACCATGCAATCTCAACCCAGGTCACAGCGCCGCGGTGCGAGTTAGCATCGGAGGAGGTCGCCCAATTCCCTGGCCGCAGGAGACCGTGAAGATTACCCCTATGAGGGCTTTCGGGTGAAAACCTGTTGACGAGGTGACCTCCCCTCGGAGCTCTATGGGGGGGAAATGTGTGAGGGTGTGTTTATGTGGGGGGTGGTGAGGGGGAAGCGGGGTCGGCCCTGTCGCTTGGTGGTGGCAAGGTCGTAGATGGGGCGCCCGCCGAGCGGCTTCGCGGTGGCGGCATCACAGTGTCAACACACACACACGCACATTCACACACACAGAGGGCCAACACACACAGAGTGTCAACACACACACACAAGAGTGTCAACACATACACACAGTGTCAACACACACACAGAGTGTCAACACATACACATTCACACACACAGAGTGTCAACACATACACACAGTGTCAACACACACAGAGTGTCAACACATACACATTCACACACACAGAGTGTCAACACACACACACAGAGTGTCAACACACACGCACACAGAGTGTCAACAAACACACGTACATTCACACACACACAGAGTGTCAACACACACACAGAGTGTCAACACAAACAGAGTGTCAACACACACACGTACATTCACACACACACACAGAGTGTCAACACACACGTACATTCACACACACAGAGTATCAACACACACAGTGTCAACACACACACAGTGTCAATACACACACAGTGCCAACACACACACACACAGAGTGTCAACACACACACACAGAGTGTCAACACACACACGTACATTCACACACACACACACACAGAGTGTCAACACACACACAGAGTGTCAACACAAACAGTGTCAACACACACACACATTCACACGAGCGCACCACCGTAGCGGCCAGAGCCGTTTTAAAGGGGGAGGGGCCCGGCGTGGGCCCCGCCCCACGCGCGGTCCCCGCTCAGTGCCATGCAGCGACTCTCGCCCTGCACTCTCCACTGCAGGGGAAACCGTTCCACTCAAGCGAGGAGTGTCACACCGACCATGGCAGTGAACAGCGCTTTGTCCGTCCACTGTTGGATGAAATGACCCCTGCGCCGTCGGCCACGGGGGTTGTTTAGCCATACTTCACCGCGCTGGCCACTGCTGGTTGAATTGACGGGAAACCCAGATGCCGCTCGCCACCGATGTTAGCCGTGGCTGGAAATCGAACTTGACAGGTTACGTCGCGCAGTGCGCTAACCACTGCACCGCCACTCCACCTCTATACGCGTATAATTTGGCTGTATGACACTTCAACGATTCCGACACGAACGCTTCCACGTGTGTGCGGAGAGCACAGGGATCGATCCTGTTCAACGAATCGTGAGCATTGACGGCGCGTGTTGTGTGTACTCGTGCTTGCGTGCGCTCCAGACCACGTGTGCGTGTGTGCGCGCTTGTACCCGGCATGCTCGCCTTGTCAGGTGCTTGCAGGCGGCGATGTCCAGGGTGCAGTTGCGATGGTCGCACTCTGCACCGATGGACAACAACACCAAGAAGGAGACAGCGTGAGCACGCGTTGAGGCACGGCCACCGCTCAGCCACTCACCCCAGGCTTTCACCCTGGCCTGGGTGCTGCGCTTAGGAACGTGGCTTTGGCTTTGAAAACAAATACTTGGGTGTTGTCTGTGTATCCCGCGAGGGGCTCGCGGTGCGGGACTCACCGAGTGGGTAGTCGGTGGAGACGAACGCGCACAGCGTGAGGTTGAAGACCCGGTGAGACGCTACACACGAGGCACAAACACACAGGGCACCCAGTGAGAGATATCCACACACACACAGGGCACCCAGTGAGAGATATCCACACACACACAGGACACCCAGTGAGAGATATCCACACACACACACAGGACACCCAGTGAGAGATATCCACACACAGGGCACCCAGTGAGAGATATCCACACACACACAGGACACCCAGTGAGAGATATCCACACACAGGGCACCCAGTGAGAGATACACACACACAGGGCACCCAGTGAGAGATATCCACACACACACACAGGGCACCCAATGACACCTAGTGAGAGATATCCACACACACACACAGGGCACCCAGTTAGAGATACACACACACAGGGCACCCAGTGAGAGATACACACACACAGGGCACCCAGTGAGAGATACACACACACAGGGCACCCAGTGAGAGATACACACACAGGGCACCCAGTGAGAGATACACACACACAGGGCACCCAGTGAGAGATACACACACACACAGGGCACCCAGTGAGAGATACACACACACAGGGCACCCAGTGAGAGATATCCACACACACACACAGGGCACCCAGTGAGAGATATCCACATACACACGGGGCACCCAGTGAG
This sequence comes from Lampetra planeri, assembly GCF_965212315.1. Lineage (NCBI taxonomy): Eukaryota > Metazoa > Chordata > Hyperoartia > Petromyzontiformes > Petromyzontidae > Lampetra > Lampetra planeri. The sequence continues at coordinate 5,167,815 of NC_136109.1, read as the reverse complement.
AGATATCCACACACAGGGCACCCAGTGAGAGATACACACACACACAGGGCACCCAGTGAGAGATATCCACACACACAGGGCACCCAGTGAGAGATATCCACATACACACGGGGCACCCAGTGAGAGATATCCACACACAGGGCACCCAGTGACAGATACACACACACACAGGGCACCCAGTGAGAGATACACACACACAGGGCACCCAGTGAGAGATATCCACACACACACACACAGGGCACCCAGTGAGAGATATCCACACACACACAGGGCACCCAGTGAGAGATATCCACACACAGGGCACCCAGTGAGATATCCACACACACACAGGGCACCCAGTGAGAGATACACATACACAGGGCACCCAGTGAGAGATACACACACACAGGGCACCCAGTGAGAGATACACACACACAGGGCACCCAGTGAGAGATATCCACACACACACAGGGCACCCAGTGAGAGATACACACACACACACACGGGGCACCCAGTGAGAGATATCCACACACAGTCATAAAAATATAAAAAACATACATTCCACACACAGGGCACCCAGTGAGATATCCACACACACAGGGCACCCAGTGAGAGATACACATACACAGGGCACCCAGTGAGAGATACACACACACAGGGCACCCAGTGAGAGATATCCACACACACACAGGGCACCCAGTGAGAGATACACACACACAGGGCACCCAGTGAGAGATATCCACACACACACAGGGCACCCAGTGAGAGATACACACACACACACGGGGCACCCAGTGAGAGATATCCACACACAGTCATAAAAATATAAAAAACATACATTCTTATGCAAGCACGTCGACGCATGTGTAGTGATTGTAGCATCACTACTGTGTATACACGCACACGTGTGACGTCACTATGCCGGGAGCGTCGCTACCAAGTGGGTCTACACACACACATGACATTATCCCAGCTGGAGGCGAGAATGACGTCAGGGCCGGTTCGGGACTGGGGAGGCCACGGGGGTGCTGTGAGGCCGTGGCACTCTCTGTGATCCCGACAGGACACGTGACCGGATCCCAGTGGGGGCTGGGGGGCCCAGGGGGCACCTCGGGGGGGGGGGGGGGGGGGCACGTGGACAGCAGGGGGGCTTCTCGAGGGTTCTCGAAGGGAGGCGTGGCCGGGGTGGGGCCCGGGCACGCCGAGCCACATATAAGAAGCCTCCTCACGCGGTTCGAGGCTGCCCGTGCCAAGAATGAAGATGCATCGTGAAGACGCCAAGAAGAGTCAAGCCTCCAGTCAGTGGACCTGCCAGTAGCCCACCTGGCTGGGTCACGCTAGAGTAGCTGAGAGTTAGAGAAGTGTGTGTTAGTTAGAGTAGGTCGGTGGTCACCACCCTATGTGTAATGTACAGTGTTATAATACTTACCGTTCTAATAAATGAGTGTTGCCTCCCAAGCAGTGTGTGCGCCTAAATCGAACCTTCTACATTTGGTGTTAGAAGTGGCTAGCGTTAGGTGTTATCCAAGTCAGTATAGAATGTGCACGATTACTACAACTTACCTTGACGCTTTCACACGACGGGGACGGCGGGAAAATCATCTTCCGGGCAGCCCCGGGGTCTGCAGCCCCGGTGAAGGAGGGAGATGGCGCTGCAAGCGGGGCAGCAGGACGCACATCACGTCGCTGCTTCGCTGCCATCGAGAGAGAGAGCGCCGGAGCTGGAGGAGCGAGGACGCCGCCGCTGCTGCGGGTGCCTGGGCGGGAAATTCGCGCGGGAAATTCGCGCGGGAAATTGCGCGCGCTGCTGACACCTTTGCGGCCAGTCGGGACGCGGTTCCCGCCAAAACGGCGTTCCTGCCATTTTCAACACCTGCGGAGGGAGATTTTCCGCCATCTTGGTGGCATCCTGTCGAAAGAGGATGCCGTGCTCACCATCCAAGATTCTTCAAGTTCCACCATGCCATCCTCCGTCCCTCAGTCTCGAAGGTGAGTCGTGACACAATGCACCCGGTCCTAAAAACACACCTCACCCATCTTACGCACGCCAGGTTGTTTTTGCGTCTTGTTTTTTTTGATTGCTGGGTTGTGGTACGTGTTTTTCTGGCTGTGTGAGTGCAGAATGAACGCGGCGTCTGTGCTCGTGTGTTGCTGTGGAAATTTTTTTTTGCGTGCAGTTACTGGATCGTTATCTTCATGTGGCAGTTAATGATTAATTCGTTGTCGGGTGTCCAGAGCTCCGTTAACATCATGTGGGTTGCCGTGTTAATGACTCGCGTTGTTACATCGTTTTTGTTGTTGCGGAGTCGCGATTGTTATTAGGTATACTGAATGGAGCTTCGCTTGTGATTGTCAATGTGTGACTGTCAGACACTTTGATCGTCATTGTTGCGAAGGTACAGACCGTATAGAGCTTTGCTCGAGAGTGTTAACAGTGTATGGACTGTTGGGTACTTGCTTGTGATTAATTACTATGTACGGATTGTCTGGAGTATTGCTTGTATGTGTTGTGATGTTGTGAAATTGCGATTGTGCGTGGGATGACTGAGTGTTGCGTGTTTCTTGAGTTGGATGTCGAAGCCCCGTGGAAATCCCATGGTTGCGGTTGTGTGGATTTTTGAATGACATGACCGGTGTGGTTCGAACTCGCTGATGGGTTCGAGGGTGCCCCTTGGGTTCTGTGTGGATCAGGGGTGCGTTGGGCTGTGGATTGCCGCCAGATGGCATCGCTTTCTCCGCTCGATTGTGTACAGCCGAATGCTGCAATGCGAGCCTGGTGAGAGACACGCTTTAAAATTCCCCCCAATATGGCAGACGCGTGCTATTGGTTGTGACGCCGCGTCGGAAAGGCGGTGGGGTAGTAACATGGAAATTTCCCCCGATATGGCCGACGTGCACGGTTTTAGGATGGAGACGCCACGTCGGAAAGGCGTGGGGTGCTAACGGGTGACATGTAATGCCTGTGGTGGTCCTCAGTGAGGGCTGCTGGGACACAAGCGTGGGAAACCGCGGAGATGTTTGCGCGTTGGGCCGCCATTTTGTGCGAGCGTGGGAAGCCGTGGGGACGCGGGTTGCGCATGCGGCCGCCATTTTGTACATACACGGGTGGCCTCGGAGATGTGGGGTTTTCATGTGTGAACTATTTCTGGGCAAGACCAGGCGTTTTTTTTTTTCTGCCACGTCGATTTTACATAATTTGTAACAAAATGTAGATACTGAGGCAACCCTGAAGTGCGACTACTTTGCCCAGTACATGGGTCACCCTGGAAGCATGACTTCCTTGACCCGGGATGTTGTACAATATCCAACGTTGTACCTTTGGGTGCAGCATACTGGCTTGAGCTTGAAGCATGACTTCCTTGAGCCAGTACATGGGTCGACCCTGAAGTGCGACTTCTCGACCTGGGACGTAGGGAGACGTCCAGAATGTTAAGCGGTGATTGTAGGTGGTTGTTAGACTTTCAGTCTTCGCCCTATTGCCACCTGTGGGGTGGAACGGTAGCAGAGCGATATGAGACCCTGCCATCCATGGGGTGGTTGTGTGATTTTGGTTTGATTACCAGTGTTGGTTGTGCATCCAACGCGTCGGAATATGTGTATTTTTGTTTTTCTTTCTTCCACCGGGCGAAATACGACCATCTCCACTTCCCTGGGCCGGGTGGCTGTTGTGTCCGACGAGCTGAGACGCGGGCCCGTGGTGCTGTGCCTCAGGAGGTAGTTTCTTCTCGTCACAGGATTCCTGCACCTGCCGACCTTGGAGTCGCCGGTTGTGCTGACCGTATGTGGACCTGAAGGGGGGGATTAGAGTGCCCGTACGTCATTCCTGCTCATCCTGTTGCCCAACTCCTGGAGAGGGGCCGTGCCCTTTTTGGGCCTTTTTCAAAGTTCCCCCAGGACATCCAGGGAGACCGTGCTTGCCTCCCCTGTGGGCTCGGCCACGCGAACTCGTTCGAAGACTGGCCGCTGTGCATGACTCTCACACCTTGTTGATTGCCTTCACCGTTGTCAAACAGTGACTTTCATATGTCGGTGCGTGCGAACAAATTCACACAGATGGGCTGTTGTTGTTGGTTCCCCTCGTCCCATACGTTCTTCCCTTCCCCCCTCTCGGTGCGTGTACATATGTTACTAGCGGTAATTATTATCGGTCGCCGGTTATTTATTGATGTTGTTGTTGGAGGCACACTGTTTTTTTCTGTATTGTCACAGCCAGGACGGCTGTTTTTTTATGCGGGGGAAGGTGATGTAGTGATTGTAGCATCACTACTGTGTATACACGCACACGTGTGACATCACTATGCCGGGAGCGTCACTACCACGTGGGTCTATACACACACATGACGTCATCCCGGCTGGAGACGGGAATGACGGCAGGTCCGGTTCGGGACTGGGGAGGCCACGGGGGGTGATGTGAGGCCGTGGCACTCTTTGTGATCCCGGCTGGAAACGTGACCGGATCCCTTTGGGGGCCGGGGGGCACGTGGACAGCAGGGGGGCTTTGAGAGGGTTCTCGAAGGGAGGCGTGGCCGAGGTGGGGCCCGGGCATGCCGAGCCCCATATAAGCAGCCTCCTCACGAGGTTCGGGGCTGCCCGTGTCAAGAATGAAGATGCATCGTGAAGACGCCAAGAAGAGTCAAGACTCCAGTCAGCGGACCTGCCAGTAGCCCACCTGGCTGGGTCACGCTAGAGTAGCTGAGAGTTAGAGAAGTGTGTGTTAGCTAGAGTACACATAGTGTGGTGACCACCGACCTAATGTACAGTGTTATAATACTTACTGTTCTAATAAATGAGTGCCTCCCAAGAAGTGTGTGCGCCTAAATTGAACCCACTACACATGTATCGTAAGCATTTAGAGTCGGAATGAATCGATGGATAGACGCGGTGTACCTACAGCCCTAATCAGTCTCCCTGTCCTACACAGGAATCGCGCTCTCAGTCTCCAGGGCGCTCACAACACGGCCCAGCCTCGGCTCACGGGGGAGTGGGTGGGGGGGGAGTGGGAGCTGTGGAGGGGTGGGTGGGGGGTAGCGGGGGGAAGGAAGGACCCTCCCTGCTCACCGGGGTTCTGAGCGAGCTCGTGGTCGTAGTTATGGAAGCACTCCATATTGTTGAAGCAGCTGCTGAGCGCGCATTCTGCACAGTGGACGTACAGAGATGCGACTGAAAAACGCTCACACACAAAGGCACTCACAACAATGACAGCGCGCTCTCGAAGAACAGTGACAATTATTCAAACCAGGTAAACCTTGCTCAGTCTGGCGCTTATTCTTTAGGACGGTCCTGCATTGTGATGTTAGCTAATTTCAAACAATAATACAATATCTGTGTACAATATTTCACAGACATAAATGTCCGTGACTCTGAAGCACGGGGGTTGTTAGTGGTCAGGTGAAGTTTGGGAAGTGCTTTGATGGTTTTGGCGATGGTGGTAAGTTTGTTCAGGTTAAATAAAGAGACCAACTGTGCTCTTGGCTCCTGTATTAGACACTCGAGTTGGCCAGTAGTGGCCTTTACCAAGTTGTGGCAAGAGCCAGTTGCCTCTCAAGGCTTTTTTTATGATGGTGGAAGTCGGGCCTGGGCAATTGAGATGGCATGGGAACACCAACGGATGGGTCACGCTGGAGACACGACAGAGGAGGTGTGGATGGGTGGGTGAGGGTTGGTCAGCCGTGGTGAGATTGGAGGAGAGATACTCACCCACAAGGTCGTCGGAGGCGTGCGGCCGCTTCAGCAGGGCTTCAGCTGCATTGGGAGGAAGGGAGAACCACAAGCCACGCACCGCTAGTACAGCCGCCTATGAAGGCTGACGTGTCACATGAGTGGGTCGTGTGGCTACCCAGTGCTGATGTTTACACATTGAACAACGGAGGCCCAGGACTGGTTCAGAGATTACTCCCCACTGATTGCTACCGTGGTCGAGCATCAATCTCAGGTCACCAGGTTCAGAGCACGGTGCGCTAACCACTGCACCACCACTCATCCAAACAGCCAGGCACCCCCGGTCTCACACATACCCCGCTGTGACCCCATCTCCACTTCCACGTCCGGTGGGGCTCCCCTCCTCACACTGACACCACACAGCTCAGGCTATCAGCGCGATGCAGTACGATACACGAGCGTCTCCTTGGGCAGTGGAACACACACCGGGAGTGCGTGCCGCTCTACTGCACGGTGCCTGACAATTTGCCTGAAACGCATGGGGAGCGGTTCTTCAGGCCGTATGGGAATTGTTCAAAACCCCTCAGTTCCTTGCAAGCCTCGCCAGTGCTCACGCAGCACACACACATTGTGTTCACAGGAGCTACTGCATAGGAATGCAACCCGTGTGGTGTTTTACATTTCACAGCAGCAGATGGAGTGGCACTTTTTGCTGAATCTCACAATGGCGAAGAAACACATTTTATCAACCACCATATTGTATCGACTTTTCTTATTCCTAAAGTACTTTATATAATTAACTTCAAGACTGTACTAATGACGACCCCTACGTAGCTGTGCGAGTTAACGACTTTATTTTATGGGAGACACAATTCAGGCATTACTGGGCATCATTTTGCGACATTCACAGTGGAAGGCTCTGTAATTAAGGGGGAGCTGAAGTGGATGCAAAACAATTTACAGTCAATTTGTGGACAAAGGTCTCCCCACGCCGTGTCGGTCATGGGTGTTGTTTGACCATACTTCACCACCCTGGTCATTGTAGGTTCGTGAAGGTGCCAGGACCGGTTAAGATGCCACTTTCCGCCGACGTTCGCCGTGGCGTGGGAATGGACCTCGGGCCGCAGAGTTCACATCGCGGTGGTGCGCCGATCACCGCTACGGCTACGACTACGCGCTGCGCCTGTGGCTATGGACAGCAGCGGCTTCTCCCCTGCGAGGGAGCGAGGATCACGCCGGATTGGCCCTGAGCGGTGCCACTGGGCAGCCAGCACATGGAGCACACTGACTATAGCGGGGGATCAGCCCCTCAATGCGTTTACTACTGTTCAATTCCCGCAACGTGGTGGTGATTCTATGGGTACTGAACCGAACTGTGTTGACCCGCCCAGCTGGGATTTGAGCTGGCAAGCTTCCACTTGTGAGTGACGTCCTGTGACCGTGGCCCATATCTGAGCCCTCTACCACTCGTGAATAAGCGAAGCAGGCGATGCTGCGTGTGGGTAACTGGGCTTTCTCTAGACGCTAAATTCGCTCTCTCTCTCACGGCTGTTTTCTTATTTGCTTGTTTGAAATGGTCACGTCCCAAAATGGTTTGTGAATTTGACATGAGGACTTTGACGCACGAACATCGCACTCTTCAAACAGAAACTCGCCACAGGAGTTTCATGTCCTACACTAAAGACCGTGCAGTAAATCTCGATTTGAAGCTTTCGTGACTGCAAGGATTCATATTCTTAAGTTTTTTCGGTAAAGTCACGTGGGTAAAAAATACAAAATAAAAATAATAGAAATAATAATAGAAATAAAATAATAAATCACGATGTTTCGGAAGCAACACAAGTCTCCGTCATCAGGTGGGACCGTCACAGCTAAATTTACTGTATCAAGTGAGGAATAATCCAAGAGGCAACCTCTTAAATACAAGTTAAGGGGGAGGGGGGCTTATCTGAATGTGGTAGCCAGGGAATGGAACAATGGGGGGTGGGGGGGCGACGGGGCTAAAAGAGAATCCCGAGTCTTTTAGCAGAGTCCAACGTACCGGGACGCAGGAGGATTATGCCGAAGACGCGCTGCTGCCTTCTGACAGCCCACGGGGGAGGACCGAGGGCGTGCCTCCCTCAGCGCAGTACGCCGGCCATCCATCGAACACCCCGCCGCCGTCGCAGGAGACGTTACGCACGACACACGCGCGTGTCGCCGACCTCCTGCAGGCTGCAGCATCTTTTTTAAACAACCTGCATCTCGGCGGACCAGCAGCTGAAATCGCCATCGCGGCCTCACCGTCAGCAACGCCCGCGGACGATTCAAAATTGGCTGCTGTTACGACTCGCCAATCGGCGTCCATTTCCGCGTCATTGCCTGCGCGGCAGCCACAAGCGGCCGCCGTTGCCACTGTACTGGCTGCTCCCACCACACCGACTGCCGGCTCGTCTACGAAGCCACAGTTGTTACAGCAGAGGCTGCCAGCGCTCAAGGAGTTTTCCGCTTCAGAAGGCGACTGGGCCGCCTTCCAGCGCAGGTTCACCACAAGCGCTAAAATGTCGGGGTGGTCAGAAGAGGTGGCGCTTCAAGCTCTACCATCGGCACTCGACGATGAAGCGCTGGCGGCCTTCCTCACTGTGCCGCCTGCAGATCGCGCCACCCCGCAGCAAGCGCTTCAGCAGCGACCATCCGCCACCGCGTCGTGGATAGACGGCGCAGGGAGCACGAAACCCCCCTTGCCTACCAGAGCTCCCTGCTAAAGTTGGCGAAGGCAGCGTACCCCAAGATGGGGGAGGAGCGAATTGATACCCTCGTCATGGAGAAGATGGCAATGGACCTCCGATACATACCATCGATTAAGCGGACATTAACTCGTTACAAGTGGCTAAACATATACAGGCCCATCTCTTCTTCCAACGCCATGCCACTCCACGGGTACTCCCTTGCTAGTCACTGTCTACGCGTTGAGAATCCCTGTGTATTGTCTATATAGACGAATGTGTCTCCTTGCTAGTGACTGTGTACTCCTTTTAAATACTGTAGCTGTGTAGTGTCTGAGTAGTTACGTGTACTCGCATGATTATCGCTGTGTACGCCTTGTTAATCCCTGTGGAGTTTCTATGTAGTCCCGTGTACTCCCTTGCTCGTCGCTGTGCGCCCCTTGCTATTCCTCATATGTTCTATATAGACACACGTACTGCCCTAAAGCCACTGTGTACGCCTTGTTAATCCCTGTGTAGTTTCTATGTAGATGCGTTTGCTTCTTTGCTACTTACGAGCTGTCTACTCCTGGTTAATCCCCGTGTAATTATTATCATTAAATAATAAGATTGCATGCATACGGTGCTACACATTTAATGGGTGTGATCATCGTGGTGCTTGGCAGGGTGGATTTTTTTTCTAGAGCCCTCAACTCACCAATGGGCGGTTAAGAGTCCTCATCCGGGTCAAGGTGTTGCCTCATCACCCTCCAAGGTCGATAAAATCGCTATCACGTGGTAGAAAGCCAACATGAGTCATCTTTGGATAGACTGTGGCCATGGCAATGATGTGGGATTCCCGCTGCTGCTACTCACAGTTGCTGGTGCAGAGGAGCAGCACTGAGATTCAGCAAGAGGACCCCGACTATTTCGTATCAATGTGTGCTTTCGTGTTATTGCATTAACACAGAAGCTTCAGTTGGACCCAAACAATCATTTCAAGTGACCGCACAACTTAGCGATATGAGGTCACTTGCCACGGAGTGAGCTTGGATATAGTAGACAGATAAATGTATGTCTTTGCCCAGCTAAAATTGACTGAGTAAAGGACATTTCTGTAATGCGGACCTTTTCAGATGTTTAAACCAGTGACAAGGTTCACATTACACATTTTCCATGTCTAATTGTGTGATTTATTTTCCTTTGCAGTACGTTTTGTCAGTCCATGCTACCGGCTTCCATATCCGATTTCTCACCTTGTAACACCAGACTTAGGGCAACAGACTGCAGGTGGCAGCATTGTCCTTTACAGCCGCATGATTGATGGCTTGCGTGATTGCGACTACTTTCATGACTCAATGTTTTTACAATTATTTATTCACATAAACATTTACAGTCTCAGCCTGTTCCTGTACCACGACAAAGCAATGGTAGGATACATGAAACATAGCTACAAGGCAAGATTAGAGCACCAGAGCTGTAGCGTGTGAGACAGTCACCAAGCTAAAGTGATTATGATTTCAAGATGGGTCATCAGTCATGCATGATCACTGCTGGATGAAGGCCTCCCTAATCCGTGACAATCTCTCATGGTTTTCCAATGCAACAATTCATTTAGGTCCTGCACACGATCAAACATCCTTGCTCCATCTCCACGATGGACGTAATTCCATGCATTTTCTAGGCAGCATCTCTTCCACTGATTTGTCCCGCCCAATCCATTCAATGTGCTTATTTTTTCGTATATACAGTGAGGGAAAAAAGTATTTGATCCCCTGCTGATTTTGTACGTTTTCCCACTGACGAAGAAATGATCAGTCTATAGTTTTAATGGTAGGTTTATTTGAACAGTGAAAACAGAATAACAAAAAAATCAAGAAAAACGCATGTCAAAAATGTTATGAATTGATTTGCATTTTAATGAGGGAAATAAGTATTTGACCCCCTCTCAATCAGAAAGATTTCTGGCTCCCAGGTGTCTTTTTATACAGGTAACGAGCTGAGATTAGGAGCACACTCTTAAAGGGAGTGCTCCTAATCTCAGCTTGTTACCTGTTTAAAAGACACCTGTTCACAGAAGCAATTAATCAATCAGATTCCAAACTTTCCACCATTGCCATGACCAAAGAGCTCTCCAAGGATGTCATGGACAAGATTGTAGACCTACACAAGGCTGGAATGGGCTACAAGACCATCGCCAAGCAGCTTGGTGAGAAGGTGACAACAGTTGGTGCGATTATTCGCAAATGGAAAAAACACAAAAGAACTGTCAATCTCCCTCGGCCTGGGGCTCCATGCAAGATCTCACCTCGTGGAGTTGCAATGATCATGAGAACGGTGAGGAATCAGCCCAGAACTACACGGGAGGATCTTGTCAATGATCTCAAGGCAGCTGGGACCATAGTCACCAACAAAACAGTTGGTAACACTACACCGTGAAGGACTGAAATCATGCAGTGCCCGCAAGGTCCCCCTGCTCAAGAAAGCACATATACATGCTCGTCTGAAGTTTGCCAATGAACATGTGAATGATTCAGAGGACAACTGGGTGAAAGTGTTGTGGTCAGATGAGACCAAAATGGAGCTCTTTGGCATCAACTCAACTCACCGTGTTTGGAGGAGGAGGAATGCTGCCTATGACCCCAAGAACACCATCCCCACCGACAAACATGGAGGTGGAAACATTATGCTTTGGGGATGTTGTTCTGCTAAGGGGACAGGACAACTTCACCGCATCAAAGGGACGATGGACGGGGCCATGTATCGTCAAATCTTGGGTGAGAACCTTCCCTCAGCCAGGGCATTGAGAATGGGTCGTGAATGGGTATTCCAGCATGACAATGACCCAAAACACACGGCCAAGGCAACAAAGGAGTGGCTCAAGAAGAAGCACATTAAGGTCCTGGAGTGGCCTAGCCAGTCTCCAGACCTTAATCCCATAGAAAATATGTGGAGGGAGCTGAAGGTTCGAGTTGCCAAACGTCAGCCTCGAAACCTTAATGACTTGGAGAAGATCTGCAAAGAGGAGTGGGACAAAATCCCTCCTGAGATGTGTGCAAGCCTGGTGGCCAACTACAAGAAACGTCTGACCTCTGTGATTGCCAACAAGCGTTTTGCCTAAGTCATGTTTTGCAGAGGGGTCAAATACTTATTTCCCTCATTAAAATGCAAATCAATTTATTAAATTTTTGACATGCGTTTGTCTGGATTTTTGTTGTTGTTATTCTGTCTCTCACTGTTCAAATAAACCTACCATTAAAATTATAGACTGATCATTTCTTTGTCAGTGGGCAAACATACAAAATCAGCAGGGGATCAAATACTTTTTTCCCTCACTGTACATGGCCCCCTTCCTGTCTCTTCATTCATTATTTTTTAAATGCCTATCTCCATGCTTTCTCAATTTTCAGCACGAGATCAAACCTTCTATAACTGCCCTAGGTATTCAAACTCGAATGGGCTTTTCAGATGTATCATCTGTTTACCTAAATTGTACAAACTGAGTTCAGGAAAGGTTTCTCTCCCATCGACCACATACATACTATTAATTAGATTCTGGGACAGACTACTTATAATCAAATACCATTGTGTGTAGCTACATAATAAAACACATTAGGAAAATGTAACTCTACTCAAATGAATTACGAAAATAACCAAATATATATTGAACAGGCACGCTATTACCAATACATAAAGGTGGATTTGCAGATAAACCGTGTGATGGATTAACTCGAGATGGCAACATCACAGCAATGAATACATCCTCTTTAGCACGGTATGACCACTCAAACTTTACAACTTTCATGTGAAAAGTGCACTTGCCACATACCCTAAATGCGTCAAACATTTAACAACTCAATTAAACTAAACCCACTTGACAAAGTCCACATTTGGCACAAGGACATGAGGTGGAGAGGTAATAACGCGACATCACGGGGTGAAGAAATGTCCGTGGTCTCCTTGGTGTTGCATGTGGACTGTGGTGGGCCACTATCCTCACCCCTCTCACGTGTCTGTAATAAACCATATGCTGAACGGGGATGTGTGCTGAGAAAACGAGTTGTGTTCCAGCACCAGGTGCACGACTGATTGTGTTCATATTATGGAGCCAATAACCTGAAAGACCTTATATTAAAAGTGCTCAACTTATATCTCATAGCAATCCAAAGTTACCTGGTTGTCAATTAATGTTGAGACCATATCGTAGACTAGTCTTTGCCCATAACTCCATTAATATTTCCAATGCAACGGCCCAAATTGTCAAAAAAATATATAAGGAAGTATATTAAAGGCTAGACTCAAGGGATTGTCATACACAATAAAATAAACATTGGAATTTAAAAATAATTGGGTACAAATTTATATATTTTAAATGTTATTGGTAAATAAAATGCGCAAAAGCACAATCTTTATCTACAATGTTCTCTAAAACTATGATCCAGACGCAAAATGACAAGTACTTGTTCAATCACCAAAGGTCAAAACTCTCCTTGTGCCGCCAGATCCCTTGAGCACTGTAAAGAACTTCAAGTCGGATCCCAATCCCCTCTCTTCCCCTCGAACTTCTGAAATTACCGCAATCTCCAGAAGCCTTGCCACTTCTCTTATCAAGGCTTGCTTCCTGATGAATCCAGGACTCTGCCCACACGGTACATGGTACTTGCCCTATGAATTATAGCACATGTCCTCACTTCATGGGCCCCAGAACCCATATTTAACTAGCAACCCCAACGGCCCGTCTGCACGTCCCTCACAGCCAGCCAGCCAGCAAAACTTTGATTCTTACATAGAACCATATCTCTCTCCACCGTTCAGGTGCCTTCTCTGTACTGTAATCCACTGTATCAAGATTTCTCACGATGTCTCTGTGTCTATCAGCTTCTCTCTTCCCCTGCCCCCTCTGTACTGTAATCCACAATGTATCTAGATTTCCTACATTGTCTCTGTGTCTATCAGCTTCTCTCTTCCCCTGCTCCCTCTGTACTGTAATCCACAATATATCTTGTTCTGCTCCATAGCAGGAGTGGGGGTGTGAGTACACAGGAATTTCCTGTTTTGATGTTGAGTTTAGTCACGTGACCATGAAGTTCCGATTTGACAGCCTTTCAGCCACGAGGCTGGGGGTCCGCCATTACACCGAGTTCAAGATGGCGGCACACATCGCGTCCCAGTGAAGCCAGCTGTAATTGGACATTGTGGGACTTTAAGAAGCATTGTCTGTAAGTTCGTTTATGTTCTTGTAATACTGGGAATGCTGTTATGTTAGATTGACCGTTATAATGCTGTAAATGTCTTTATAATGCTGTTAAATTGTTATGATAAATACGAGGCCTAGTTGACAACGAAGCCTGCAACTTTCCTTATTGTGAATGTTACTTGTAATTTAATAAGTCGAGTCAAACTTGTACCCAAGTAACTATATTGCGATCTTGAGAGCAAGGATGACGAAATGTCTCATTCATAGTGCAGTGTTATATGCAGTGCTGTACAATTGGGGTGCAGTGTGATGATTGCACGATGTGCCTTTGTTTAACACAGCAGCTTGTTCTCTTGTATAGCTGTTCAGTGCTGTTGTGGGTGCCTGGTCCATCCAGGATCTATTGTTGAGAAACGTGTTATCGAGGACAATGTTGTGATGCTGTAGTGTTCTTCAGAGGTGTGGACTCGAGTCATGTGACTTGGACTCGAGTCAGACTCGAGTCATGAATTTGATGACTTGCGACTCGACTTGGACTTGCATAACAATGACCTTGTCCCACCTCTGGTGTTCATGCATTGTGTTGATGTTCCCAAGTATTAACAGATGGTGTATCTGTGCTGTGTTTTTCCATCAGTTTTACCTCGTTCAATTCAATCACGTTTGGAGTCGGATGTTCACCCTGGCTCTGAGGGTTTATTGGATGCGAAGTTAACTACTCGGATAGCGGTGCAACGCAGCGCACAGCGAGGCCGAGACATATCTCGATTTCTCACGTTGGCTCTGTGTCTATCAGCTTCTCTCTTCCCGTGCCCCCTCTGTACTGTAATCCACAATGTATCTAGATTTCTCACGTTGTCTGTCTCTATCAGCTTCTCTCTTCCCCTGCCCCCTCTGTACTGTAATCCACAATGTATCTAGATTTCTCACGTTGTCTCTGTGTCTACCAGCTTCTTTCTTCCTCTGCCCCCTCTTCTACCACTCCCTCTATTATTTCCCCCTCTCCACTGTCTCACCCACTTCCCTCCCTGCGCTCTTTATCCCACCTTTCTCACTCTTCCTCACCTCTCACCCTCGCTCTTCTCATTCCCACCTCTCCCGTTCCCATCTCAATCTCTCTTGCCGCTCCCTAATCCTCACTCCCACTGATTGTCGCTTTGCCTCTCTCTGCGTTTCATGCCCTTTCACTATCTCCCCACTCCTCTCCACTCCTCTCCATCTCTTCCTCATCTGTTCCCCTTCCGCACCTCCCTCTGCTATCGCCTTGCGTGAGACACGTGGCTGGGGTGGAGGGTGGGTGGGGAGCAGCACGACATTCTTTGTGAATTAAAAATAAAATTTCCACCATGCACCATGTAAAGGCTACGTAATGCGTTCACTCTTTTATATATTTCGATTATTGAAAAAGCCTTCGCCACAGGTTAGATGACTATATTTTTGAAATTACAGCCAAAACTCATGCGTGGGTATGGGGTCATAATTGGTCGACAGCCAGGTAACGTTAGACTCGCCGAGACAGAAACTGCAGCATTTATTGCTTCGAACCTTTAAGACGAGTTCTGTCAGGAGTGGCATAATGCATTTGCACAGGGCATATAACTCACCTCTGTGCCTGGGTTCTAGTACCCATACACCTGTACGCAGGTACATGAGATAGTCCATAGAGCTACACTATGTTCCTCTACCTCCAGGTACCTATACAACTATATTCAGGTACATACAAAAATTCAAAGAATAACGCTCGGTATCCGTGCTGCACACCTTTAGACGGGAGAGGTCATGCCCACACACTGTGCTGTATCTGGTCAGACTGGCAGGGCAGCTGTATGGGCTGGGCTTCTCAGGAACAGGCGAGGTAACAACACTGCGACTGTTGGAAAGCCCCTAACGTACCTGCGCACCCGGCTTCCCGATAAGGGGACTGTTTGTAACGCTTTACTTTGACCCTCAGACCCAGTCGTGGTGTTGTAAAGAACACAAACTCGTGGGCACTCCGGCCTCGTGTTGAATAAGTTCACGTCCTGTATTGGCAAACACAAAATCCCACCCATATATTCTTAAATAAAGCAGTCCTGTTGATCTGATTGGAGCGTCTCTCCCAATTGTTTGTAGCCTCTTATCAGCAGCAGTGTGAATGTGGAATGTGGAATTTCCACTGCTGGCTCATGGCCACAAATGAAAATTAATGCCACCGCAGTGCTCAGATAGAGAGGCAATTTTACTTTGGATTTTTGGTCTTGAGTGTTTCAACTGCATACCAAGGAACCTAAATCTGTCTTTGGCCTTGGTGACTCATGGCGACGCAAATATCCCGAAACTCGCTCTCAAGATATTTGTAATGTTTATAATGTTAATTAATTCTGTAATGTTCGAGCATGACAAACGTATGCAATGTACGATGTGTACACAATGGTACGAGTAAATGAGCTTGCGAGAAAAACTATAATTGTTACTTATTTATCCAGGATATCCACAATGAGCCATAAAACTATTTTTTTCAGGAGGGTACTGCATTGCATTTTTATTTTAAGATGTTTAGGAAATTGACGATGTTTATACAAGTGGGAAGACACCAGAGCATCAGGAGAAAAGCCACACGCACCAGGGGGCAACACTCTATCCCTGTACTGATGGAAACAGATGGCGGTTAATCCACTTGCTGTACCGCCTTCTCCTGGCGAGCCAGGGTATGGCACCTCGACGCCCAGGGGAAGGGAGTTTCACGACACTTGTTTGATCCACCAACCCTTGCCTCCGCAGTGCTGGATTACAGGCTGTCTAACTAAGATGTCCATCATCACCATGACAGACACTCGTCTACATGACAGTATCTTACATAAATATTTGTCATCCACTTTAATAATCGTGGGAAATGTTATGAAAAGAATAAATATTTCTATCTTATTTTGAAAAATGTGCACGTCGAGTACCAGAAATTGTAGTGAATTCAAATATTTGATTCATGAAAACAGCCCAAACTCAACAGCGAACCGTGGTGCAGTCTTAGAGTCGCCACATCACATGGCTGTCAACCCCACTCAAGGGATTGTGGTATTACATCGAGCCATTGGGTGGCGTTGTGGTACAGTAGTCAGCGCACATTCATGTGAGTTCAATTCAATCCACGGCTAACATGAGTGGCGTGTGATATCTAAACCATCCACATGGCATGGGGAAGCCTTCATCCAGCATTGGATCATGCAGATAAGACTGTGTATCTCTACCCAAAGACAAAGATCCCCCATATAGCCTTAACAGTATGTCAGGGCGAGTGCTGTTGCTAGCACCTATGGGGCCGTCCATAAACGACGTCACGCGATTTTGGACGATTTTTGATCCCCCCCCCCCCCTTCGTCACACGGCGTAACAAAGAGTTAGACCCCCCTCAAATATGACGTCACAAAGTTCTGCCCCCCCCCCCCCCCAAAAATAAACATGCTTCAAATCGCTTTAAACTATTGTCATGGTAGTGCGTATTTAATGTGGCGCTGCCCTCTGATGTTGTAGGAGAAAACATTTATAAAAAAAAGTCTATTTCATTAAGTAGAACGTGTTGTTTATAATTAAAGTTGCGCATTTTGATGTGACGTCACATTTCTCAAACCCCCCCCCCCCCCATCGTCACACATCGTCATGTCTGACCCCCTCCTAGGTGCATGACGTCATTTATGGACGGCCCCTGTGACGGCCAGCACGGCACACGAGGGGGTTGGTGGCCAGCACCAGGTCCGGCCGCCTTTGTCTCCAGAGCCGCGACATTTTTAGACACCGCACCAGGTGCTCATTAGATGCTGAGTTGACCTAGGGCAGGGGTCTGCAACCTTTAAGACATAAAGAGCCACTTGGACCCGTTTCCGAAGGAAAAAATAAACTGGGAGCCGCAAAACCATTGCAACATTTAAAACAAATATAACACTGCATATATTGTTTCTTACCTTATTGCTATATACAGGATCGTGCAGTCAGCTGTCAATCTGAATAAAAAAAGGACTTTTTCACTTAATGTAAAATATATTTTTGCAAATTAATAGCTAAATTACCTGGTTAATGGGATTTTTGCTCCTGAACCTCAGTGCACAGTGTCTGCACATCAGGGCTGTAAGACGTCACCTTCATTTTCACACAGGCTTGCAAGCTGTCATCTGTGAGGCGTGATCGATGTTTGTTTTTAATATAGTTCATGTTGGAGAAGACCTGCTCACATACATATGTGGAGCCGAAGATCGACAGGACTCCAAATGCATACTTTTTCATGTTTATATAAGTGTTGGGGATGGCATTCCATGTTTCGAATACAAGTTTGTCCTGTTTGGGAAGGTTTTCAATATCACTCCATTTATGATTCTGAGCCAGAATGGCCTTCTGACGGGCAACATCCTCAAGAGTAGCGGTCAAGCATTTGAACTTGGACACCCATATATCTTTGTCGGCTATATCGGCCAGTTCCATCTCAAGATCAGGTTGACTTACACCTGCAAATGCAGTCATATTCAATAGGGATGGATCGATCGCCAGGGGAGTGACAGGGAAGGATAATGTCGTTTTTTCCTCTCTGAACTCACAGAATCGTTTCCCAAACGAACTTTGCATTGTGGTGATTGCAGACTTGAAATATTCCAAATTTATCGTATCATGACTTTGTTTGAACTCTCTCAAAGAGGGAAAGTGAGACAGTGTACCTCTCTGTAAATCTTTGACAAACACTGTCAACTTGCGCTCGAATGCCAAAACCTCCTCCAGCATGTGCAGGGCTGTGCCTCCTTTCCCCTGAAGGGTTGTATTTAGCGTGTTTAGATGTGCTGTCATGTCTACCATAAAATGTAATTTTTTCCAGCCACTCTGGCTGTTCCAGCTCAGCAAAGGTGAGCTCTTTGCTGCCCACGAAGGTTTTTACTTCTTCCAAACATGTGACAAAGCAACGGCAACGTTATTGCCTGTCACCGGGCGGGCAGTGTGGAGCGGAGCGGCGACCTGTCAGCAGCGGCAACGCCAGAGCAGGTGTCACAGTGCGCCTCCTCCCCTCGCTAGCATCCGCCCCGGAGCCGCGGTCAAGGTTCAAAAGAGCCGCATGCGGCTCCGGAGCCGCAGGTTGCCGACCCCTGACCTAGGGGAAGCCTAGAGCAGAAATCAAACTCGGGTCGCCGGGTTTGTAGCACAGCGCACTAACCTCTACACTACCGCTCCCCACTGTGTATCTACCCACACACCTGTACACAGGCACATAAGAGAGATCATGCAGCTTGTACCCCATAAAGATGTGTTCCTGATATTGGAAACATGCAATAAAATCCGAAAATTGGGCCGAGATACAAAATTTTGGTTGATCCAAATATTTATTTCAAATTGGTCGGTCTCTCCACGTAAAAATATACATTTTAAATTACACAACCCATTTGTCCCACGGCTTGAGAATATATTATTTCAGCAACATTGAAAACTCTGGACCGGTTTTGACAAAGTGCATCAACAGTAGTCAGGGTTGATTTCATCAGTGCAGGTGAACTCAGAATTATTTTATATTGTGTACAGGAGAACTCTTATCTGTGAGGATGTGCAGCAGCAATATTGCAGATCTTATTATCTGCGGGGTAAAAATTCGCCGATAACGCAGCAGGGCGATTATACTGCATAATTGCTCTTATCTGTCACTTGCTATAACATGATTAGTGACGTAACGTTCGGTACCCATTGGTGAGTCTGCAGGTCATAGGATGGATTTGTCATGCATCTCCAAACATCTCAGGTAATAGCAGATTTTAGCAGATTTTAAAAGCAACAATGCGGTGCTTCAAACCCCCACGGCTGTCTCTGTATCTCCGAGTAAGCAACTGAGACGGATATAGAGATACATAGATACATACAGATACTAAGAGCCCAAATATAGCCTTAACATACTGTCAGGGCAAGTGCTATCAGCAAGCACCAATGAGGGCCAAAACGGCACAAGAAGGGGTGGGGGGTTACCAGCACCACCCCGTGTGCACTTTGTCTCTCCAGTGGCAATGCTTATACACCGCACCAGCTACTCAATTGAGGCTGAGTCGACCGAGGCGCGGCCCATGACCGGTTCAGATATTCATTAGTGGTGTTGGCCGTAGGGCAGCTTGCTGAACCGCACACACATACATACTATGTATGATGGGTACACTATGGGTACAATCATAGATAACCATGGATAACAGTAAGACATCGGGCAACGGATAATAGGATAATAGGGCCGCGGATAAGAGGAATCATCCTGTGTCTGGTTGTGCTGCAGGGCGGCTCTGTGGGCTGGGTTTGTCCGCAACCCGCGAGCGAACAACGCAGCGAATGTCGGAAAGCCCCGAACTTACCCAGCGCCTGGTTTCCGAGCAGTGACTCAACGCGTGCTATAAATACCCCACGCGGAATGTGCCAGCAGGTAATAAAGCAGATGGATACCCAGTAAGCGCCTGTGGGCACCGCGTGTGACATGGATCAAACCCACGCGTATGAGGGTGATCTCTCAAAGCTCTGCGCAGATGGATTAATCCACAGACTCAATCAACTCGGTGGACCCGATCTGTATGTGGAGTCTACTTGGTGCTGCACTTCACGAGCCTTGCAGTCCCTATTTCAGAACCCCAGGCAAGCCCTTGTGGTCTCCCACCCGAGCGCTAACCAGGCTTGAGTCTGCTTAGAATGCGAGATCCGACAAGATCGGGCGTATAAAGGTGATTGCTGGAAGACAAATGGCGATGCAAATGCTGCTGTTGAGTATAAATCTAGAAGCGCAATGGGCCGTTGGCCTAAGGGGCCGTCCATAAAGACGTCACGCACCTTGGGGGGGGGGGGGCGTCAGACATTTGTGACGATGTGTGACGAGGGGAGGGGGGGGTTGAGAAAAGTGACGTCACATTAAAATGCGCAACTTTAAATAAATATAGAATTGTTATAACAACACTCCTACAACATCAGAGTGCAGCGCCACATTAAATACGCACTACAATGACAATAGTTGAAAGCGATTTGAAGCATGTTTGATTTTCAAAATGGAAATATGGTTTTGTGGGGGGGGGGGGGGGCAGAGCTTTGTGACGTCATATTTGAGGGGGGGGGGTCTGACTTTTTGTGACGCCGTGTGACGAGGGGGGGGGGGTCAAAAATCGTCCAAAATAGCGTGACGTCATTTATGGACGGCCCCTAAACAAAAACAATACATGTTTTGATATTGAGATATTTGCCGATGTACTTATTTTATCTAGAATTATCCATGACGTGCATAACGAGTTTTAATGTGAATAGTCCATACATCGTACAACGAAGCAATGCCCGATCTACAAATACGAAGGAGACATCACAGCGATACACTCAACTGCTTCTGACGCGGTTATCTGGTTTGACCACCCGAATGTGAAATTGCAGTTGTTGCTCTGCATCTACATCAGTCATAGAAAAGAAGCAGAATGGTAGCAGGGGGCACTCAGTAGCGCACCCATTGCCTGAAAATCAGGCATACACGGGGCTGCCTCATGTAGCTGCAATGTTCATGACTGTGGTGTCGGTGTGCGAGTAAAATGGTTCACGTATTTCACTCGCGCGTTCACGTGTCCAAGGACAACCCGACAGCCCGCGATGTTTGGTGGATTTATAAACCCGCTGTGACGTCAGTGAATTGCCTGATGATCCAATTGTGATTGTTTATTGAAGTAGCACCACACAAATGACATCATTATAAGCACGATACTCCTTTTACTTCATCCACTCAATCCATTTCCTTCATAAATCGTACGACAATTATTAGTAAGACATTATCTATCATTTCTATTTAAAGCTTTCGTGACTGCAGGGATTCATCTTCTTGGTTCTTTCGGTAAAGTCACGTAGAAGGGAAGTAATAAAATAATAAAAATAAAACATAATAAAACAATTCTCACGAAACGTCGTGAGAATTGTTTTATTATGTTTTATTTTTATTATTTTATTACTTCCCTTCTACGTGACTTTACCGAAAGAACCAAGAAGATTATCTATCATGCTAAATCTCTATTTTTTCAGTTTCACCTCGTATTCAAATTGTGCTGTTGGCGTCATGAGATGGGAAGTTGACTGGAACGAGGCCATCGGCTCGCTGGGATGGAGTCCACGCGTGTGCTGTGCTGCATTCTCCTGGCACCTCAACGCCCACGCAGAGGGATGTTCCACGATCTTTGTGCGATCCACCAATCCTCACCTCTACAGTGCTGGATTATGGGCGTGCGACACCAACGCCTGGCAAATAATATACACTCGACTGGGAATAATTCTAGATTTTATGAGGAATTTCAAGAATGATTCACCATGTTTCATGTACAAGCTACATTAAGTTTTCACTCGTGATTTCACTTTTAAATATATAACTTAAACCACCTTCGGCACAGGTTAAACGAATATTATTGAAATTGTAGCCACACCACATGAATTGGTATGGGGTCAAAATTGGTCAACATCCAGGTAACGTTAGACTCGCCGTGGGATAAGTCTGCAGCGTTTCTTGTCAAGAACATTGAAGACGAGGTCTGTCGGCAGTGGCTGCATGCATTTGCATTGGGCGGATTTCTCACATCTGCGAGTGGGTTCTAGAACTACACACAGGTACATGTGTGATGCCGCCGCCACGAAGCCGTTCGGCAGGCGCCCCATCCCCGACCTCGCCACCACCAAGCAACGGAGCCAACCCCTTGTCCCCCTCACCTCACCTCACATGAACACACCCGCACGCATTCCCCCCAATAGAGCTGGGAGGGGAGGACACCTGATCGACCGGTTTTTATCCGAGAAACCCTTATCGGGATTAACTCTCACGGTTTCCGGCGATCAGGGAATTGGATGACCTCCCCCGTGCTACGTTGCGCCACGGCTCGCCTCGGGGGAGCGCTGCGCAGAGCGGCGCGAGAGTGGGTGTCGCGTGTGTTCACTCCGTGTGTGATACAGGTGCGCGATCATAACTTGAGTAGTCAGTGTGGAGTTGGAGTGCACGGAGCTGTGTGTGTGTGTGTGTGCGTACGTTCGCTCCGGGTGGGTCGCAGGTACGCGATTAGGGAAAGGAGGTATCGTGGTAGCGTAAAGGGGACATAATACTACGCGGTATCTAACCATGCCTACTACGCGGACCCGCGGTGGAGCGGAATCCTCGGGCGACGGCTCCCACACCATGGGTGAGGAACCTAGCAGCGGTTCGCTTAGCAGCGGGGGGGCGATTGATGATGTTAGCCCGGCCGTTAGCATTATCGAGGGAGGGATCTCGGGGGCTAGCGACCCCCACACATGACATAATCCACAGAGCTACACTATGTTACTGTACCTATACAACTCCATGCAGGTACATATGGAAGTTCAAAGAATTACGCTGGGTATCCGTGCTGCAAACACCATTAGACATTGATAAGGGAGAGGTCATGCCCACACGCACTGTGCTGTATCTGGTCGGACTGGCAGGGCGGCTGTGTGGGCTGGGCTTCTCAGGAATAGGCGAGGTAACAACACTACGACTGTCGGAAAGCCCCTAACCTACCTGCGCACCCGGCATCCGGAAAAGGGGACTGTTTGTAACGCCTCACTTTGATCCTCAGACCCAGTCGTGGTGTTGTTAAGAACACAAACTCGTGGGCACTCCGGCCTCATGTTGAAAAGGTTCACGTCCTTGCATTGGCAAACACAAGATCCCACCAATATATATTATGAAATAAATCAGGCATGTTGGCCTGATCGGAGCGTCTCATCCAAATAATTGTAGCCTCTTATCAGCAGCAGTGTCACCATGTCAACTTACACACATGTACACATGTAAATTAGGGAGATCATGCAGCTATAGCGTGCGTTTGTACCCACACACCTGTACACAGGTACATTAGGGAGATCATGCAGCTACATCGTGCGTTTGTACCCACACACCTGTACACAGCTACATTAGGGAGATAATGCAGCTACATCGTGCGTTTGTACCCACACACCTGTACACAGCTACATTAGGGAGATCATGCAGCTACATCGTGCGTTTGTACCCACACACCTGTACACAGCTACATTAGGGAGATAATACAGCTACATCGTGCGTTTGTACCCACACACCTGTACACAGCTACATTAGGGAGATCATGCAGCTACATCGTGCGTTTGTACCCACACACCTGTACACAGCTACATTAGGGAGATAATGCAGCTACACCGTGTATCCGTACCCCCAGAGATATGTTCCTGATTTTGATGGATCCAAAAAAGATTCGAAAATTGGGCCGAGATACAAAATGTTGGTTGAAACAAATGTTTGTTTGTTTCAGATTAATCGGTCTCTCCACAAAAACAAAATGTTTATTGAAATCAATGGCCCCACTGCATTCTAAGAATACAGTACATAATTTCAGCAACATTCACCAAGGCAAGCAAACTCTGGACAAAGTGTTTCAGACAGGCTTTATTGAATCAATGCTGGTGACTTGAGGATTATTTTCTGCTATGTACAGGATAACTCCTCTCTTCTGTGGTGATGTGAAGAAGCAAAATTGCAGTTTCTATTATCTGCAGGGTTATCCACTATTTTACTCCTCTTATGCACGGGGTAAAAATTCTCGCATAACCCTTGGATAATATGATGGATTTTCCACAATACTCCTCTTATCCTTGCAAAAATTGTGGATAATGAGTAGTGACGTAACCTCTGGTACCCGCTGTTAACTCTGCGAGTAATAGGGTAGATTTGAGAAAAAAAATCGCAGGTAATAAGCAGAAGGGACACGTATCTGCTTCAAGGACATATGTCTCTCTCTATCTCCATATAAGCAAGAGATGGATACACAAACACACACAGATAGGAAGACATAGATCCCCCATATAGCCTTAACAGAATTGTCTAGCAAGTGCTGTTAGTAAACACCTATGACGGCCGACACGGAACATCAGCGGGTAGGTGGCCAGCACCACGCCCGACCACCTTTGTCTCCCTAATGGCAATGTTTGAGTCGACCTCGGGAAGGCCCATGACCGCTTCAGTTTCGTCACTGGTGTTGGCCGTGAGCAGGAATCTAGCTCGGGTCACCGGGTTCGTAGTGCAGCGTGCTCACAGCACGCACCCAGTCACACACACAATGTGTGATGGGTACATTATGGGTACAATCACCGATAACCAAGGACAATAGTAAGACATTTGATAACGGATAATAGGAGTTTTCGGGGACCCTACAGCCGCCACGGGTAATAGCGCCATAGATTAGAGGAATTCTCCTGTCTCTGGTTGGACTGCAGGGTGGCTCTGTGGACTGGGTTTGTCCGGAACCTGCGTAGGAAACAACGCCGCGACTGTCGGAAAGCCCCGAACTTTACCTGTGTGCCTGGTTTCCGTGCAATGACTCAACGCATTTCATGCATTATGAATGCCCCCTGCGGAATGTACTGGCAGACAATAAAGAAGCTACCCAGGCAAGTACCCATGGGCACTGTATGTGACATGGAGAAACCCCACGCAGATGACGGGAAAATCTCAAAGCTCTGCACTGATGGATAAATCCACAGACTCAATCCAGTTAGTGGATCAGATCTGTAAATTGAGTTTACGTAGTGCTGCACTTCACAACCCCTGCAGTGCCCAATCCAGAACCCCAGGCAGGCTCTGTGGTCACCCATCCAAGGACTTACCAGGCACCAACTTGCTTGGCCTGCGAGATCCGACAAGATCAGGCATATAAAGGTGATTGCTGGAAGGCAAATGCCGATGCAAATGCTGCTGTTTAGCATCGATCTAGAAGCTCAATAGTCAGTTGGCCTAAACAATAAAAATAATGATACAAATTTTTATATTGAGATATTAGGCCAATTATGTATTTTGTTGACTTGAATTCTCCAGTACGTGAACAACCAGTTTCAATGGTAATTGCGTGGTAGCAGGAGGCAGTCAGTAGGACAATCAATTGCCTTGTACACAGGGTTGCCTCATGTGGCTGCAATGTTCATGAATGTGTGCGGTGTGCGAGTAAAATGGTTCACATCGTTCACTCGACCATTCACGTGCCCTACGACAACCCGATAGCTCGCGATGTTTGTTGTATTTATCAACCAACTGTGACGTCAGTGAATTACCTGATGATCAAATTGTGATTGTTTATTCAAGTAGCGCCACACAAATGGCTTCATCATGAGCACAATACTCCTTTTATTAGTTCATCCACTCAACCTATTTCCTTCATAAATCGTACCACAATTATTAGTAAGTAATTATCTCTCATAATCAATCTCTTTTTTTCAGTTCCACCTTATTCAAATTGTGCTGTTGGCGTCATGAGATGGGACGTTGACTGGAACGAGGCCATTTGCTCGCTAGGATGGAGTCCACGCGTGTGCTGTGCTGCATTCTCCTGGCACATCAACGCCCACGGAGAGGGATGTTCCACAATCTTTGTGCGATCCACCAATCCTCGGTTCCACAGTAATGAATCATAGGCTTGCGATACCACTGACTGGCAAATAATATACACTCGACTGGGAATAATTCTAGCTTTTATAAGCAATTTCATGCATGATTCAAAGACAGATGCACGCATTTATTTGTGCATTTGAAACAAATGTTGCACCATATATCATAGACAAGCTACATGATGTTTTCTATCATGATTTCACTTTTTTCGATTATTTAAATCACCTTCGACACATGGGGTCAATATTGGTGGACAGCCAGGTAAAATTAGACTCGCCATGACATAAATCCGCAGCATTTCTTGCCAAGAACATTGAAGACGAGGTCTGTCGGCAGAGTGGCTGCATGCATTTGCATTGGGCGAATAACTCACGTATGTGAGTGGGTTTTAGAATTGCACACAGGTACATGACAGAATCCACAGAGCTACAACTCTGTTACTGTACCCCCGGGTACTTATACAACTCCATGCAAGCACTTACGAAAGTTCAAATAATTACGCTGGGTATCCGTACTGCACACACCTTTAGGTAAATTGATTCGGGAGAGGTCATGCCCACACGAACTGTGCTGTATCTGGTCGGACTGGCAGGTCTGCTGTGTGGGCTGGGCTTCTCAGGAGCAGGCGAGGTAACAACACTGCGACTGTCGGAAAGCCCCTAACTTACCTGCACACCCGGCATCCGGATAAGGGGACTGTTTGTAACGCCTCACTTTGACCCTCAGACCCAGTCGTGGTGTTGTAAAGAACACAAACTAGTGGGCACTCCGGCCTCATGTTGAATAGGTTCACGTCTTTGCATTGGCAAACACAAGATCCCACCAATATTTATTATGAAATAAATCAGGCATGTTGGCCTGATCGGAGCGTCTCACCCAAATAATTCTAGCCTCTTATCAGCAGCAGTGTCACCATGTCAACTTACACACATGTACACAGCGACATTAGGGAGATCATGCAGCTACACCGTGTGTTTGTACCCCACACCTGTACACAGGTAAATTAGGGAGATCATGCAGCTATACCGTGCGTTTGTACCCACACACCTGTACACAGGTAAATTAGGGAGATCATGCAGCTACACCGTGCGTTTGTACCCACACACCTGTACACAGCTCCATTAGGGAGATCATGCAGCTACACCGTGTATCCGTACCCCCAGAGATATGTTCCTGATTTTGATGGATCCAAAAAAGATTCGAAAATTGGGCCGAGATACAAAATGTTGGTTGATACAAATGTTTGTTTGTTTCAGATTAATCGGTCTCTCCACAAAAACAAAATGTTTACTGAAATCATTGGCCCCATGGCATTCTAAGAATACATAATTTCAGCAACATTCACAAAGGCAAGCAAACTCTGGACAAAGTGCCTCAGACAGGCTTGATTGAATCAATGCTGGTGACTTCAGGATTATTTTCTGCTATGTATAGGATAACTCCTCTCTTCTGTGGTGATGTGAAGAAGCAAAATTGCAGTTTCTATTATCTGCAGGGTTATCCACTATTTTACTCCTCTTATGCACGGGGTAAACATTCTCGCATAACCCTTGGATAATATGATGGATTTTCCACAATACTCCTCTTATCCTTGCAAAAATTGTGGATAATGAGTAGTGACGTAACCTCTGGTACCCGCTGTTAACTCTGCGAGTAATAGGGTAGATTTGAGAAAAAAAATCGCAGGTAATAAGCAGAAGGGACGCGTATCTGCTTCAAGGACATATGTCTGTCTCTATCTCCATATAAGCAAGAGACGGATACACAAACACACACAGATAGGAAGACATAGATCCCCCATATAGCCTTAACAGAATTGTCTAGCAAGTGCTGTTAGTAAACACCTATGACGGCCGACACGGAACATCAGCGGGTAGGTGGCCAGCACCACGCCCGACCACCTTTGTCTCCCTAATGGCAATGTTTGAGTCGACCTCGGGAAGGCCCATGACCGCTTCCGTTTCGTCACTGGTGTTGGCCGTGAGCAGGAATGTAGCTCGGGTCACCGGGTTCGTAGTGCAGCGCGCTCACAGCATCACCCAGACACACACACAATGTATGATGGGTACATTATGGGTACAATCACCGAAAACCAAGGACAATAGTAAGACATTTGATAACGGATAATAGGAGTTTTCGGGGACCCTACAACCGCCACGGGTAATAGCGCCATAGATTAGAGGAATTCTCCTGTCTCTGGTTGGACTGCAGGGTGGCTCTGTGGACTGGGTTTGTCCGGAACCTGCGTAGCAAACAACGCCGCGACTGTCGGAAAGCCCCGAACTTTACCTGTGTGCCTGGTTTCCGTGCAATGACTCAACGCTTTTCATGCATTATAAATGCCCCCTGCGGAATGTACTGGCAGACAATAAAGAAGCTACCCAGATAAGTACCCATGGGCACTGTATGTGACATGGAGAAACCCCACGCAGATGACGGGAAAATCTCAAAGCTCTGCACTGATGGATAAATCCACAGACTCAATCCAGTTAGTGGATCAGATCTGTAAATTGAGTTTACGTAGTGCTGCACTTCACAACCCCTGCAGTGCCCAATCCAGAACCCCAGGCAGGCTCTGTGGTCACCCATCCGAGGACTTACCAGGCACCAACTTGCTTGGCCTGCGAGATCCGACAAGATCAGGCATATAAAGGTGATTGCTGGAAAGCAAATGCCGATGCAAATGCTGCTGTTTAGCATCGATCTAGAAGCTCAATAGTCAGTTGGCCTAAACAATAAAAATAATTATACTAATTTTTATATTGAGATATTAGCCCAATTATGTATTTTGTTGACTTGAATTCTCCAGTACGTGAACAACCAGTTTCAATGGTAATTGCGTGGTAGCAGGAGGCAGTCAGTAGGGCAATCAATTGCCTTGTACACAAGGTTGCCTCATGTGGCTGCAATGTTCATGAATGTGTGCGGTGTGCGAGTAAAATGGTTTACATCGTTCACTCGACCATTCACGTGCCCTACGACAACCCGATAGCTCGCGATGTTTGTTGTATTTATCAACCAACTGTGACGTCAGTGAATTACCTGATGATCAAATTGTGATTGTTTATTCAAGTAGCGCCACACAAATGGCTTCATCATGAGCACAATACTCCTTTTATTAGTTCATCCACTCAACCTATTTCCTTCATAAATCGTACCACAATTATTAGTAAGTAATTATCTCTCATAATCAATCTCTTTTTTTCAGTTCCACCTTATTCAAATTGTGCTGTTGGCGTCATGAGATGGGACGTTGACTGGAACGAGGCCATTAGCTCGCTAGGATGGAGTCCACGCGTGTGCTGTGCTGCATTCTCCTGGCACATCAACGCCCACGGAGAGGGATGTTCCACAATCTTTGTGCGATCCACCCATCCTCGGTTCCACAGTAATGAATCATAGGCTTGCGACACCACCGACTGGAAAATAATATACACTCGACTGGGAATAATTATAGCTTTTATAAGCAATTTCATGCATGATTCAAAGACAGATGCACGCATTTATTTGTGCATTTGAAACAAATGTTGCACCATATATCATAGACAAGCTACATGATGTTTTCTATCATAATTTCACTTTTTTCGATTATTTAAATCACCTTCGACACATAGGCTCAATGTTGGTGGACATTCAGGTAAAGTTAGACTCGCCATGACATAAATCCGCAGCATTTCTTGCCAAGAACATTGAAGACGAGGTCTGTCGGCAGAGTGGCTGCATGCATTTGCATTGGGCGAATAACTCACGTATGTGAGTGGGTTTTAGAATTGCATACAGGTACATGACAGAATCCACAGAGCTACAACTCTGTTACTGTACCCCCGGGTACTTATACAACTCCATGCAGGCACTTACGAAAGTTCAAAGAATTACGCTGGGTATCCGTACTGCACACACCTTTAGGTAAATTGATTCGGGAGAGGTCATGCCCACACGAACTGTGCTGTATCTGGTCGGACTGGCAGGTCTGCTGTGTGGGCTGGGCTTCTCAAGAGCAGGCGAGGTAACAACACTGCGACTGTCGGAAAGCCCCTAACTTACCTGCGCACCCGGCATCCGGATCAGGGGACTGTTTGTAACGCCTTACTTTGACCCTCAGACTCAGTCGTGGTGTTGTAAAGAACACAAGCTCGTGGGAACTCCAGTTTCGTGTTGAATAGGTTCACGTCCTGCATTGGCAAGCACAAAATCCCACCAATATATGATTAAATCAGGCTTGTTGACCTAATCAGAGCGTCTCTCTCAATTATTTGTAGCCTCTTATCAGCAGCAGTGTCACGATGGAAACTTACACACCTATACACAGCTACATTAGGGAGATCATGCAGCTACACCGCGTGTTTGTACACACACACCTGTACACAGGTAAATTAGAGAGATCATGCAGCTACACCGTGTGTTTGTACCCACACACCTGTACACAGCTACATTATGGAGATCATGCAGCTACACCGTGTGTTTGTACGCACACACCTGTACACAGGTAAATTAGGGAGCTCATGCCGCTAAACCGCGTGTATCCGTACCCCCAGAGATGTGTTCCTGATTTTGAATGAATTCAAAAAAAGTAAAAAGATTTGGCCGAGATACAAAATGTTGGTTGATCCAAATGTTTGTTTGTTTCAGATTTATCGGTCTCGCCACAAAAACAAACATTTTAAAATCCATAATGGTAGGTTTTTACCCTTTTAACTGGTACAAAACTGACACCTTTATTCAAGGCATCATGTTTGCAATGACCACAACACAAGTAGTCAATAAAGCAAACAAAAAGAAGCAACTCTGATAAGGATAATAATATGCACTGTCCTTGAAGTTGATTGGCCCACACCCGAGACGGCTTTCTTTAGAGCCTAGTCCCCATTGGTGTAGGGCCAGATGACACCAGGAGGCGTACAACTCAAAAACAGTGCAATATCAGAGTATTGAGAGTTCGGGGTAAACATTTACACTATGAGATCTCTTTTACCAGTGGCAAAATATAATGGTAGGTTTTTACCCTTTTAACTGGTACAAAACTGACACCTTTATTCAAGGCATCATGTTTGCAATGACCACAACACAAGTAGTCAATAAAGCAAACAAAAAGAAGCAACTCTGATAAGGATAATAATATGCACTGTCCTTGAAGTTGATTGGCCCACACCCGAGACGGCTTTCTTTAGAGCCTAGTCCCCATTGGTGTAGGGCCAGATGACACCAGAAGGCGTACAACTCAAAAACAGTGCAATATCAGAGTATTGAGAGTTCGGGGTAAACATTTACACTATGAGATCTCTTTTACCAGTGGCAAAATATAATGGAAGGTTTTTACCCTTTTAACTGGTACAAAACTGACACCTTTATTCAAGGCATCATGTTTGCAATGACCACAACACAAGTAGTCAATAAAGCAAACAAAAAGAAGCAACTCTGATAAGAATAATAATATGCACTGTCCTTGAAGTTGATTGGCCCACACCCGAGACGGCTTTCTTTAGAGCCTAGTCCCCATTGGTGTAGGGCCAGATGACACCAGAAGGCGTACAACTCAAAAACAGTGCAATATCAGAGTATTGAGAGTTCGGGGTAAACATTTACACTATGAGATCTCTTTTACCAGTGGCAAAATATAATGGTAGGTTTTTACCCTTTTAACTGGTACAAAACTGACACCTTTATTCAAGGCATCATGTTTGCAATGACCACAACACAAGTAGTCAATAAAGCAAACAAAAAGAAGCAACTCTGATAAGGATAATAATATGCACTGTCCTTGAAGTTGATTGGCCCACACCCGAGACGGCTTTCTTTAGAGCCTAGTCCCCATTGGTGTAGGGCCAGATGACACCAGAAGGCGTACAACTCAAAAACAGTGCAATATCAGAGTATTGAGAGTTCGGGGTAAACATTTACACTATGAGATCTCTTTTACCAGTGGCAAAATATAATGGTAGGTTTTTACCCTTTTAACTGGTACAAAACTGACACCTTTATTCAAGGCATCATGTTTGCAATGACCACAACACAAGTAGTCAATAAAGCAAACAAAAAGAAGCAACTCTGATAAGGATAATAATATGCACTGTCCTTGAAGTTGATTGGCCCACACCCGAGACGGCTTTCTTTCAACTTCAAGGACAGTGCATATTATTATCCTTATCAGAGTTGCTTCTTTTTGTTTGCTTTATTGACTACTTGTGTTGTAGTCATTGCAAACATGATGCCTTGAATAAAGGTGTCAGTTTTGTACCAGTTAAAAGGGTAAAAACCTACCATTATATTTTGCCACTGGTAAAAGAGATCTCATAGTGTAAATGTTTACCCCGAACTCTCAATACTCTGATATTGCACTGTTTTTGAGTTGTACGCCTTCTGGTGTCATCTGGCCCTACACCAATGGGGACTAGGCTCTAAAGAAAGCCGTCTCGGGTGTGGGCCAATCAACTTCAAGGACAGTGCATATTATTATCCTTATCAGAGTTGCTTCTTTTTGTTTGCTTTATTGACTACTTGTGTTGTGGTCATTGCAAACATGATGCCTTGAATAAAGGTGTCAGTTTTGTACCAGTTAAAAGGGTAAAAACCTACCATTATATTTTGCCACTGGTAAAAGAGATCTCATAGTGTAAATGTTTACCCCGAACTCTCAATACTCTGATATTGCACTGTTTTTGAGTTGTACGCCTTCTGGTGTCATCTGGCCCTACACCAATGGGGACTAGGCTCTAAAGAAAGCCGTCTCGGGTGTGGGCCAATCAACTTCAAGGACAGTGCATATTATTATCCTTATCAGAGTTGCTTCTTTTTGTTTGCTTTATTGACTACTTGTGTTGTGGTCATTGCAAACATGATGCCTTGAATAAAGGTGTCAGTTTTGTACCAGTTAAAAGGGTAAAAACCTACCATTATATTTTGCCACTGGTAAAAGAGATCTCATAGTGTAAATGTTTACCCCGAACTCTCAATACTCTGATATTGCACTGTTTTTGAGTTGTACGCCTTCTGGTGTCATCTGGCCCTACACCAATGGGGACTAGGCTCTAAAGAAAGCCGTCTCGGGTGTGGGCCAATCAACTTCAAGGACAGTGCATGTTATTATCCTTATCAGAGTTGATTCTTTTTGTTTGCTTTATTGACTACTTGTGTTGTGGTCATTGCAAACATGATGCCTTGAATAAAGGTGTCAGTTTTGTACCAGTTAAAAGGGTAAAAACCTACCATTATATTTTGCCACTGGTAAAAGAGATCTCATAGTGTAAATGTTTACCCCGAACTCTCAATACTCTGATATTGCACTGTTTTTGAGTTTTACGCCTTCTGGTGTCATCTGGCCTTACACCAATGGGGACTAGGCTCTAAAGAAAGCCGTCTCGGGTGTGGGCCAATCAACTTCAAGGACAGTGCATATTATTATCCTTATCAGAGTTGCTTCTTTTTGTTTGCTTTATTGACTACTTGTGTTGTGGTCATTGCAAACATGATTCCTTGAATAAAGGTGTCAGTTTTGTACCAGTTAAAAGGGTAAAAACCTACCATTATATTTTGCCACTGGTAAAAGAGATCTCATAGTGTAAATGTTTACCCCGAACTCTCAATACTCTGATATTGCACTGTTTTTGAGTTGTACGCCTTCTGGTGTCATCTGGCCCTACACCAATGGGGACTAGGCTCTAAAGAAAGCCGTCTCGGGTGTGGGCCAATCAACTTCAAGGACAGTGCATATTATTATCCTTATCAGAGTTGCTTCTTTTTGTTTGCTTTATTGACTACTTGTGTTGTGGTCATTGCAAACATGATGCCTTGAATAAAGGTGTCAGTTTTGTACCAGTTAAAAGGGTAAAAACCTACCATTATATTTTGCCACTGGTAAAAGAGATCTCATAGTGTAAATGTTTACCCCGAACTCTCAATACTCTGATATTGCACTGTTTTTGAGTTGTACGCCTTCTGGTGTCATCTGGCCCTACACCAATGGGGACTAGGCTCTAAAGAAAGCCGTCTCGGGTGTGGGCCAATCAACTTCAAGGACAGTGCATATTATTATCCTTATCAGAGTTGCTTCTTTTTGTTTGCTTTATTGACTACTTGTGTTGTGGTCATTGCAAACATGATGCCTTGAATAAAGGTGTCAGTTTTGTACCAGTTAAAAGGGTAAAAACCTACCATTATATTTTGCCACTGGTAAAAGAGATCTCATAGTGTAAATGTTTACCCCGAACTCTCAATACTCTGATATTGCACTGTTTTTGAGTTGTACGCCTTCTGGTGTCATCTGGCCCTACACCAATGGGGACTAGGCTCTAAAGAAAGCCGTCTCGGGTGTGGGCCAATCAACTTCAAGGACAGTGCATATTATTATCCTTATCAGAGTTGCTTCTTTTTGTTTGCTTTATTGACTACTTGTGTTGTGGTCATTGCAAACATGATGCCTTGAATAAAGGTGTCAATTTTGTACCAGTTAAAAGGGTAAAAACCTACCATTATATTTTGCCACTGGTAAAAGAGATCTCATAGTGTAAATGTTTACCCCGAACTCTCAATACTCTGATATTGCACTGTTTTTGAGTTGTACGCCTTCT
This sequence comes from Lampetra planeri, assembly GCF_965212315.1. NCBI lineage: Eukaryota > Metazoa > Chordata > Hyperoartia > Petromyzontiformes > Petromyzontidae > Lampetra > Lampetra planeri. The sequence goes on along the minus strand of NC_136109.1, from coordinate 5,133,327 downwards.
GGTGTCATCTGGCCCTACACCAATGGGGACTAGGCTCTAAAGAAAGCCGTCTCGGGTGTGGGCCAATCAACTTCAAGGACAGTGCATATTATTATCCTTATCAGAGTTGCTTCTTTTTGTTTGCTTTATTGACTACTTGTGTTGTGGTCATTGCAAACATGATTCCTTGAATAAAGGTGTCAGTTTTGTACCAGTTAAAAGGGTAAAAACCTACCATTATATTTTGCCACTGGTAAAAGAGATCTCATAGTATTTTAAAATCCTTTATATTAAGTTCGCTTGCTTGCTTAGGACCGTGCAAATCTTTCGGTATTTTTGTAACCCACTTCCCGTGATCCAATCGAGCTGACATTTTCCACACAGACTCGTTGTGCGTGACAATTAATGTTCGTGAAATTTTTTTTTCCAAAATTTTACACTTTTTAGAACAAAAATATTATATTTAATTACCAATTGCTTAATGGTGCAATGCAATCATCTGACCCATAGGTGGCAGCCATCTCAAGCCAGAGGACGAGAGGACTCTAGCCGCCACGCATATAAAGGATTTATAGTGAAAAACTTTGTTTTTACGGGTTATACTTATTACAGAAATCATTGGCCCCACGGCATTCTAAGAATTCATCATTTCAGCAACATTCATCAATGCAATAAAACTCTGGACAAAGTGTCTCAGGCGGGATTGATTGAATTAATGCTGGTGACTTCAGGATTATTTTCTGTTATGTATAGGATAACTCCTCTCTTCCGTGATGATGTGAACAAGCAATATTGCAGCTTCTATTATCTGCGGGGTTATCCACGATTTTATCCCTCTTGTGCACGGGATAAAAATTTGCGGATAACCCTTGGATAATAGGACGTAGTTTCCACATTACTCTTATCCTTGCAAAAATTATGGATAATGAGTTGTGGTGTAACCTCTGGTACCCGCTGTTAACTCTGCAGGTGATAGGGTAGATTTGAGAAAAATAATGAGCAGAAGGGACACGTATCTGCTTCTATCTCCCTGTAAGCAACAGAGACGGATATACAGACACACACATATATGAAGACAAAGATCCCCCATATAGCCTTAACAGACTTTTCGAGCAAAGTAATGTTAGCAAACACCTATGACGGCCGACACGGTACACCAGGGGGTAGGTGGCCAGCACCACGCCCGACCACCTTTGTCTCCCTAATGGCAATGTTTGAATCGACCTTGAGGAGGCCCATGACCGGTTCACATTTTCGTCACTGGTGTTGGCCGTGAGCAGGAATCTAGCTGGGTTCGTAGTGTAGCGTGCGAACCGCACCCACACACACTATGTATGATGGGTACACTATGGGTACAGTCACAGATAAACATGGATAACAGTAAGATATCGGGCAACGGATAAGAGGATATTTCCGCGAACCCTACAGTGTCTACGGGTAATAGGGCCGCGGATAAGAGGAATTCTCCTGTGTCTGGTTGGACTGCAGGGCGGCTGTGTGGGTTGGGTTTGTCCGGAACCCGCGTAGCAAACAACGCCGCGACTGTCGGAAAGCCCCGAATTTACCTGTGCGTCTGGTTTCCGTGCAGTGACTCAACTCATTTCATGCTTTATAAATGCCCCCTGCGGAATGTACTGGCAGACAATAAAGAAGTTACCCAGGTAAGTACCCATGGGCACTGCATGTGACATGGAGAAACCCCACGCAGATGAGGGGACAATCTCAAATCTCTGCACAGATGGATCGATCCACAGACTCAATACAGTTAGTGAACCAGATCTGTATTTGGAGTTTTCTTAGTGCTGCATTTCACAACCCTTGCAGTCTCTAATTCAGAACTGTTGGCAAGCGCTGTGGGTCACCCATTCTGAGCGCTAACCAGGCTCCAAACTGCTTAGACTGTGAGATCCGACAAGATCAGGCGTAGAAAGGTGATTGCTGGAGGCAAATTCACAATGCAAATGTTGCTGTTTAGCACAGAAGCACAATGGGCCATTGGACTAAATAATTTTATCACATTTTTTTTTTTATAGAGATGCTATTCTAATTATTTTTTATAATTTGCTAAAACTCTCCAATACGTCCATAAGGAGTTGTTCAATGGTAAGTGTGGTAGCAGGGGGCACTCCGTAGCGCATCAACTGCCTGAAAATCCGGCGTACACGAGGGTGCCTCATGTGGCTGCCGTGTTCATGACTGTGGTGTCGGTGTGCGAGTAAAATGGTTCACATCGTTCACTCGCGGGTTCACGTGCTCAAGGGCAACCCGACAGCCCGCGATGTTTGGTGGATTTATAAACCCACCGTGACGTCAGTGAATTACCTGAAAATCCAATTGTGATTGTTTATTCAAGTAACGCCACACAAATGAGACCATCATAAGCACGATAATTATCGTGTTACTTCATCCACTCACTCCACTTCCTCCATAAATCATGTAATTATTATTAGTAGTAAGTATTTCTAGATTTGAAGCTTTCGTGACTGCAACTATTCATATTCTTAGGTTTTATCGGTAAAAAAATTATAATAATAATAAAAGTAATAGAAAAAAAATACTTCTATTAATTTTTCTATATAAATAAAAATAATAGAAATAAAATATTTTTTATTATTATTTCTATTATTGTTATTATTTATTTAAATAATTATATCAATTCTGTTTCAGTTCCACCTTGTATTCAAATCGTGCCGCTGGCGTCATGGGCTGGGAGTTTGACTGGGACGAGGCCATCAGTTCGCGTCGCTTGAGAGCCCAGCAGGGTCCCAGCAGCGCCCTGCCGCGGTGCAGGCCACCCGGCCACCCAGCCGCCTCTCTGTGGAACCTCCCTGCACCACTCACGCCTCACGCCGCGCCTGCTGCTTGACTCTGGGCACACCGACACGGACAAAGTGCCCCCTCACCGGGCAGTGCAGCAGCTCTGTTAGCCAATTTCACCCAGTTGGTGGGGATCACTCACGTATTTGTGTGTGGTCGACTCAGCCTCAAAATGAGTACCTGGTGCGGTGTGTAAACATCGCCACTATGGCCACCTACCCCCTCGTATGTTGTGCCGGCCTTCATAGGTGCTCGCTTGACAGCACTTGCCCCAACAGTCTGTTAAGGCTATACGGGGGATCTTTGTCTTTGTGTGTATGTTGAACTTCTTTCGTACGTAACCAACCGTGCTAATCGGTGGTGAGGGGGAAGGACAACAAACTTAAAACAAAAAGTAGTTCTAAAGAATATTATTTGCTTCTTTCGGTAAAGTCACGTAGAGAGAAAAAAAAGTGACTAAAAATAACAAAAAATAAAAATACTGTAGCCTGGTTCTAATCGGAGTGGGTGTACTGGCAGTCTATAATGTAGACTGTAGCCTGGTTATTAAGTTGAAAAATAAAAAAAATCCACGTTTCGATCGCAACACAAGCGGTCGTCATCAAGAAAAAGGGGAGTTCTAAAAAAATGAATTTTCAATCCAGATTTAAAAGTGCATAGCTCCAGTGGCTTCCTAATATCGTAAAGAAGAGCGTTCCAGACGGCCGCAGAAGCGCATCTGAACGCGCACGATGCGGTGACCGTCTTTGTTCGATGGCCAGCCAAAGGCCACTGCGAGGATGGCCGGAGTTGGCGTGATGGTGGTTTATGCCCCTAGACGAGATCACCAAGGTGGTGGTGGTGATGGTGCTTCATTTGTGGCGAGCGCTTTACAAGGTGGCCACGAGCCTCACGCGACGCGGCTCAGCCCCAGCATGGACCCTGCACAGAAGTCGCACTCGCGGCACTCGCTGTGGTGCACGCGTTCGTGGCGATTGATGCAATGACAATGAACACAGTCCAGTCCGTGTGTGGTCATGGTTTAGAAGCCACTTGTCTCTGACTAACAAATAATAATATTACCTAGAAATTTTTTTTTTTATCTGTCTCTCTCTCTGTCTGCGCATACCTTGCAACACGCTAAGCCCCGCGGACGAAAATGCGCTATTTGTTTTCCCCCTTCGTCAAACGTAAACTAATAAAATCACATTTTGACCGAAAACTTTTGTGACTGCAGAAATTAATATTCTTGGTTCTTTCCGTAAAGTCACGTAAATAGAAAATAAAAATTACATTAAAATTAAATTAAAAATAAAAGCTAAAAACCCACGACGTTTCGATCGCAACACAAGCGGTCTTCATCGAAAGAACCAAGAATAATAAAATCACACTTTATAACAATTCACATTATTACGCTGATCGCGAACGCCAAAGTACGCATCTGCGCATGCGCGGGAATTCCGCCTCGTGGTTGCCCCTGGCAACGCACGCGCGGGAATCCCGCCTCGTGGTTGCCCCTGGCAACGCACGCGCGGGAATCCCGCCTCGTGGTTGCCCCTGGCAACGCACGCGCGGGAATCCCGCCTCGTGGTTGCCCCTGGCAACGCACGCGGCGGCGTGAGGGAGCTTCCCCTTGGCGTCAAAAAGGCGGGAAAACAACACAGAGGCACGACGCTGAGGTACATTCTGCACGGTTTGATGTCCTCCTCTCCCCTCCCCACCTCAACGTGTGCAGTTACTACTACAGAATTATTACTGGCCAAGACTAATTAGAGAATCCATTGAAATTGAGAGAAATACAAATAACTTTTTTCGCTCTGACAGCTACAGGCTTAGTGCGGCCTGGAAGCGTATTGTTAAATAAAATATATAATACAATTACAATTCCTTATAAGGGAAGCAAATACCAATGAATAACAATTGAATGATTACCAATCTATTATATAATTACAATACCCTCCCCCTCTCCGCCTCAAATCACTGCAGCTGAACGAGTTACACGATGACGTCACCGTGCTGCTGCTCTATATAAGAGCGGGAGCAAGTGGAGGGCTTCACCATTCTGGCGAATCGCCCGATGATGCTGGCTGTGATTACCAGCGAAACGTCGTACTCACATTGTAAATGATGTTGATTCACTCTTCAACACACCGGTGGGCTAAAGTAGTGAACTATTTGTCCTTTGTAAACGTGACACATTTTTTACTGTTGGCCTGTGTCGGGTGGTGAAGGGTTACGACATATTTATAGATAACGTGATCTCACCCAAAAACCTTTATTATCAATATATACTACTAGAGAGACAGTAGGTACTGCTATAGAGTCAGCAGATACTACTGTAGAGTCAATAGATACTACTACAGAGACAGTAGGTACCGCTATAGAGTCAACAGATACTACTGTAGAGTCAATATATACTACTACAACACAGAGGCACGACGCTGAGGTAAATTCTGAACGGTTTGATGTCCTTGTCTCCCCACCTCAACGTGTGCAGTTACTACTATAGAGATAGTGGGTACAAATACAGAGTGAGCAGACACTGCAATAGAGTCACTAGATACGACTGACTCTATTGTGTGTACCATGTGTAGGTGTCTGTGCCTACAAAATAAAAATTGGCTGGGGGGTGTAAAAAGATTTTTGGAGGGGGAGGGGTCGACAATTTGTGGAAACCTTTTAGATCAACTATTTACCCCCCACTTTCTATGACTTTTTGATTCAGGACTTGTGCAAGCCTCTTTAATTTTGTTGACGGACAAATGCGACAAACGGACCGCCGGGCTTTCACAATAGCTTAGTATTTGTGTATGTGCAGTTTATGTTATATCTTGACTTAAAGCTTTTGTGACTGCAGGAATTCATACTCTTTGGGTCTCTCGGTAAAATCACGTAGATCGAAAAATAATAAAGAGTAAAAAAAATCACGACGTTTCGATCGCAACACAAGCAATCGTCTTCAGGTGAAAAATACAGCAGGAGAACTGCCTAAGCAGGATAAATATTTATCCTGCCTAGGCAGTTCTGCTGTATTTTTTCACCTCATGACGATTGCTTGTGTTGCGATCGAAACGTCGTGATTTTTTATATTACTTTTATTATTTGTCCATCTACGTGACTTTATGTTTTTAAGATACATTTTGAAATATATTTTTCCTCCGGGAAACGCCGGGTACTTCCCGCTAGTATTCAATACAATGCTGCTGATGACGTTGCTGCTGATTATCATTATGAAGTTTATAATTATCGTTTTGACGAAGGTGTTGATGATGAGGATAATGCGATGATGGTGATGACAATAATTAGGATGCTTTTTTTTATTTAAAGCTTTCGTGACTGCAGGGATTAATATTCTTGGTTCTTTCGGTAAAGTCACATAGAAGGGAAATAATAAAATAATAGAAATATAAAAACAAATATTTATATTATTTTATTATTTCCATTCTACGTGACTTTACCGAAAGAACCAAAATATAATTAGGATGCTGTTGATGACAGTTACGACAATGTTGCTGCTGATCATAATGCTGATTATAATTATAACGATATTGCTGCTGCTGATGTTGATAAATATGACGATGCTGCTAATTATGCTGCGGATGACAGTTTTTAAGATGTTACTGATGATAACTATGATGCTGCTGATGACAGTCATCGCATTGCTGATGATGATAATTCTGAAAATGCTACCGAAGATGATAATTAAGAAGATGGTGATGATAATTCTGATGATTATTAACACGCTGCTGATTATAATCGATTCGAGGTCACTGCGTGGACGATGTCCTCCTCGTGTTTCAGTCAAAGCGTCAAGGCGCAGCCCCGCAAGTGCTCGCTCGCACCGCTGCTCGTGGAAGGGGCTTCACTGGAGGCAGCTCGAGAGGGCGCCTGTTTGATTACTCCACGCTGACCATATGCCCTGGAAGAGGTGAGCATACCCACACTTTACCCCACCTCACGCGACGAGACGAGCATAGACTGGATGCAGTCTACCCAGTAGTCACGCTGCTAAGAGAAGACACGTTTTGAAATATGTTTTTCCCCCGGGGCAACGCCGGGTACTTCCTGCTAGTATAAAATAAACCCCTAGAACAACAACAACAACCCCGACGTGTCACGTCTGGCGCGTTGGTGCTGCTGCTTGAGGAAGCGCCGCCGGCTGTGGTCACGGCGCTCCTCACCTTGGTCCTCGTGCTCAGCCTGACGATGTCTCACCACTCACTCACCACTCATACTCACCACTCACTCACCACTCACTCACCACTCACTCACCACTCACTCATACTCACCACTCACACTCACTCACCACTCACACTTACTCACCACTCACACTAACTCACCACGCACCACTCACTCACCACTGACTCACCACTCATACTCACCACTCATACTTACCACTCACTCACCACTCACACTCACTCACCACTCATACTCACCAAGCTCTTACCACTCACACTCACTCACCACTCATACTCACCTAGCCCTTACCACTCACACTCACTCACCACTCATACTCACCACTCACACTCACCACTCACACTCACCACTCACTCATACTCACCACTCATACTTACCACTCACTCAACACTCAACACTCACTCACCACTCATACTCACCTAGCCCTTACCACTTACACTCACTCACCACTCACACTCACCACTCACTCACCACTCACACTCACCACTCACTCACTCACTCACCACCCACACTCACCTAGCCCTCACCACTCAATACTCATCATACACCACTCATAGCCCTCAGCACTCGTGGTCAGCCTGATGATGTCTCACCACTCACACTCACCACTCACTCACACCACACACTCAAACTCACCACTCACCACTCACTCGCCTAGCTCTCACCACTCACACTCACCACCACTCACCTAGCCCTCATCACTCACACTCACCTAACCCTCACCACTCATCTTATACTACTCACCAGACACTCACCACTCACACTCACCTAGCCCTCACCACTCACCTAGCCCTCACCACTCACACAGCCCTCACCACTCACACTCACCTAGCCATCACCACTCACACAGCCCTCACCACTCACACAGCCCTTACCATTCACACTCATCTAGCCCTCACCACTCACCACTCGTCGTACACCATTCATCTAGCCCTCACCACTCATACTCATCTAGCCCTCACCACTCACACTTACCTAGCCCTCACCACTCATACTCACCATTAAAACTCACCACTTACTACTCATCTTACACCACTCACCTAGCCCTCACCTCTTATTTTACACTCCTCACAAGACACTCACACTCATCACACCACTCACCAGATACCAGTCATCACCCACCAGACATTGACACCACTCACTTAACACTCACTAATCGCTTGCCACTCACCAGATACTACTCACCCCACTTACCAGGTACTACACTCCTGACACCACTCACATAACACTCACCAGATACTATATTGAACCAAGTAGGCTTCATAGCGATCCTTCATCGTGATTACCCATGCTCTATCCACTAATGAATAACAGCCTCCTCAAGCACTAACTTTCCAAATCAATTTAACAACGCACATATATGCACACCGCATGTACAACGCCTCTCAACCTCATCCAGGCCACGAGCTCAGACATAACTTACATTTGTGACCATGTTGTATTTATAAACCACAACTTAAAACAATTCGAAAAAATGGCCAACCATAGTATAGAGGTCAGCTGTCTTGCCTCACGGCAGATGTGGAGCGTACGTTCACAGGAAGTTCCTGTTTTTTTATGCTAATTTTGGTCACGTGACCAGGAAGTTACGATTTTAGATTTCCACTGTACCACGCGGGCGTCGGCCATTACACAGATAAGTCAAGATGGCGGCACGCATCACATCTCAATGAGACCACAGCCGCACTTGTCCATTGTGGGAGCTTAAGAAGCATTGTCTGTAAGTTGTTTATATTCCTATAATATTGGCAATGCTGTTGTAATGTTGGAATGACCGTTATAGTGATGTAAATGCCTTTATGGTGCCGTTAAGTTGTAGTAAATACGAGGCCTAGTTAATAACGAAGCCTGCGACTTTCCTTATTGTGGATGTTACTTGTGATTTAGTAGGTTGAGTCAGACTTGTGCCTATGTTGCGATCCTGAGAGTAAAGATGACGAAGTATCTCATCCACAGTTTAGTGTTATGTGTAATGCTGTACATTTGGGGTGCAGTGGGATGAATACACGATGTTCCTGTATGCAACGCACCGGCTTGTGCTTTGTCTAGTTGTTCAGTGGTAATGTAGGGGCCTGGTCCGTCCAGGATCTATTGTTATCTAAGACAATGTTCTGATGCTGTGGTGTTCATTGTGTGGGTGTTTCCGGATTATAACAGATGCTGTATCTGTTTTTTCTCACCAGTTTTACCTTGTTACAATCAATAAATGACGATTGGAGTTGGACGTTCATCTTGGCTCCGAGGGTTTATTGAACGCAAGGTTATCTACTCGACTAGCGGTGCAACGCAGCGCACAGCGAGGCCGAGATATCAGCCCTGTCCCTGCGTAAGGCTCCCCGGGGCATACGGCAGCAGTGAAGACTGATGACTGCTCCACTGATGAGTCCTCATAAAGACGAAGCCGGTCTACAGTTGTGTCTTTGTTTCACTGCTGCCTGTTGGTTGGCCATAATTTCTAAATGTTTCAGTTTGTGGTCTATTATAACTACGTGGCCACATGTGCAGTTCTTTGTGCACATTAGCGAAGTGTTATTGAACACAGCTAAACAGCTGAATATTGCATCAGACAAAACATTCCCTGTGCGTCTATCAGTGACGCCACATGCAGTGACAATCCCAAGTGTGGAGAGTAAACTCCCAAAACACTGTCAGTGGGCATTTGGGCCTCTTAAGAGTCTTGAGTAGAGTCGACCCGCACACCTGTACACAGGTACACAAGGGAGACCATGCAGCTTCACTGTGTATCTGTACCCACACACCTGTACACAGGTACACAGGGACCATGCCCACACACACGGTGCTGGGTGTGGTTGGGCTGCAGGGCGGCTCTGTGTGCCGAGCGTCTCAGGAACCCGCGAGCGAACAACACCGCCACTGTCGGAAAGCCCCCAACTTTACCTGCGTGCTTGGGTTCCGTATCCGGGCACTGTGCGGAACGCGTTACTTTGACCCTCACACCAGTCGTGGTGCTGTAAAGTCAGAATCTGTATTTATTTAGAGTGGAGGAATCCCATGAGCTTTGAAGCTCTTTCTCACAGATGTCCAGTATGGGCGGGTCAGCAAAGTGAGCAGGCCCCCAGCCTCCGTGTTGAACGGGTTCACGAATTTCCACTGCCGACTCAGAGCCACCAATGAAGATGAGCGCCACACCGTGCTGGTTGAGACGAGAGACAGTTGAAGTCGTTCACTTTGACTTGTCTTAGTTTGCCTCTCTCATTCTGGAGAATGTGAACGGAACTTTGAGAGCATCCCAAATGCGGCACAATTGTTAGCTACACAATCACGGGTATGCAGACACAGGTCGTGATGCAAACAGCGAGCATCGTTACTTGCTCCATGTTACATCAACAGGGAACCGAAGTGTGATCCACACAAACTTGAGCTGCACATTACAGTATTTTTTAATTAACAAAAAATGCATCTCTAAAGACATTTACCAATTCCAAAGTAAAAGTATTTATTTAAAAATTTGAGGGGTTAATAAATGCACTCACAACCCTTACACTGGGTGATCCCTAATGAGCATCGATGTCATCTCGATGTACAAACATGTAACTGCTGCTAAAATATAAAACATCCTGCACTGTGCAGTGTTAATACAGGCATCATTACTCCACACTACACACACCATGTACCGCACAGTGTAAACACACTCAGCATCACACCACACTATATACACCACACGGTGTAAACACACCCAACTTAACACCACACTACACACACCATGCACCATACACCACACGGTGTAAACACACCCATCACACCACACTACACACACCATGTACCATACACCACACAGTGTAAACACACCCATCATCAAACCCAACAACTTCGTCAATGATGCTTCCTTAAAATAAAATATATAATAGGCGACGTTTCGGGCAATGTCCCTTCACTGCACAAACACCACCAGACCACGTGGCCAGCCCGGGTGCTGCCCCCACCCCGCGTCCCAGCCTGGAAAGCCCCTGGCAGGGAGCCAAGCGAAGTGAAACTCCCCGCCCCACTCGCACCTCCCCGCCTCACTGGGCGAGAGACGCTCACTCAGTGGTGAGGATAGAAGCAGAGAGCGAGCCAGAGCTCAGGAGAGAGTCGCCCGCATTGAGCTCATCGCTGCGTCGCCTGCAGAGGCCGAGACAGGAGCAGCAGGAGCCGCTGCTGCTGCGAGAGGTGAGAGAGCTCTGAGTAGTTCCAGGTCGGGGTTGATCGAATCGTCAAACCCGGTGACCGCTTGTGCGCTGCGCGACTTTGAGATCTGCGCCTGAATCGTTGGGGCAGGAAGAGCTCCACTGGCAATCTTAGCGCTGACATTCGGGAAGGTAACGCATCTCACACAACCAGTACCTCTCCCACACAACTAGTACCTCTCACACACAACCAGTACCTCTCTCACACAACCAGTACCTCTCACACAACCAGTACCTCTCTCACACAACCAGTACCTCTCTCTCACAACCAGTACCTCTCTCTCACAACCAGTACCTCTCTCTCTCACAACCAGTGCCTCTCTCACAACCAGTACCTCTCTCACACAACCAGTACCTCTCTCACATAACCAGTACCTCTCTCTCTCACAACCAGTACCTCTCTCACACAACCAGTACCCCTCTCTCTCACAACCAGTACCTCTCTCACACAACCAGTACCTCTCTCACATAACCAGTACCTCTCTCACACAACCAGTACCTCTCTCACACAACCAGTACCTCTCTCTCTCACAACCAGTACCTCTCTCACACAACCAGTACCTCTCTCTCTCACAACCAGTACCTCTCTCACACAACCAGTACCTCTCTCACATAACCAGTACCTCTCTCACACAACCAGTACCTCTCTCTCTCACAACCAGTACCTCTCTCTCACACAACCAGTACCTCTCTCTCTCACAACCAGTGCCTCTCTCACAAACAGTACCTCTCTCACACAACCAGTACCTCTCTCTCACACAACCAGTACATCTCACACAACCAGTACCTCTCTCTCACAACCAGTACCTCTATCACATAACCAGTACCTCTCTCACACAACCAGTACCTCTCTCACACAACCAGTACCTCTCTCTCTCACAACCAGTACCTCTCTCTCACAGCCAGTACCTCTCTCTCTCACAACCAGTACCTCTCTCACACAACCAGTACCTCTCTCTCTCACAACCAGTACTTCTCTCTCACAACCAGTACCTCTCTCACAAAACCAGTACCTCTCTCACATAACCAGTACCTCTCTCACACAACCAGTACCTCTCTCACACAACCAGTACCTCTCTCACAAAACCAGTACCTCTCTCTCTCACAACCAGTACCTCTCTCACGTAACCAGTACCTCTCTCACACAACCAGTACCTCTCTCACAAAACCAGTACCTCTCTCACATAACCAGTACCTCTCTCACACAACCAGTACCTCTCTCACATAACCAGTACCTCTCTCACATAACCAGTACCTCTCTCACACAACCAGTACCTCTCTCACACAACCAGTACCTCTCTCTCTCACAACCAGTACCTCTCTCACACAACCAGTACCTCTCTCACACAACCAGTACCTCTCTCTCTCACAGCCAGTACCTCTCTCACACAACCAGTACCTCTCTCTGTCACAACCAGTACCTCTCTCACACAACCAGTACCTCTCTCTCACAACCAGTACTTCTCTCACAGCCTCGTATCGGTGATTACTCGCTCGTTGCTATTCTCGTGGTGATGTCGAAGTCAACACTGAAGCCAGGTGAGAGACGGGAGGGCTCAGAGAGCAGGACGAGCTGGGGCAGTGCATCGTCTCCGTGCCACAGTTGGGCGGCTCGCTCTGGCCGGGCTCCGCGCTCGCTCCCGTGCTCGAGAACGCGCCTCGTCCTCTCGCTTCTCTTTTCATCGCTCACGATCGGACAAATCGCTAGGAAGATGTCTCTCAGCCTTTTCATCAACACGGGGATCAGGCTCATGGCCTATGGGTGATCATTATGTGGTCAAACATGCTGACAGTGCCGACTCAGTTATAACTGTCGCGATTGTTAACCTTGTGGCCTTTATTTATCCAATGAGACTCTTGCTGTGTTTAGTAAGAGAGACCTGGGGGTGTCTGTAGTTAGGCATGGAGGCTGTTGTACAAGTTTGGTGATTTAGACGCGGTCGTTGTAATCCTGAGAGGTTCGCTGCGATGGTTTCCTCTCTCGAGAATGACGTCAGGGCTGGGTCTTTAACGTCCACTCGAGAGTAGACTACGTTGGGTTGGTCGCGCCTGCGTTGAGCTCGGCAAGAGGAGCGTGGAGTGGGCGTCGGAGTGGCCGAGAGGGAACTCTGCTGAGGCCGCGCGCCTCCCAGGGAGGAGCCCCGAGGGCGGCGCAGCGCGGGGCGCGCGGTGGCCGCCTCAGCGGGGAACGGAAGCGGCAGCGGCGCCCTCGGGGCGCGTGAGCTCCACTTGGTGGGGGAAAACTCGGCCCCGTCCATACCAATGTGGAATTTCCGTCACTGGCTCAGGGTTGTAAACAGGAGATAAGAACCACGTCAATGCTCAGTTGATCAGGAAATCACTTGAGTTTACTGTTAATAATAATCGTAAAGTACGTAAGAGTACAGTAAACCCTCGCTCTGCGCGAATTCTGGATTCACGAGGTTCGCATTTTCGCGAGTGAATCGGTGTAAACTAATTTCCTCTTCGCAACGCGCCCGACTGCAGTGTCCGCGAGTGAACGTGCCAGACCACCGACATCAGGGAGGTGACATCTGAAACTGTCTGAGAAGGTTCGGCTGGCCTCCTCGGCTGCCTGCTTCATCCTCGGTCTCACAGAGATCCCGCTCTGAACAACTCGCTACCTTGCATTTTTACTTAATACATCCAGTCGACTGTTTGTACATGTTGGTACAAGCGAGTCGACTGTGAGGTCCAGTAAAAAGAACGCGAATGCAATTAGGAAAATAGTTGGTGCTAGCGATCCCCAAATGATAACTGTACATTGTTACTAAACACCGGCATCGTCAGAGGAGTCATCCTACTGAATTCACCACCATCACCACCTCCATCGTGGGCAAATTACCGTCATGAAAGGTAACACATTATTGTAATATATTATTTATTGTAGTAATTGTTATTCAACATTTACCACCCCCCCCCCCCCTTATGTTCACTCGTACCAGGAACGTAACCCATTAAATTTGGGTAGGTAGTGATTTATGGATATGAAAAATTGGAATCTGATTGGCATTGGGATGCCAGGAGATATTTGGTGCATTCCCTTCAACGGTGTTTGGCACGTGGGGAAAATAAACTCTAGGACTCGGAGTAATTGCTTGAATATAAAGAGGTTCCACTAAAAAAATCTGCACAGATAGATTCAATAATTAATGTCTGTACTGCCATCTCCTGGACAGTTTACAGATCAAGCCTACAACACATGGTATCCCCAGGTATTCACCCAAAGTAGGAACCAGGATCAACTCTGACTGACTACGACAATCGATGCAGGGAGGTCCGGACATGGGTGGTGGGGTTCGATGGCAGTCGCCAGACCGCGTTTCTGTAGCGAGAACACGGCGCCAGCGTGCACTCAAAACGTGTGCATTATGATTGGTTAATTAAGCCTCCTATGTCGAGTTCAATGTAATGCACCATTCTGGCGAATTGCCCGATGATGCTGGATGTAATTACCAGCGAAACATACTACTCAAAATTTTTTTTTATGTTGTGGATTCACTCTTCAACACACCGGTGGGCTAAAGTAGTGAACTATTTGTCTTTTTATTATTTGGTTCTTTCGGTTAAGTCACGTCTAAAGATAAAATAATAAATTAAATTAAATAATAGAATACGACGTTTCGATTGCAACACAAGCAATCATCATCAGGTATAATGAAATAGCGACATAAAATCTAACCAGAAAACTATAGACAGACATATTAGCAGACAGATATCACCAAGATACATAGAGAGAGCAACACAGGTAACAGAGAGAGGTGGTCGTCTCTGTGGGGTGGCCTTAAATAGACAGAGGGCGGACGCAGAGAGAGGGAGGGGGGTTAGAGAAAAAATTAAGATATTTGTCTTTTGTCAACGTGACACTTTTTTGCTGATTGGCCGTGTCAGGTGGTGGAGGGTTACGACACATTTATAAATAACGCGATCTAACCCAAAAATGTTTATCATGAATAATATTGGTCGTGAAAGCCTACGTGTTAAACTAATGCACACACTCATTGCTTATTGTAGTCATTCCATTCACGTTTACTACACTAAACAATTTATATTTTACAGGGTACAGCCCAATGAGCTCTATAGCTTTTTTTTCAGAAGCGACCTAGCCATACATTATTAAAGCTCAACTGAGTGGATTATCATCATGTCGAAATTTATAGCAGCCAAATACGCGAAACGCATTTTTTGAGTATTTGGACCCAGAGAAAAATCCACACGACCATGGGGAGAACCTCAAATATACAGGCAAAACCACGACTTCCTGTATACCAGGCGAGTTAGTTAGCATCTTGCCATCGTGGTGCTATTTTTAAATCCTCTATATTAAGTTCACTTGCTTGCTTGCTTACGACCGTGCAAATCTTTCGGTCGTTTTTTAACCCACTTCCCGTGACCCATCGAGCTGACATTTTGCACACAGACTCGTTGTGCGTGACAATGTATTTTCGTGAAAATTTTTTTACCAAATTTTACACTTTTTAGGAAATTTGTTTTTTATTTAATTACCAATTGCTTAATGGTGGCAGGCATTCATCTGACCCATAGGTGGCAGCCATCTCAAGCCAGAGGACGAGAGGACTCTAGCCGCCACGCATATAAAGGATTTATAGTGAAAAACTTTGTTTTTACGGGTTAATTTTTTTACACTCCATTGTAACAGAAATGTCCACCTTAGTGGGGCATAATTGGGTTGGGCATCTGGGGGAGGGAGAGAGAGTGCTGGTAGGGCTGTGCTTGCTGATGGTTGGTAGAGCTGAGGGGTAAGCCTGGGTTGGTAACAAGAGGCAGCGTTGAGTGAGTTGATGGGCTGTGAAGGGAGGAATATCGGTCTTGGGTCAGGCAGGAGCAGATGAAGACTTGGGGAAGGGCCTGGGACACAAGGGAGACGATCTGTGTCACTGACCCCAACAACAAACCCGGATCTGATCCCAGCCTCATCTGAACTACTGAGATGACACGTGGGCAGTTGGTGCTACCAGTCTTCAATTAATCTACACTGTGTATCTGTACCCACACACCTGTACAGAGGTACATAAGGGAGATCATGCAGCTTCACTGTGTATCTGTACCTAATCACCTGTACACAGGTACATAAGGGAGATCATGCAGCTTCACTGTGTATCTGTACCCACACACCTGTACACAGGTACCATGCCCACACGCACGGTGCTGGGTGTGGTTGGGCTGCAGGGCGGCTCTGTGTGCCGAGCGTCTCAGGAACCGGCGAGCGAACGACACCGCCACTGTCGGAAAGCCCCGAACTTTACCTGCGTGCTTGGGTTCCGTATCCGGGCACTGTACGGAACGCGTTACTTTGACCCTCACTCCAGTCGTGGTGTTGTAAAGTCAGAATCAGAATCTGTATTTAGAGTGGAGGAATCCGATGAGCTTTGAAGCTCTTTCTCACACATGTCCAGTATGGGCGGGTCAGCAGAGTGAGCATGCCAGTGGGCACCCAGCCTCTGTGTTGAACGGGTTCACGAATTTCCACTGCCGACTCAGAGCCACCAATGAAGATGAGCGCCACACCGTGCTGGTTGAGACGAGAGACAGTTGAAGTCGTTCACTTTGACTTGTCTTAGTTTGCCTCTCTCATTCTGGAGAATGTGAACGGAACTTTGAGAGCGTCCCAATGCGGCACAATTGTTAGCTACACAATCACGGGTACACAGACAGGTCGTGATACAAACATGCAGCGGCACTTGCTCCATATGTTACAACAGGGAACCGGTTCAAAACGTGAATAAAAACGTGACTGCATCCTTTTACGAACAATTTTGTGTAATTACCGAAGCAAACCCAATCAGTAACAGGGAACCCAAAGTGTGATCCATACAAACTTGAGCTGCACATGACAGTATTTTTAATTAACAAAAAATGCATCTCTAAAGACATTTACCAATTCCAAAGTAAAAGTAATTATTTGAAAATTTGAGGAATTATTAAATGCACTCACAACCCTTATACTGGATGATCCCTAATGCGCATCGATGTCATCTCTGTACAAACATGTAACTGCTGCTGCTAAAATATAAAACATCCTGCACTGTGCAGTGTTAACACAGCCATCATCACTCCACACTACACACACCATGTACCATACACCATACAGTGTAGACACAGCCATCACCACCCTACACACCATGTACCACACAGTGTAAACACACCCAGAATCACACCTCACACACACACACCATGTACCACACAGTGTAAACACATCCATAATCACTCCACACTACACACACACCATGTACCATACACCACACAGTGTATACACACTCATTATCACACCACACTACACACACCATGCACCATACGCTGTAAACACACCCATCATCACTCCACACTACACACACCATGTACCATACACCACACGGTGTAAACACACCCATCATCACACCACACTACACACACCATGTACCATACACCACACAGTGTAAACACACCCATCATCACACCTCACACAAACACCATGTACCATACACCACACAGTGTAAACACACCCAACTTCACACTACACACACCATGTACCATAAACCACAGTGTAAACACACCCATCACACCACACTACACACACCATGTACCATATACCACACAGTGTAAACACACCCATCATCAAACCCAACAACTTCGTCAATGATGCTTCCTTAAAATAAAATATATAATAGGCGACGTTTCGGGCAATGGCCCTTCACTGCACAAACACCACCAGACCACGTGACCAGCCCGGGTGCTGCCCCCGCCCCGCGTCCCAGCCTGGAAAGCCCCTGGCAGGGAGCCAAGCGAAGTGAAACTCCCCGCCCCCCTCGCACCTCCCTGCATCACTGGGCGAGAGACGTTCACTCAGTGGTGACTGGTGAGGATAGAAGCGGAGAGCGAGTCAGAGCTCAGGAGAGAGTCGCCCTCACTGAGCTCATCGCTGCGTCGCCTGCAGAGGCCGGGACAGGAGCAGCAGAAGCCGCCGCTGCTGCTGCTGAGAGAGGTGAGAGAGCTCTGAGTCGTCCCAGGTCGCGGTTGACCGAATCGTCAAACCCGGTGGCCGCTTGTGCGCTGCGCGACTTTGAGATCTGCGCCTGAATCGTTGGGGCAGGAACAGCTCCACTGGCAATCTTAGCGTTGACATTCGGGAAGGTAACGCATCTCACACAACCAGTACCTCTCTCTCACAACCAGTACCTCTCTCTCACAACCAGTACCTCTCTCTCACACAACCAGTACCTCTCTCACACACAACCAGTACCTCTCTCACAGCCTCGTATCGCTGATTACTCGCTCGTTGCTATTCTCGTGGCGATGTCGAAGTCAACACTGACGCCAGGTGAGAGACGGGAGGGCTCATAGAGCAGAACGAGCTGGGGCAGTGCATCGTCTCCACGCCACAGGGGGGCGGCTCGCTCTGACCGGGCTCCGCGCTCGCTCCCGTGCTAGAGAACGCGCCTCGTCCTCTCGCTTCTCTCTCCGTCGCTCACGATCGGATAAATCGTCAGGGCGATGTGTCTCAGCCTTTTCATAAACACGGGGATCTGGCTCATGGCCTATGGGTGGTCAAAACTGCTGACAGTGCCGACTCAGTTATAACTGCGTCGTGATTGTTAACCCTGTGGCCTTTATTTATCCAATTAGACTCTTGCTGTGTTTAGTAAGATACCTGGGGGTGTCTGTGGTTAGGTATAGGGGCTGTTGTACAAGTGTGGTGATATAGACGAGATCACTGTAATACTCACAGGAGTGCTGTAATGTCATATCTCGAATGGCGTCAGGGCTGGGTCTTTAACGTCCACTCGAGAGCCGACCGCCGTGATTCGGTCATTCCTTTCACTTTTTTTAGTTTTTCAGTTTATTAGGTATAGCCCTGTGAGCCATTCGGCTCTTGATTCGGGTGCAACCGCAACAAACAAAAACATGAACAAGACACATCTTAAAGCGACTACGCTGACACAAACGAGCGAGCAGTGCAGGAATCGAACCGCGGCTGACGATGCTCAGGCCGGGGTCGTCCCCAACCCGCACCCCGTCTCGCGCTGCCTGCAGACACTCTGAGGGGCTTGCTCCGTGCAGTGCGACACGCCACAGCGTTGTCATTGGGTGTATTTCAATACGGACGTTATACGTTTAATAATATAGTGGTTGTGTGTCTAGGGGGTGTAGTTCAGTGTAATGGGGATTGTCTCGTATTCAAGACACAATCACAGAGACACAACTCGTGTAGCGAGCGTCCTGCTGGCAAATTCCTGACGGAGCGTTCACGCGTGAGGGAGCAACTAGGCAACTTGGGGGGTATCCCCTCGCATACGAGGGGCTACCACTCAGCATCCCGAGACAGTACAGTACAGGGCAGCAACCTACTTTATGTACTACCACGCAGTCCTGGTCACATCATGGCCCCGCAGGTCGCGATGGTCTACGCGCTAGATGCATCGGCCTCGCCTGCACAGCGCCGACCTGCAGGCGGCACTTGGCCGCGTGCCGTGCAGCGGCGCCCCTCTATGGGGCGCCGCGTCCCGGCGTCTCGCGCTGCGCAACCGCGTGTGCCGCCGCCGATTCACCACCTGTTTCAATAACAGAGCCATCACCTAAACTCAGTGATATCTTCAGTTTATCGGCAATACTCTAATGGTAACTGTATCAATTGTGTTCCCGTTGCCTTGATCATAGCGCAGTCGGCCAGGTGGCCCAGCGGGAGAGTGCGTGGCTCACAGTCGGGAAACTGCGAGTTCTTCATCCATCTGGTGTCTATAAAGTGAGCACCACTTTGTGGGGAAGTCAACCAGTGGTTGCCCTCTGGATAGACTCACCCCCGCCATACTACCGTGACATTTTCAACACTGGATAAGGGCTATACACGGTATATGAGAACCACCTCAATGCCCAGTTGAGCAGACGCATCACTTGAGCTTTCATGTAATAATACATCATATTTTATGGGTCTTTCGGTAAAGCCACGTGGCTTTACCGAAAGACCCATAGAATATGAATTCCTGCAGTCACGAAAGCTTTAAGTCAATAATAATACATCATATAATAGTATGGGTTTGGACTTCAATATATGGTCTGCAGTTTATTGGGAAGAGGTCAGGTAGTGATTGATGGATATGAATCACTGGAATGGGATTAGCACCTAGTATTCCCGAGGTATTCACCTCAAGTAAGAACCAGGCTCAAACCTACTTGGCTTCAACACTCGATGCAGGGACGTCCGGGTCATGAGTGGTGGGGTTCGATGGCATCGCCAGACCCCGCTTCTGTAGTGAGGACAGGGAGCCAGCGTTTACTCAGAACGCGTGCAGGGGATTGATTCATGAAGCCTCCTGTATCGAGTTCAATACAATACTCACACTCATTGCTTATTGTGGGCATTCTATTAACATTTACCCTCCATTGTAATAGAAACCCCCAACTTAGACCCAGTGCCACTTAGCGTGAGCTCTGTTGGGTTCGGCAACTGCAAGAAGGAAAGTTGGTGCTGGTAGGGCTGTGCGTGCTGATGGTTGGTAGATGTGAGGGGTAACTTGGGTTGATAAAGGAAGTCAGTGTTTAGTGAGTTGATGGGCTGTGATGGGAGCAATATTCAATCTTGATTTGAAGCTTTCGTGACTGCAGGAATCCATACTCTTTGGTTCTTTCGGTAAAGTCACGTAGGTAGAAATAAAATCAAATAAATCACGTTTCGAACGCAACACAAGCGTTCGTCTTCATGCGGAAATTGCGAGAGCAGCAGCAGACATCGCGGCTGTTATACAGGGAGGAACAATGTTCCACACTGCCCACCAGGGATTATTTAGCTGTCTGTCTGACTGTCTGTCGTGCATAAATAAATATATAATACATACAGCTCTTTGATTGGTGGAGACCTTACAAACAGCTCTTTGATTGGTGGAGACCTACTGCCGGGTACGGAGAGGGGAGGTGCCTAAGGGAGGAGGGTCAGGGGAGGGGCCTAAGGAAGGGGGGAGTCAGGAGAGGGGCCTGAGGGGGGGGTTCAGGGGAGGGGCCTGAGGGGGGGGGTCAGCGGAGGGGCCTGAGGGAGGGGGGGTCAGGGGAGGGGCCTAAGGATATGGTTGGGGGGGGTGCTCAGGGGAGGGGCCTAACAGAAGGGGGGTCAGGGGAAGGGCCTAAGGGAAGGGGGGTCAGGGGAGGGGCCTGAGGATATGGGGGGGGGGGGGGTGGTCAGGGGAGGGGCCTAAGGGGGCGATAGTTAAGGGGGCTGTCTGCCTGGCTACCTAAAGTCAAGTTTTCTTTTATACATACAGGTACGAACAACAGGTTCCACACTGCCCACCAGGGATTATTTGTCTGTCTGTCGTGCACGAATGCGCTGTCCAACCAAGTTCCTACCTGCCCACTCCGAAGAAACGTGTTTGGTTGGGGGTGAGGGAGGGAGCGGATGGAGTCTTGGGGAAGGACTGGACTGTGAAAGTTCATGGCAAGAGGAGTGAAGGGATTACTGCTGGGAGCTAGATCCTGGTTGGAGAGGGAATGGAATTTTACAGTCAGACTCGAATATTGAATGCGTTGATAGCTGACAGAGATATCTACCCTGGGGGGCAATCGGTGTCACTGACCCCAACCATGGTGTGGCCTTTAATCCCAAATCCAACGCTGACCCCAGCCTCCTGGAGACTACTGAGATGACACATGGGTACCAGGTGCTACCAGTTTCAATCACGCTTTGGATGAGCCAATAACAGGTGAAGTAAACACAGCAGTGGTGAGTGTTTACCTCACAACACAAACATAGAACCGCAGCGCACCGTGCAGGGATCCCTGGGAGCCACCGTGCTCAGCACAACCCCACGCTCCCCCCCGTGCTGAGCGCGGCCTCGGGGTCCCCGGGGAATGGAGGCGGCGCTGCGGCTAGGAAAGTTCTCCGCGGATTCACAGGGTAGCTCTCGTAGTCCCTGAGTCGACATCGCCGCGAGTGCAGCGGTGACAGTGCTGAGCGCGTCCACCACAGAGCTGCGTTTCTGAGCGCCGTTGGCCAAGTTCCGCCTCTGTCGGTGGTGAACTCTGCGGGCGTCTCTGCAGCTCCCGAGGGAGTTTTTTTTATAAGCTGACGTCACTCGCAAGCCTGCCCCGCTGCGAGTGAACTACACCGACGATCACTCGCACTGGGTAGCTGGCATTGGCTTAGTGGAGCACACCCCGCTGATGAGACTCAGTTCAGGTGAACCCGGGCCAGGGTTTAGCTGAGTGAGTAAACAAACCCCGCACCTGCTAACCGCTTCAGTCGCATCATCGCCTGTTACTCACCAGGGCAGAGCACGGCCACAGCCACTGCAGCCCCACGGTGATGGTGGATGGCTCTCCATCAGGTGACCCAGTGGCGTTTGTTTACTGGCCACACCCTGCTGATGGGACTCAGTGGAGGCGAACCCTGGCAGGACTGGCTTTGTCTAAAGTAGTCCTGGTGAGCCCAGTCGTTGATGGGTGAGATGTTCTCTCACTTCTACCACTAAACCTCGTGATGGGTTCATGAACTTATATCAAATAATAAACTACATCCCTTTGCAAGCTACTGCTGGGTGAAGGCCTTCCCATGCCATGTCAGGTCAAGAGGGATGTTTGGCCATACTTCACCACGCTGGTCAGTGGGAATTGAAGTGGGGGAGAGGATGTCGGGTGTGTGTAGGTCCAGGACTGGTTCAGATATCACCACTGATGTTGGCCGTGGCCAGGAATCAAACGCAGGTCGCCAAGTTTACATCACACTGTGCTAACCGCTGTGCCACAGCTCCACCTGTTTATTTTGTTGTGATCCACAGCTGGCATGGATTGTGAATAAATGTGACAACGGCAATGACAGCTGTCACTGCTTGCACGCTCACTGGTATCCAAGTGTAGTAGCGTTCACGACTCTTGGACGCCGGAGTTGGAGGCACACGGGTTTATTCACACAGCACAGTTGTGGCATACAACTCTAGAGGGGGTGTCGGCCCCCTCACCCGGCTAGCTGGGGATACACGCGCTAGCTACTTTCTAGCCTGCCTCCTAGTCCTCCTCTAACGGGCTAGGGGAGGCTATCTGGCCCGACACTGGTAAGTCGGGCCCGGTACCCTGAGTCCCAGACCAGTGCTGACAGGAGCACCGGTTCTGGATCTCGGGACCACGACGCTGGCTCGGTCCTGTTCGGCCCTGATAAGGACGGCGAACCAGGGGAGTCCAGGGCTCTAGCTAAGACGTCTTCAGTCTTCACTGGTTAGCTTAACAAGAACCCCGAGCCCTCCGATACATCCCCTTTTATACCCAACCCCCCGCTGAGGGGTGGGCCCCCCCCCCCCCCCGGGTGCCTGGCGCGGACGTCGTAGAGAGCACCTCCCCTGTGCACTCACGTAGCCCCGCCCACTGTGTTTGTTTGCCCTAAGCTGCCATGCATAACGGGCTCTCTCTCTAACACCCCTACACAAGCACTGGTTTGCAGATCATTCTTGAAACTTCACAAAGGTTATGACGTGCCATTGTGGAGGATCATGACCCACAACTCTCTGCGATGATTAAAACTCCTCATGGTAACTTTAATTACCACCGTTATGAGGAAATGTTCAAGCTCCTGTTCCAACAGCTGTTCCCCTCTCACCGAGTTCCCTCTGTTCCCACAGTGCTGAGGGGGGAGCAGTTCCACCGTTGACGGTGACGTTGCGAGCTGAGGACGTGGAGCCATGGCTACAGGTTTGTGCAGCGGCCGAGACCTGGGGCCACACGAGCCCTGACCTCAGCACCTGGGTCACGGGGACACGGGGAAATGGGGCTCAGCCTCCTCACCACATCCCTATAGCTCTATCCTCTAGACGCAGCGTGCAAACTTACAGCATGCATGTGCAGAGTCCTGTGTACACGCATGGCCTGAGCACACAATCCTGAGCTCACGTGGCCTCCGCACACGGCCCTGTTCATGCGTGGCATCTTTGTGGGGCATGGCCCTGTGTACACGCATGGCTTTACGGTACAAACCTCGTCCACTCACGTAAATATCTAACCTATATAATTCATTTTTTGTCTGTCTGTCCGTCCGTCTGCGTACGCTCCCTACCGGGGGATTTAGCTCTCGGACCGTGGGGTTCGGCGAGATTAAATTTTGCAGGTGGGCACGCCCCCGGCCCCGCGGTAAACTTAGGCATTTCCGATTTTTCGTCTCTAAACTTTAAATCGGACCGATTATCGATTTAGTGCGATTTCTCTTTAGTTATTTATTTAATTCTTTATTTATTTATTTAATACTAGCAGAAGTACCCGGCGTTGCCCGGGTGAAAAATATATTTCTTAATAACCTTACATATATACACAGATACTAAGGTATTGTCAAAGCCCGGTGGGCTTTGACAATACCTTTCACCACTCACCACTCACAACTCACCCTCACCACTCATCCTCACCACTCCCACTCACTACTCACCCTCACCATTCACCATCACAACTCACCACTCACCAATCTCCCTCACCAATCTCCCTCACCCTCACCACTCACCCTCACCACTCACCCTCACCACTCACCACTCACCAATCACCAATCACCACTAACCCTCACCACTCACTCTCACCATTCACCATGACCATTCAGCCTCACCACTCACCACTCACTCTCACCATTCACCCTGACCATTCAGCCTCACCACTCACCACTCGCCCTCACCACTCACCCTCTCCCTCACCACTCACGCTTACCACTCACCCTCATCACCACCACTCACCTCACCACTCACGCTCACAACTCACTCTCTCCCTCTCCACTCACCCTCTCACCACTCACCCTCACTACTCACTAATCACCCTCACCACTCACCACTCATCCTCACTACTTACTAATCACCTTCACCACTCACCTTCACCACTGACCCTCACCACTCACCCTCACCACTCATCCCCACCACTCACCCCTAACCACTCACCCTCACTACTCACCATCACCACTTACCCTCAACACTCACCATTCACCACTCACCCTCACCAATCACCCTCACCACTCACCCTCACTACTCACCATCACCACTTACCCTCACCACTCACCCTCACCACTCACCCTCACCACTCACCCTCACCACTCATCCTCACCACTCACCATCACCATAAACCCTAACCACTCACCCTCACCACTAACCCTCACCACTCACCCTCACCACTTACCCTCACCCTCACCACTCACCCTTATTACTCACCACTCAACGTCACCACTCTTCATCACCACTCACCCTCACCACTCACCCTCACCACTCACCCCTCACCATCACCACTCACCCTCACCACTCACCGTCACTACTCACCATCACCACTCACCCTCACCACTCACCCTCACCACTCATGCTCACCACTCACCCTCACCACTCACCCTCACCACTCACCCTCACCACCACCAATCACCCCTCACCACTAACCCTCACCACTCACCCTCACCACTCACCCTCACCACTAACCCTGACCCCTCACCACAGACCACTCACCCTCCCCACTCACCCTTCCTACTCACCACTCAACCTCACCACTAACCCTCACCCCTGACCACTCACCCTCCCCACTCACCACTCACCCTTCCTACTCACCACTCAACCTCACCACTGACCACTCACCACTCACCCTTACCCTCACCACTCACTCTCACCACTCACCCTTACTATTCACCACACACCCTCACCACTCACCCTCAACATCAACACTCACCCTCACCACTCACCATCATCACAAATCCTAACCACTCACCCTCACCACTCACCCTCACCACTCATCCCCACCACTCACCCCTAACCACTCACCCTCACTACTCACCATCACCACTTACCCTCACCACTCACCATTCACCACTCACCCTCACCACTCACCACTCACAACTCACCCTCACCACTCATCCTCACCACTCCCACTCACTACTCACCCTCACCATTCACCATCACAACTCACCACTCACCAATCTCCCTCACCAATCTCCCTCACCCTCACCACTCACCCTCACCACTCACCCTCACCACTCACCACTCACCAATCACCAATCAATACTAACCCTCACCACTCACTCTCACCATTCACCATGACCATTCAGCCTCACCACTCACCACTCACTCTCACCATTCACCCTGACCATTCAGCCTCACCACTCACCACTCGCCCTCACCACTCACCCTCTCCCTCACCACTCACGCTTACCACTCACCCTCATCACCACCACTCACCTCACCACTCACGCTCACCACTCACTCTCTCCCTGTCCACTCACCCTCTCACCACTCACCCTCACTACTCACTAATCACCCTCACCACTCACCACTCATCCTCACTACTTACTAATCACCTTCACCACTCACCCTCACCACTCACCCTCACCACTCATCCCCACCACTCACCCCTAACCACTCACCCTCACTACTCACCATCACCACTTACCCTCACCACTCACCATTCACCACTCACCCTCACCACTCACCCTCACCACTCACCCTCACTACTCACCATCACCACTTACCCTCACCACTCACCCTCACCACTCACCCTCACCACTCACCCTCACCACTCATCCTCACCACTCACCATCACCATAAACCCTAACCACTCACCCTCACCACTAACCCTCACCACTCACCCTCACCACTTACCCTCACCCTCACCACTCACCCTTATTACTCACCACTCAACGTCACCACTCTTCATCACCACTCACCCTCACCACTCACCCCTCACCATCACCACTCACACTCACCATCACCACTCACCGTCACTACTCACCATCACCACTCACCCTCACCACTCACCCTCACCACTCATGCTCACCACTCACCCTCACCACCACCAATCACCCCTCACCACTAACCCTCACCACTCACCCTCACCACTCACCCTCACCACTAACCCTGACCCCTCACCACAGACCACTCACCCTCCCCACTCACCCTTCCTACTCACCACTCAACCTCACCACTAACCCTCACCCCTGACCACTCACCCTCCCCACTCACCACTCACCCTTCCTACTCACCACTCAACCTCACCACTGACCACTCACCACTCACCCTTACCCTCCCCACTCACTCTCACCACTCACCCTTACTATTCACCACACACCCTCACCACTCACCCTCAACATCAACACTCACCCTCACCACTCACCATCATCACAAATCTTAACCACTCACCCTCACCACTCACCCTCACCACTCACTCTCACCACACCCTCAGCACTCACCCTCCCCACTCACCCTCACTACACACCCTCACCACTTAACCTCACCACTCAACCTCACCACTCACCCTCACCACTCACTCTCACCACACCCTCACCATTCACCCTCAACACTCACCCTAACCCCTCTCCCTCACCACTCTCCCTCACCACTCACCGTCACCACTCACCACTCACCCTCACCACTCACCCCTCACCATCACCACTCACCCTCACCACTAACCCTGACCCCTCACCACTGACCACTCACCACTCACCCTCACCACTAACCCTCACCATCACCACTCACCCTTACTACTCACCACCCAACCTCACCACTCTTCGTTATCACTCACCCTCACCACTCACCCCTCACCACTCACCCCTCACCACTCACCCTCACCACTCACCCTCACCACTCACCCCTCACCATCACCACTCACCCTCACCACTCTCCCTCACCACTCACCACTCACTCTCACCATTCACCCTCACCACTCACCCTCACCACTCACCCTCACCACTCAATCTCACCACTCAACCTCACCCTCACTACTCACCATTCATCCTGACCAATCACCACTGACCAATCACCACTCACCACTCTCCACTAACCCTCACCACTCAACCTCACCACTCACCCTCAAAACTAACGAATCTCTCACCACTCACCCTCACCACTCAGCACTCACCCTCACCACTCACCCTCACCACTCACGCTCACCACTCACCACTCACCCATCACCACTCACAACTGCCACTCACCCTCACAACAACCACTCACCCTCACCGCTCACCACTCACCCTCACCACTCACCCTCACCACTCACCCTCACCACTCACCCTGACCACTAACCCTCACCACTAACCCTCACCCTTACCACTCACCCTCACCACTAACCCTGACCATCACCACTCACCCTTACTACTCACCACTCAACCTCTCCACTCTTCATCACCACTCACCCTCACCACTCACCCCTCACCACTCACCCCTCACCCTCACCACTCACCCTCACCACTCACCCCTCACCATCACCACTCACCCTCACCACTCTCCCTCACCATTCACCACTCACTCTCACCATTCACCCTCACCATTCAGCCTCACCACTCACCCTCACCACTCACCGTCACAACCATCACTCACCCTCACCACTCACCCTCACCACTCAACCTCACCACTCAACCTCACCCTCACTACTCACCATTCATCCTGACCAATCACCACTGACCAATCACCACTCACCACTCTCCACTAACCCTCACCACTCAACCTCACTACTCACCCTCAAAACTAACAACTCTCTCACCACTCACCCTCAGCACTCACCCTCACCACTGACCCTCAAAACTAACGACTCTCTCACCACTCACTCTCACCACTCAGCACTCACCCTCACCACTCACCCTCACCACTCACGCTCACCACTCACCCATCAGCACTCACAACTGCCACTCACCCTCACAACAACCACTCACCCTCACCGCTCACCACTCACCCTCACCACTCACCCTGACCAATCACCCTCGCCACTAACCCTCACCACTCACCCTTACCACTCACCCTCACCACTAATCCTCACCATCACCACTCACCCTTACTACTCACCACTCAACCTCACCACTCTTCGTCACCACTCACCCTCACCACTCACCCCTCACCACTCACCCCTCACCCTCACCACTCTCCCTCACCACTCACCACTCACACTCACCATTCACCCTCACCATTCAGCCTCACCACTCACCCTCACCACTCACCCTCACCACTCACCACTCACCGTCACAACCACCACTCACCCTCACCACTCACCCTCACCACTCAACCTCACCACTCAACCTCACCACTCACCCTCAAAACTAACAACTCTCTCACCACTCACCCTCACCACTCAGCACTCACCCTCACCACTCACCCTCACCACTCACCACTCACTCTCCCTCACCACTCACCACTCACTCTCACCATTCACCCTCACCATTCAGCCTCACCACTCACCCTCACCACTCACTGTCACAACCACCACTCACCCTCACCACTCACCCTCACCACTCAACCTCACCACTCAACCTCACCCTCACTACTCACGATTCATCCTGACCAATCACCACTGACCAATCACCACTCACCACTCTCCACTAACCCTCACCACTCAACCTCACTACTCACCCTCAAAACTAACGACTCTCTCACCACTCACCCTCACCACTCAGCACTCACCCTCACCACTCACCCTCACCACTCACGCTCACCACTCACCACTCACCCATCACCACTCACAACTGCCACTCACCCTCACAACAACCACTAACCCTCACCACTCACCCTCACCACTAACCCTCACCATCACCACTCACCCTTACTACTCACCACTCAACCTCACCACTCACCCTCACCACTCACCCTCACCATTCACCCTCAACACTCACCCTAACCCCTCTCCCTCACCACTCTCCCTCACCACTCACCGTCACCACTCACCACTCACCATCACCACTCACCCTCACCACTAACCCTGACCCCTCACCACTGACCACTCACCACTCACCCTCACCACTCACCCTCACCACTCACCCCTGACCATCAACACTCACCCTCACCACTCTCCCTCACCACTCACTCTCACCATTCACCCTCACCACTCACCCTCACCACTCAACCTCACCACTCAACCTCACCCTCACTACTCACCATTCATCCTGACCAATCACCACTGACCAATCACCACTCACCACTCTCAACTAACCCTCACCACTCAACTTCACCACTCACCCTCAAAACTAACGACTCTCTCACTACTCACCCTCACCACTCAGCACTCACCCTCACCACTCACCCTCACCACTCACGCTCACCACTCACCACTCACCCATCACCACTCACAACTGCCACTCACCCTCACAACAACCACTCACCCTCACCGCTCACCACTCACCCTCACCACTCACCCTCACCACTGACCCTGACCACTCACCCTCACCACTAACCCTCACCACTCACCCTTACCACTCACCCTCACCACTAACCCTCACCATCACCACTCACCCATACTACTCACCACTCAACCTCACCACTCTTTGTCACCACTCACCCTCACCACTCACCCTCACCACTCATCCCTCACCATCACCACTCACCCTCACCACTCTCCCTCACCACTCACCACTCACTCTCACCATTCACCCTCACCATTCAGCCTCACCACTCACCCTCACCACTCACCCTCACCACTCACCACTCACCATCACAACCACCACTCACCCTCACCACTCACCCTCACCACTCAACCTCACCACTCAACCTCACCCTCACTACTCACCATTCATCCTGACCAATCACCACTGACCAATCACCACTCACCACTCTCCACTAACCCTCACCACTCAACTTCACCACTCACCCTCAAAACTAACAACTCTCTCACCACTCACCCTCACCACTCAGCACTCACCCTCACCACTCACCCTCACCACTCACGCTCACCACTCACCACTCACCCATCACCACTCACAACTGCCACTCACCCTCACAACAACCACTCACCCTCACTGCTCACCACTCACACTCACCACTCACCCTCACCACTCACCCTGGCCACTCACCCTCACCACTAACCCTCACCACTCACCCTTACCACTTACCCTCACCACTAACCCTCACCATCACCACTCACCCTGACTACTCACCACTCAACCTCACCACTCTTCGTCACCACTCACCCTCAACACTCACTCTCACCATTCACCCTCACCATTCAGCCTCACCACTCACCCTCACCACTCACCCTCACCACTCAACCTCACCCTCACTACCCACCATTCATCCTGACCAATCACCACTGACCAATCACCACTCACCACTCTCCACTAACCCTCACCACTCCACCTCACCACTCACCCTCAAAACTAAAGACTCTCGCACCACTCACCCTCACCACTCAGCACTCACCCTCACCACTCACCCTCACCACTCACCCTCACCACTCACGCTCACCACTCACCACTCACCCATCACCACTCACAACTGCCACTCACCCTCACAACAACCACTCACCGCTCACCACTCACCCTCACCACTCACCCTCACCACTCACCCTGACCACTCACCCTCACCACTAACCCTCACCACTCACCCTTACCACTCACCCTCACCACTAACCCTCACCATCACCACTCACCCTTACTACTCACCACTCAACCTCACCACTCTTCGTCACCACTCACCCTCACCACTCACTCTCACCATTCACCCTCACCATTCAGCCTCACCACTCACCCTCACGACTCACACTCACCACTCACCACTCACCGTCACAACCACCACTCACCCTCACCACTCACCCTCACCACTCACCCTCACCACTCAACCTCACCACTCAACCTCACCCTCACTACTCACCATTCATCCTGACCAATCACCACTGACCAATCACCACTCACCACTCTCCACTAACCCTCACCACTCAACCTCACCACTCACCCTCAAAACTAACAACTCTCTCACCACTCACCCTCACCACTCAGCACTCACCCTCACCACTCACCCTCACCACTCACGCTCACCACTCACCACTCACCCATCACCACTCACAACTGCCACTCACCCTCACAACAACCACTCACCCTCACTGCTCACCACTCACACTCACCACTTACCCTCACCACTCACCCTGACCACTCACCCTCACCACTAACCCTCACCACTCACCCTTACCACTTACCCTCACCACTAACCCTCACCATCACCACTCACCCTGACTACTCACCACTCAACCTCACCACTCTTCGTCACCACTCACCCTCAACACTCACTCTCACCATTCACCCTCACCATTCAGCCTCACCACTCACCCTCACCACTCACCCTCACCACTCAACCTCACCCTCACTACCCACCATTCATCCTGACCAATCACCACTGACCAATCACCACTCACCACTCTCCACTAACCCTCACCACTCCACCTCACCACTCACCCTCAAAACTAAAGACTCTCGCACCACTCACCCTCACCACTCAGCACTCACCCTCACCACTCACCCTCACCACTCACCCTCACCACTCACGCTCACCACTCACCCATCACCACTCAGAACTGCCACTCACCCTCACAACAACCACTCACCGCTCACCACTCACCCTCACCACTCACCCTCACCACTCACCCTGACCACTCACCCTCACCACTAACCCTCACCACTCACCCTTACCACTCACCCTCACCACTAACCCTCACCATCACCACTCACCCTTACTACTCACCACTCAACCTCACCACTCTTCGTCACCACTCACCCTCACCACTCACCACTCACTCTCACCATTCACCCTCACCATTCAGCCTCACCACTCACCCTCACGACTCACCCTCACCACTCACCACTCACCGTCACAACCACCACTCACCCTCACCACTCACCCTCACCACTCACCCTCACCACTCAACCTCACCACTCAACCTCACCCTCACTACTCACCATTCATCCTGACCAATCACCACTGACCAATCACCACTCACCACTCTCCACTAACCCTCACCACTCAACCTCACCACTCACCCTCAAAACTAACGACTCTGTCACCACTCACCCTCACCACTCAGCACTCACCTTCACCACTCACCCTCACCACTCACCCTCACCACTCACGCTCACCACTCACCCATCACCACTCACAACTGCCACTCACCCTCACAACAACCACTCACCCTCACCGCTCACCACTCACCACTCACCCTCACCACTCACCCTGACCACTCACCCTCACCACTAACCCTCACCACTCACCCTTACCACTCACCCTCACCACTAACCCTCACCATCATCACTCACCCTTACTACTCACCACTCAACCTCACCACTCTTCGTCACCACTCACCCTCACTACTCACCCCTCACCCTCACCACTCTCCCTCACCACTCACCACTCACTCTCACCATTCACCTTCACCATTCAGCCTCACCACTCACCTTCACGACTCACCCTCACCACTCACCACTCACCGTCACAACCACCACTCACCCTCACCTCTCACCCTCACCACTCAACTTCACCACTCAACCTCACCCTCACTACTCACCATTCATCCTGACCAATCACCACTGACCAATCACCACTCACCACTCTCCACTAACCCTTACCACTCAACCTCAACACTCACCCTCAACACTCACCCTTAAAACTAACCACTCTCTCACCCTCACCACTCAGCACTCACCCTCACCACTCACCCTCACCACTCACCCTCACCACTCACGCTCACCACTCACCCCTCACCGCTCACCTATCACCACTCACAACTGCCACTCACCCTCACCACTCACCCTCACCACTCACCCTCACAACAACCACTCACCCTCACCGCTCACCACTCACACTCACCCTCACCACTCACCACTCATCCTCACCAATCACACCCTCACCAATCACCACTCACCCTCACTGCTCACCCTCACAACTGACACTCACCCTCACCACTCACCCTCACTACTCACCACTCATCCTCACCAATCACACCCTCAACAATCACCACTGACCCTCACCACTTACCACTCACCCTCCCACTCACTACTCACCCTCACCATTCACCCTCACCACTCTCCCTCACCACTCACCCTCACCCTGACCACTCACCACTCATTCTCACCAATCACACCCTCACCAATCACCAATCACCACTCACCCTCACCTTCACCACTCACCCTAACCACTCACCCTCACCACCACCACTCACCCTATTCCCGATTTAAAAAAAACTTGCTTACGTGTCGCCAAGTATGCTTAACATTTCACTAATTT
The DNA here is from genome assembly GCF_965212315.1 of Lampetra planeri. NCBI lineage: Eukaryota > Metazoa > Chordata > Hyperoartia > Petromyzontiformes > Petromyzontidae > Lampetra > Lampetra planeri. The sequence continues at coordinate 5,099,228 of NC_136109.1, read as the reverse complement.
AGATTTTGACATTACACATACAAAACGTCAGCTTGTACTACTGTCATGATAGCAGGTACCACCACCACAGTGATGGTGAGTGGTGAGGGTGAGTGGTGAGCGGTGAGGGTGAGTGGTGAGGGAGAGCGGTGAGTGGTGAGGGTGTATGGTGAGTGGTGAGGGTGAGTGGTGAGGGTGAGTGGTGAGGGTGAGTGGTGAATGGTGAGGGTGAGGGTGAGTTGTGAGAGTGGTGAGTGGTGAGGGTGAGTGGTGAAGGTGAGGGTGAGTGGTGAGTGCTGAGGGTGAGTGGTGAGGGTGATTAGTGAGTGGTGAGGGTGAGCGTGAGTGGTGAGGAGTGAGGAAGAGTGGTGAGGCAGAGTTGTGAGGGTGAGTGGTGAGGGTGAGTGAGTTGTGAGGGTGAGTGGTGAGGGTGAGTGAGAGGTGAGGGTGAGTGGTGGTGAGGGTGAGTGGTGAGGGTGAGTGATGGTGAGTGGTGAGTGATAGTAAGTGGTGAGTGGTGAGGGTGAGTGAGGGAGAGTGTTGAGGGAGAGTGGTGAGGGTTTATATTTTTTTGCCTATGATGACAGCAGTACATGCTGACGTTTTGTATGTTAAATGTATCAGCAAAATGTGTGAATGTGTGTCTGCGACACGCAGTTTGTTAAAAAGGGAACAGGGCGATTTTAAATGAATCTACAAGCATCGATTCCTTTGCGCGATTCAGAGAATCGATTCTTGGCGCGTCGGGTTTAAAAGTAATTACACAGTTGTAGTTTCATTGGTATGTAATGTTTTAAAGTTTTCAGAAGGGTTTAAATGTATTTTCCCCCCGTGCAACGCTGGGTATATCGAGTTTATACCACAAAGTCTTCGCCTGACACGTATGTGGTGTCGAGGCCTAGTACCGTGCAGAGCCTCCGGACTCGCCTAGATTGCCCACCCGGCCGAGGCTGGGTGCTGTGGCCGTCACCCCCCCCCCCCCCCCCCCCCCCCCCGGGCTACAATAATACTGTCTAATCGCTATAATTTATTATCTACCGACCCTATGATAGTAATTACACACATTGGGGTGGGTGGGGAGTGAAGAGGACGTGAAACTTTGATGAATTTACCTCAGCGTCGCGTGTTAATGCGTGTGCATATTTTTAACGAGAATTAAAAATGGCGTCCACCCCGCAGCGAAGGCGTTGCTACCCGTTGCCAGGGGCAACCGCCGTGGTCTGCGCCGGTCGGCAATATTAAATAAATAAAGTGTTACATAAATAAATAAAGAGAAATCGCACTAAATCGATAATCGGTCCGATTTAAAGTTTAGAGACGAAAAATCGGAAATGCCTAAGTTTACCGCGGGGCCGGGGGCGTGCCCACCTGCAAAATTTAATCTCACCGAACCCCACGGTCCGAGAGCTAAATCCCCCGGTAGGGAGCGTACGCAGACGGACAGACGGACGGACAGACAGGCAGACAAAAAATGAATTATATAGGTTAGATTGCCGAACGGCGCGGACCACGGCGGTTGCCCCTGGCAACAAGTAGCAACGCCTTCGCTGCGGGGTGGACGCCATTTTTAATTCCCGTTAAAAATATGCACACGGATTAACACGCGACGCTGAGGTAAATTCATCAAAGTTTCACGTCCTCTTCACTCCCCCCCCACCCCAATGTGTGCAATTACTATCATAGGGTCGGTAGATAATAAAATTATAGCGATTAGACAGTATTATTGTAGCGCGGGGGGGGGGGGGGGGGTGACGGCCACAGCACCCAGCCTCAGCCAGGTGGGCAATCTAGGCGAGGCCGGAGGCTCTGCACGGTACTAGGCCTCGACACCCCACCCGTGTCAGGCGACGACTTTGTGCCATAAACTATATATAACCAGCGTTGCCCGGGGGGAAAATACATTTAAAATCTTCTGAAAACTTTAAAACATAACATACCAATGAAAAAACAACTGTGTAATTAATTTTAAACCCGACGCGCCAAGAATCGATTCTCTGAATCGCGCAAAGGAATCGAAGATTGTAGACTCCTTTAGAATCGGACGATTCCCGTTTACTATAAGTTGGTTATAGTCGATATAAACTGCTACGAACGGGAAATATCCGGCGTTGACCGGGGCAAAAATATAATTAAAAACTCCTGAAAACATTAAAACATAACATACCAATGAAAATAAAACTCTAATTACTTTTAAACCCGACGCGCCAAGAATCGATTCTCTGAATCGCGCAAAGGAATCGATGGTTGTCGATTCATTTAGAATCGCCCTTTTCCCTTTTTAACAAACTGCGTGTCGCAGACACACATTAACACATTTTGCTTTTACATTTAACATACAAAACGTCAGCATGTACTGCTGTCATCATAGGCAAAAAAATATACACCCTCACCACTCTCCCACAACACTCTCCCTCACTCACCCTCACCACTCACCACTTACTATCACTCACTCACCACTCACCATCACTCACCCTCACCACTCACCCTCACCACTCACCCTTCTCCTTCAACACTCACGCGCACCCTCACCAATCATCCTCGCCCTCACCACCACCACTCATCCTCACCACTCACCCTCGCCACCACCACTCTCCCTCAACACTCACCCTCACCACCACCACTCACCACCACTCACCACCACTCACCCTCACCTCTCACTCACCCTCACCACTCACCCTCACCACTCACCATCACTGTGGTGGTGGTACCTGCTATCATGACAGTAGTACAAGCTGACGTTTTGTATGTGTAATGTCAAAATCTAAATTAGTGAAATGTTAAGCATACTTGGCGACACGTAAGCAAGTTTTTTTTAAAACGGGAATAGGGTGAGTGGTGGTGGTGAGGGTGAGTGGTTAGGGTGAGTGGTGAAGGTGAGGGTGAGTGGTGATTGGTGATTGGTGAGGGTGTGATTGGTGAGAATGAGTGGTGAGTGGTCAGGGTGAGGGTGAGTGGTGAGGGAGAGTGGTGAGGGTGAATGGTGAGGGTGAATGGTGAGGGTGAGTAGTTAGTGGGAGGGTGAGTGGTAAGTGGTGAGGGTGTGATTGGTGAGGGTGAGTGGTGAGGGTGAGTGGTGAGCGGTGAGGGTGAGTGGTTGTTGTGAGGGTGAGTGGTGAGGGTGAGTGGCAGTTGTGAGTGGTGATAGGTGAGCGGTGAGGGGTGAGCGTGAGTGGTGAGGGTGACTGCTGAGTGGTGAGGGTGAGAGAGTGGTTAGTTTTAAGGGTGAGTGTTGAGGGTGAGTGGTGACGTTGAGTGGTAAGGGTTAGTGGAGAGTGGTCAGTGGTGATTTGTCAGTGGTGATTGGTCAGGATGAATGGTGAGTAGTGAGGTTGAGTGGTGAAGTTGAGTGGTGAGTGGTGAGGGTGAGTGGTGGTTGTGACGGTGAGTGGTGAGTGGTGAGGGTGAGTCGTGAGGGTGAGTGGTGAGGCTGAATGGTGAGGGTGAATGGTGAGAGTGAGTGGTGAGTGGTGAGGGAGAATTGTGAGGGTAAGGGGTGAGTGGCGAGGGTGAGTGGTGACGAAGAGTGGTGAGGTTGAGTGGTGAGTAGTAAGGGTGAGTGGTGATGGTGAGGGTTCGTGGTGAGGGTAAGTGGTAAGGGTGAGTGGTGAGGGTTAGTGGTGAGGGTGAGTGGTCAGGGTGAGTGGTGAGGGTGAGTGGTGAGGGTGAGTGGTGAGCGGTGAGGGTGAGTGGTTGTTGTGAGGGTGAGTGGCAGTTGTGAGTGGTGATGGGTGAGTGGTGAGTGGTGAGCGTGAGTGGTGAGGGTGAGTGGTGAGGGTGAGTGGTGAGGGTGAGTGGTGAGGGTGAGTGGCAGTTGTGAGTGGTGATTAGTGAGGGTGAGCGTGAGTGGTGAGTGGTGAGGGTGAGCAGTGAGGGTGAGTGGTGATTGGTGAGGGTGTGATTGGTGAGGGTGAGTGGTGAGGGTGAGTGGTGAGCGGTGAGGGTGAGTGGTTGTTGTGAGGGTGAGTGGTGAGGGTGAGTGGCAGTTGTGAGTGGTGATAGGTGAGCGGTGAGGGGTGAGCGTGAGTGGTGAGGGTGAGTGGTGAGGGTGACTGCTGAGTGGTGAGGGTGAGAGAGTGGTTAGTTTTAAGGGTGAGTGTTGAGGGTGAGTGGTGACGTTGAGTGGTAAGGGTTAGTGGAGAGTGGTCAGTGGTGATTTGTCAGTGGTGATTGGTCAGGATGAATGGTGAGTAGTGAGGTTGAGTGGTGAAGTTGAGTGGTGAGTGGTGAGGGTGAGTGGTGGTTGTGACGGTGAGTGGTGAGTGGTGAGGGTGAGTCGTGAGGGTGAGTGGTGAGGCTGAATGGTGAGGGTGAATGGTGAGAGTGAGTGGTGAGTGGTGAGGGAGAGTTGTGAGGGTGAGGGGTGAGTGGTGAGGGTGAGTGGTGACGAAGAGTGGTGAGGTTGAGTGGTGAGTAGTAAGGGTGAGTGGTGATGGTGAGGGTTCGTGGTGAGGGTAAGTGGTAAGGGTGAGTGGTGAGGGTTAGTGGTGAGGGTGAGTGGTCAGGGTGAGTGGTGAGGGTGAGTGGTGAGGGTGAGTGGTGAGCGGTGAGGGTGAGTGGTTGTTGTGAGGGTGAGTGGCAGTTGTGAGTGGTGATGGGTGAGTGGTGAGTGGTGAGCGTGAGTGGTGAGGGTGAGTGGTGAGGGTGAGTGGTGAGGGTGAGTGGTGAGGGTGAGTGCTGAGTGGTGAGTGGTGATTAGTCAGTGGTGATTGGTCAGGATGAATGGTGAGTAGTGAGGGTGAGGTTGAGTGGTGAGGTTGAGTGGTGAGGGTGAGTGGTGAGGGTGAGTGGTGGTTGTGACGGTGAGTGGTGAGTGGTGAGGGTGAGTCGTGATGGTGAGTGGTGAGGCTGAATGGTGAGGGTGAATGGTGAGAGTGAGTGGTGAGGGTGAGTGGTGACGAAGAGTGGTGAGGTTGAGTGGTGTGTAGTAAGGGTGAGTGGTGATGGTGAGGGCTAGTGGTGAGGGTGAGTGGTAAGGGTGAGTGGTGAGGGTTAGTGGTGAGGGTTAGTGGTGAGGGTGAGTGGTCAGGGTGAGTGGTGAGGGTGAGTAGTGAGGGTGAGTGGTGAGCGGTGAGGGTGAGTGGTTGTTGTGAGGGTGAGTGGCAGTTGTGAGTGGTGATGGGTGAGTGGTGAGTGCTGAGCGTGAGTGGTGAGGGTGAGTGGTGAGGGTGAGTGCTGAGTGGTGAGGGTGAGTGGTGAGAGAGTCGTTAGTTTTGAGGGTGAGTGGTGAGGTTGAGTGGTGAGGGTTAGTGGAGAGTGGTGAGTGGTGATTGGTCAGTGGTGATTGGTCAGGATGAATGTTGAGTAGTGAGGGTGAGGTTGAGTGGTGAGGGTGAGTCGTGAGGGTGAGTGGTGAGGCTGAATGGTGAGGGTGAATGGTGAGAGTGAGTGGTGAGGGTGAGTGGTGACGAAGAGTGGTGAGGTTGAGTGGTGTGTAGTAAGGGTGAGTGGTGATGGTGAGGGTTAGTGGTGAGGGTGAGTGGTAAGGGTGAGTGGTGAGGGTTAGTGGTGAGGGTGAGTGGTGACGTTGAGTGGTAAGGGTTAGTGGAGAGTGGTCAGTGGTGATTTGTCAGTGGTGATTGGTCAGGATGAATGGTGAGTAGTGAGGTTGAGTGGTGAAGTTGAGTGGTGAGTGGTGAGGGTGAGTGGTGGTTGTGACGGTGAGTGGTGAGTGGTGAGGGTGAGTCGTGAGGGTGAGTGGTGAGGCTGAATGGTGAGGGTGAATGGTGAGAGTGAGTGGTGAGTGGTGAGGGAGAGTTGTGAGGGTGAGGGGTGAGTGGTGAGGGTGAGTGGTGACGAAGAGTGGTGAGGTTGAGTGGGGAGTAGTAAGGGTGAGTGGTGATGGTGAGGGTTCGTGGTGAGGGTAAGTGGTAAGGGTGAGTGGTGAGGGTTAGTGGTGAGGGTGAGTGGTCAGGGTGAGTGGTGAGGGTGAGTGGTGAGGGTGAGTGGTGAGCGGTGAGGGTGAGTGGTTGTTGTGAGGGTGAGTGGCAGTTGTGAGTGGTGATGGGTGAGTGGTGAGTGGTGAGCGTGAGTGGTGAGGGTGAGTGGTGAGGGTGAGTGGTGAGGGTGAGTGGTGAGGGTGAGTGGCAGTTGTGAGTGGTGATTAGTGAGGGTGAGCGTGAGTGGTGAGTGGTGAGGGTGAGCAGTGAGGGTGAGTGGTGATTGGTGAGGGTGTGATTGGTGAGGGTGAGTGGTGAGGGTGAGTGGTGAGCGGTGAGGGTGAGTGTTTGTTGTGAGGGTGAGTGGTGAGGGTGAGTGGCAGTTGTGAGTGGTGATAGGTGAGCGGTGAGGGGTGAGCGTGAGTGGTGAGGGTGAGTGGTGAGGGTGACTGCTGAGTGGTGAGGGTGAGAGAGTGGTTAGTTTTAAGGGTGAGTGTTGAGGGTGAGTGGTGACGTTGAGTGGTAAGGGTTAGTGGAGAGTGGTCAGTGGTGATTTGTCAGTGGTGATTGGTCAGGATGAATGGTGAGTAGTGAGGTTGAGTGGTGAAGTTGAGTGGTGAGTGGTGAGGGTGAGTGGTGGTTGTGACGGTGAGTGGTGAGTGGTGAGGGTGAGTCGTGAGGGTGAGTGGTGAGGCTGAATGGTGAGGGTGAATGGTGAGAGTGAGTGGTGAGTGGTGAGAGTGAGTGGTGAGTGGTGAGGGAGAGTTGTGAGGGTGAGGGGTGAGTGGTGAGGGTGAGTGGTGACGAAGAGTGGTGAGGTTGAGTGGTGAGTAGTAAGGGTGAGTGGTGATGGTGAGGGTTCGTGGTGAGGGTAAGTGGTAAGGGTGAGTGGTGAGGGTTAGTGGTGAGGGTGAGTGGTCAGGGTGAGTGGTGAGGGTGAGTGGTGAGGGTGAGTGGTGAGCGGTGAGGGTGAGTGGTTGTTGTGAGGGTGAGTGGCAGTTGTGAGTGGTGATGGGTGAGTGGTGAGTGGTGAGCGTGAGTGGTGAGGGTGAGTGGTGAGGGTGAGTGGTGAGGGTGAGTGGTGAGGGTGAGTGGTGACGGTGAGTGGTGAGAGAGTCGTTAGTTTTGAGGGTGAGTGGTGAGGTTGAGTGGTGAGGGTTAGTGGAGAGTGGTGAGTGGTGATTGGTCAGTGGTGATTGGTCAGGATGAATGGTGAGTAGTGAGGGTGAGGTTGAGTGGTGAGGTTGAGTGGTGAGGGTGAGTGGTGAGGGTGAGTGGTGGTTGTGACGGTGAGTGGTGAGTGGTGAGGGTGAGTCGTGATGGTGAGTGGTGAGGCTGAATGGTGAGGGTGAATGGTGAGAGTGAGTGGTGAGGGTGAGTGGTGACGAAGAGTGGTGAGGTTGAGTGGTGTGTAGTAAGGGTGAGTCGTGATGGTGAGGGCTAGTGGTGAGTGGTAAGGGTGAGTGGTGAGGGTTAGTGGTGAGGGTTAGTGGTGAGGGTGAGTGGTCAGGGTGAGTGGTGAGGGTGAGTGGTGAGGGTGAGTGGTGAGCGGTGAGGGTGAGTGGTTGTTGTGAGGGTGAGTGGCAGTTGTGAGTGGTGATGGGTGAGTGGTGAGTGCTGAGCGTGAGTGGTGAGGGTGAGTGGTGAGGGTGAGTGGTGAGGGTGAGTGCTGAGTGGTGAGGGTGAGTGGTGAGAGAGTCGTTAGTTTTGAGGGTGAGTGGTGAGGTTGAGTGGTGAGGGTTAGTGGAGAGTGGTGAGTGGTAATTGGTCAGTGGTGATTGGTCAGGATGAATGTTGAGTAGTGAGGGTGAGGTTGAGTGGTGAGGGTGAGTCGTGAGGGTGAGTGGTGAGGCTGAATGGTGAGGGTGAATGGTGAGAGTGAGTGGTGAGGGTGAGTGGTGACGAAGAGTGGTGAGGTTGAGTGGTGTGTAGTAAGGGTGAGTGGTGATGGTGAGGGTTAGTGGTGAGGGTGAGTGGTAAGGGTGAGTGGTGAGGGTTAGTGGTGAGGGTGAGTGGTCAGGGTGAGTGGTGAGGGTGAGTGGTGAGGGTGAGTGGTGAGCGGTGAGGGTGAGTGGTTGTTGTGAGGGTGAGTGGCAGTTGTGAGTGGTGATGGGTGAGTGGTGAGTGCTGAGCGTGAGTGGTGAGGGTGAGTGGTGAGGGTGAGTGGTGAGGGTGAGTGCTGAGTGGTGAGGGTGAGTGGTGAGAGAGTCGTTAGTTTTGAGGGTGAGTGGTGAGGTTGATTGGTGAGGGTTAGTGGAGAGTGGTGAGTGGTGATTGGTCCGTGGTGATTGGTCAGGATGAATGGTGAGTAGTGAGGGTGAGGGTGAGTGGTGAGGGTGAGTGGTGAGGGTGAGTGCTGAGTGGTGAGGGTGAGTGGTGAGAGAGTCGTTAGTTTTGAGGGTGAGTGGTGAGGTTGAGTGGTGAGGGTTAGTGGAGAGTGGTGAGTGGTGATTGGTCCATGGTGATTGGTCAGGATGAATGGTGAGTAGTGAGGGTGAGGGTGAGTGGTGAGGGTGAGTGGTGGTTGTGACGGTGAGTGGTGAGTGGTGAGGGTGAGTCGTGAGGGTGAGTGGTGAGGCTGAATGGTGAGGGTGAATGGTGAGAGTGAGTGGTGAGTGGTGAGGGTGAGTGGTGACAAAGAGTGGTGAGGTTGAATGGTGAGTAGTAAGGGTGAGTGGTGATGGTGAGGGTTCGTGGTGAGGGTAAGTGGTAAGGGTGAGTGGTGAGGGTTAGTGGTGAGGGTGAGTGGTCAGGGTGAGTGGTGAGGGTGAGTGGTGAGGGTGAGTGGTGAGCGGTGAGGGTGAGTGGTTGTTGTGAGGGTGAGTGGCAGTTGTGAGTGGTGATGGGTGAGTGGTGAGTGGTGAGCGTGAGTGGTGAGGATGAGTGCTGAGTGGTGAGGGTGAGTCGTGAGAGAGTTGTTAGTTTTGAGGGTGAGTGGTGAGGTTGAGTGGTGAGGGTTAGTGGAGAGTGGTGAGTGGTGATTGGTCAGTGGTGATTGGTCAGGATGAATGGTGAGTAGTGAGGGTGAGGTTGAGTGGTGAGGGTGAGTGGTGAGGGTGAGTGGTGGTTGTGACGGTGAGTGGTGAGGGTGAGTGGGGAGGCTGAATGGTGAGGGTGAATGGTGAGAGTGAGTGGTGAGTGGTGAGGGTGAGTGGTGATGGTGAGGGGTGAGTGGTGAGGGTGAGTGGTGAGGGAGAGTGGTGAGGGAGAGGGGTTAGGGTGAGTGTTGAGGGTGAATGGTGAGGGTGAGTGGTGAGGTTGAGTGGTGAGTAGTAAGGGTGAGTGGTGATGGTGAGGGTTAGTGGTGAGGGTGAGTGGTGAGGGTTAGTGGTGAGGGTGAGTGGTTGTGGTGAGGGTGAGTGGCAGTTGTGAGTGGTGATGGGTGAGTGGTGAGTGGTGAGCGTGAGTGGTGAGGGTGAGTGGTGAGGGTGAGTGGTGAGGGTGAGTGCTGAGTGGTGAGGGTGAGTGGTGAGAGAGTCGTTAGTTTTGAGGGTGAGTAGTGAGGTTGAGTGGTGAGGGTTAGTGGAGAGTGGTGAGTGGTGATTGGTCAGTGGTGATTGGTCAGGATGAATCGTGAGTAGTGAGGGTGAGGTTGAGTGGTGAGGTTGAGTGGTGAGGGTGAGTGGTGAGGGTGAGTGGTGGTTGTGATGGTGAGTGGTGAGGGTGAGTGGTGAGGCTGAATGGTGAGGGTGAATGGTGAGGCTGAATGGTGAGGGTGAATGGTGAGAGTGAGTGGTGAGTGGTGAGGGTAGGTGGTGAGGGTGAGTGCTGAGTGGTGAGGGTGAGTGGTGAGAGAGTTGTTAGTTTTGAGGGTGAGTGGTGAGGTTGAGTGGTGAGGGTTAGTGGAGAGTGGTGAGTGGTGATTAGTCAGTGGTGATTGGTCAGGATGAATCGTGAGGGGTGAGGGTGAGGTTGAGTGGTGAGGTTGAGTGGTGAGGGTGAGTGGTGAGGGTGAGTGGTGGTTGTGACGGTGAGTGGTGAGGGTGAGTGGTGAGGGTGAGTGGTGAGGCTGAATGGTGAGGGTGAATGGTGAGAGTGAGTGGTGAGTGGTGAGGAAGAGTGGTGAGGGTGAGTGGTGAGGGTGAGGTTGAGTGGTGAGGTTGAGTGGTGAGGTTGAGTGGTGAGAGTGAGTGGTGAGGGTGAGTGGTGGTTGTGATGGTGAGTGGTGAGGGTGAGTGGTGAGGCTGAATGGTGAGGGTGAATGGTGAGAGTGCGTGGTGAGTGGTGAGGGAGAGTGGTGAGGGTGAGTGGTGATGGTGAGGGTGAGTGGTGAGGGTGAGGGGTGAGTGGTGAGGGTGAGTGGTGACGAAGAGTGGAGAGGTTGAGTGGTGAGTAGTAAGGGTGAGTGGTGACGGTGAGCGTTAGTGGTGAGGGTGAGTGGTAAGGGTGAGTGGTGAGGGTGAGTGGTGAGAGTGAGTGGTGAGCGGTGAGGGTGAGTGGTTGTTGTGAGGGTGAGTGGCAGTTGTGAGTGGTGATGGGTGAGTGGTGAGCGTGAGTGGTGAGGGTGAGTGGTGAGGGTGAGTGCTGAGTGGTGAGGGTGAGTGGTGAGAGATTCGTTAGTTTTGAGGGTGAGTGGTGAGGTTGAGTGGTGAGGGTTAGTGGAGAGTGGTGAGTGGTGATTGGTCAGTGGTGATTGGTCAGGATGAATGGTGAGTAGTGAGGGTGAGGTTGAGTGGTGAGGTTGAGTGGTGAGGGTGAATGGTGAGAGTGAGTGGTGAGTGGTGAGGGAGAGTGGTGAGGGTGAGTGGTGATGGTGAGGGGTGAGTGGTGAGGGTGAGTGGTGAGGGGTGAGTGGTGAGGGTGAGTGATGACGAAAAGTGGTGAGGTTGAGTGGTGAGTAGTAAGGGTGAGTGGTGATGGTGAGGGTTAGTGGTGATGGTGAGTGGTGAGTGGTCAGTGGTGAGGGGTCAGGGTTAGTGGTGATGGTGAGTGGTGAGTGGTGAGGGTGAGTGGTGAGTGGTGACGTTGAGTGGTGAGGGAGAGTGGTGAGGGAGAGGGGTTAGGGTGAGTGTTGAGGGTGAGTGTTGATGTTGAGGGTGAGTGGTGAGGGTGTGTGGTGAATAGTAAGGGTGAGTGGTGAGAGTGAGTGGTGAGGGTAAGGGTGAGTGGTGAGTGGTCAGTGGTGAGGTTGAGTGGTGATTAGGAAGGGTGAGTGGTGAGTGGGGAGGGTGAGTGGTCAGGGGTGAGGGTTAGTGGTGAGGTTGAGTGGTGAGTAGGAAGGGTGAGTGGGGAGGGTGAGTGGTCAGTGGTGAGGGGTCAGGGTTAGTGGTGAGGGTGAGTGGTGAGGGTGAGTGGTGAGGGTGAGTGGTTGTTGTGAGGGTGAGTGGCAGTTGTGAGTGGTGATGGGTGAGTGGTGAGTGGTGAGCGTGAGTGGTGAGGATGAGTGCTGAGTGGTGAGGGTGAGTCGTGAGAGAGTTGTTAGTTTTGAGGGTGAGTGGTGAGGTTGAGTGGTGAGGGTTAGTGGAGAGTGGTGAGTGGTGATTGGTCAGTGGTGATTGGTCAGGATGAATGGTGAGTAGTGAGGGTGAGGTTTAGTGGTGAGGTTGAGTGGTGAGGGTGAGTGGTGAGGGTGAGTGGTGGTTGTGACGGTGAGTGGTGAGTGGTGATGGTGAGGGGTGAGGGTTAGTGGTGAGGGTGAGTGGTCAGGGTGAGTGGTGAGGGTGAGTGGTGAGGGTGAGTGGTGAGCGGTGAGGGTGAGTGGTTGTTGTGAGGGTGAGTGGCAGTTGTGAGTGGTGAGGGTGAGTGGTGAGGGTGAGTGGTGAGGGTGAGTGCTGAGTGGTGAGGGTGAGTGGTGAGAGAGTCGTTAGTTTTGAGGGTGAGTGGTGAGGTTGAGTGGTGAGGGTGAGTGGTGGTTGTGACGGTGAGTGGTGAGGGTGAGTGGTGAGGCTGAATGGTGAGGGTGAATGGTGAGAGTGAGTGGTGAGTGGTGAGGAAGAGTGGTGAGGGTGAGTGGTGATGGTGAGGGGTGAGTGGTGAGGGTGAGTGGTGAGGGTGAGGGGTGAGTGGTGAGGGGTGAGTGGTGATTGGTCAGTGGTGATTGGTCAGGATGAATCGTGAGGGGTGAGGGTGAGGTTGAGTGGTGAGGTTGAGTGGTGAGGGTGAGTGGTGATGGTGAGTGGTGGTTGTGATGGTGAGTGGTGAGGGTGAGTGGTGAGGCTGAATGGTGAGGGTGAATGGTGAGAGTGAGTGGTGAGTGGTGAGGGAGAGTGGTGAGGGTGAGTGGTGATGGTGAGGGTGAGTGGTGAGGGTGAGGGGTGAGTGGTGAGGGTGAGTGGTGACGAAGAGTGGAGAGGTTGAGTGGTGAGTAGTAAGGGTGAGTGGTGACGGTGAGCGTTAGTGGTGAGGGTGAGTGGTAAGGGTGAGTGGTGAGGGTTAGTGGTGAGGGTGAGTGGTCAGGGTGAGTGGTGAGGGTGAGTGGTGAGAGTGAGTGGTGAGCGGTGAGGGTGAGTGGTTGTTGTGAGGGTGAGTGGCAGTTGTGAGTGGTGATGGGTGAGTGGTGAGCGTGAGTGGTGAGGGTGAGTGGTGAGGGTGAGTGGTGAGGGTGAGTGCTGAGTGGTGAGGGTGAGTGGTGAGAGAGTCGTTAGTTTTGAGGGTGAGTAGTGAGGTTGAGTGGTGAGGGTTAGTGGAGAGTGGTGAGTGGTGATTGGTCAGTGGTGATTGGTCAGGATGAATCGTGAGTAGTGAGGGTGAGGTTGAGTGGTGAGGTTGAGTGGTGAGGGTGAGTGGTGAGGGTGAGTGGTGGTTGTGACGGTGAGTGGTGAGGGTGAGTGGTGAGGCTGAATGGTGAGGGTGAATGGTGAGGTTGAATGGTGAGGGTGAATGGTGAGAGTGAGTGGTGAGTGGTGAGGGTAGGTGGTGAGGGTGAGTGCTGAGTGGTGAGGGTGAGTGGTGAGAGAGTTGTTAGTTTTGAGGGTGAGTGGTGAGGTTGAGTGGTGAGGGTTAGTGGAGAGTGGTGAGTGGTGATTGGTCAGTGGTGATTGGTCAGGATGAATGGTGAGTAGTGAGGGTGAGGTTTAGTGGTGAGGTTGAGTGGTGAGGGTGAGTGGTGAGGGTGAGTGGTGGTTGTGACGGTGAGTGGTGAGGGTGAGTGGTGAGGGTGAGTGGTGAGGCTGAATGGTGAGGGTGAATGGTGAGAGTGAGTGGTGAGGGAGAGTGGTGAGGGTGAGTGGTGATGGTGAGGGGTGAGGGTTAGTGGTGAGGGTGAGTGGTCAGGGTGAGTGGTGAGGGTGAGTGGTGAGGGTGAGTGGTGAGCGGTGAGGGTGAGTGGTTGTTGTGAGGGTGAGTGGCAGTTGTGAGTGGTGAGGGTGAGTGGTGAGGGTGAGTGGTGAGGGTGAGTGCTGAGTGGTGAGGGTGAGTGGTGAGAGAGTCGTTAGTTTTGAGGGTGAGTGGTGAGGTTGAGTGGTGAGAGTGAGTGGTGGTTGTGACGGTGAGTGGTGAGGGTGAGTGGTGAGGCTGAATGGTGAGGGTGAATGGTGAGAGTGAGTGGTGAGTGGTGAGGAAGAGTGGTGAGGGTGAGTGGTGATGGTGAGGGGTGAGTGGTGAGGGTGAGTGGTGAGGGTGAGGGGTGAGTGGTGAGGGGTGAGTGGTGATTGGTCAGTGGTGATTGGTCAGGATGAATCGTGAGGGGTGAGGGTGAGGTTGAGTGGTGAGGTTGAGTGGTGAGGGTGAGTGGTGAGGGTGAGTGGTGGTTGTGATGGTGAGTGGTGAGGGTGAGTGGTGAGGCTGAATGGTGAGGGTGAATGGTGAGAGTGAGTGGTGAGTGGTGAGGGAGAGTGGTGAGGGTGAGTGGTGATGGTGAGGGTGAGTGGTGAGGGTGAGGGGTGAGTGGTGAGGGTGAGTGGTGACGAAGAGTGGAGAGGTTGAGTGGTGAGTAGTAAGGGTGAGTGGTGACGGTGAGCGTTAGTGGTGAGGGTGAGTGGTAAGGGTGAGTGGTGAGGGTTAGTGGTGAGGGTGAGTGGTCAGGGTGAGTGGTGAGGGTGAGTGGTGAGAGTGAGTGGTGAGCGGTGAGGGTGAGTGGTTGTTGTGAGGGTGAGTGGCAGTTGTGAGTGGTGATGGGTGAGTGGTGAGCGTGAGTGGTGAGGGTGAGTGGTGAGGGTGAGTGCTGAGTGGTGAGGGTGAGTGGTGAGAGATTCGTTAGTTTTGAGGGTGAGTGGTGAGGTTGAGTGGTGAGGGTTAGTGGAGAGTGGTGAGTGGTGATTGGTCAGTGGTGATTGGTCAGGATGAATGGTGAGTAGTGAGGGTGAGGTTGAGTGGTGAGGTTGAGTGGTGAGGGTGAATGGTGAGAGTGAGTGGTGAGTGGTGAGGGAGAGTGGTGAGGGTGAGTGGTGAGGGTGAGTGGTGATGGTGAGGGGTGAGTGGTGAGGGTGAGTGGTGAGGGTGAGGGGTGAGTGGTGAGGGGTGAGTGGTGAGGGTGAGTGATGACGAAGAGTGGTGAGGTTGAGTGGTGAGTAGTAAGGGTGAGTGGTGATGGTGAGGGTTAGTGGTGATGGTGAGTGGTGAGTGGTCAGTGGTGAGGGGTCAGGGTTAGTGGTGATGGTGAGTGGTGAGTGGTGAGGGTGAGTGGTGAGTGGTGACGTTGAGTGGTGAGGGAGAGTGGTGAGGGAGAGGGGTTAGGGTGAGTGTTGAGGGTGAGTGTTGATGTTGAGGGTGAGTGGTGAGGGTGTGTGGTGAATAGTAAGGGTGAGTGGTGAGAGTGAGTGGTGAGGGTAAGGGTGAGTGGTGAGTGGTCAGTGGTGAGGTTGAGTGGTGATTAGGAAGGGTGAGTGGTGAGTGGGGAGGGTGAGTGGTCAGGGGTGAGGGTTAGTGGTGAGGTTGAGTGGTGAGTAGGAAGGGTGAGTGGGGAGGGTGAGTGGTCAGTGGTGAGGGGTCAGGGTTAGTGGTGAGGGTGAGTGGTGAGGGTGAGTGGTGAGCGGTGAGGGTGAGTGGTTGTTGTGAGGGTGAGTGGCAGTTGTGAGTGGTGATGGGTGAGTGGTGAGTGGTGAGCGTGAGTGGTGAGGATGAGTGCTGAGTGGTGAGGGTGAGTCGTGAGAGAGTTGTTCGTTTTGAGGGTGAGTGGTGAGGTTGAGTGGTGAGGGTTAGTGGAGAGTGGTGAGTGGTGATTGGTCAGTGGTGATTGGTCAGGATGAATGGTGAGTAGTGAGGGTGAGGTTTAGTGGTGAGGTTGAGTGGTGAGGGTGAGTGGTGAGGGTGAGTGGTGGTTGTGACGGTGAGTGGTGAGTGGTGAGTGGTGAGGGTGAGTGGTGAGGCTGAATGGTGAGGGTGAATGGTGAGAGTGAGTGGTGAGGGAGAGTGGTGAGGGTGAGTGGTGATGGTGAGGGGTGAGGGTTAGTGGTGAGGGTGAGTGGTGAGCGGTGAGGGTGAGTGGTTGTTGTGAGGGTGAGTGGCAGTTGTGAGTGGTGAGGGTGAGTGGTGAGGGTGAGTGGTGAGGGTGAGTGCTGAGTGGTGAGGGTGAGTGGTGAGAGAGTCGTTAGTTTTGAGGGTGAGTGGTGAGGTTGAGTGGTGAGGGTGAGTGGTGGTTGTGACGGTGAGTGGTGAGGGTGAGTGGTGAGGCTGAATGGTGAGGGTGAATGGTGAGAGTGAGTGGTGAGTGGTGAGGAAGAGTGGTGAGGGTGAGTGGTGATGGTGAGGGGTGAGTGGTGAGGGTGAGTGGTGAGGGTGAGGGGTGAGTGGTGATTGGTCAGTGGTGATTGGTCAGGATGAATCGTGAGGGGTGAGGGTGAGGTTGAGTGGTGAGGTTGAGTGGTGAGGGTGAGTGGTGAGGGTGAGTGGTGGTTGTGATGGTGAGTGGTGAGGGTGAGTGGTGAGGCTGAATGGTGAGGGTGAATGGTGAGAGTGAGTGGTGAGTGGTGAGGGAGAGTGGTGAGGGTGAGTGGTGATGGTGAGGGTGAGTGGTGAGGGTGAGGGTGAGTGGTGAGGGTGAGGGGTGAGTGGTGAGGGTGAGTGGTGACGAAGAGTGGAGAGGTTGAGTGGTGAGTAGTAAGGGTGAGTGGTGACGGTGAGCGTTAGTGGTGAGGGTGAGTGGTAAGGGTGAGTGGTGAGGGTTAGTGGTGAGGGTGAGTGGTCAGGGTGAGTGGTGAGGGTGAGTGGTGAGAGTGAGTGGTGAATGGTGAGGGTGAGTGGTTGTTGTGAGGGTGAGTGGCAGTTGTGAGTGGTGATGGGTGAGTGGTGAGCGTGAGTGGTGAGGGTGAGTGGTGAGGGTGAGTGCTGAGTGGCAGAGGTGTGGACTCGAGTCATGTGACTTGGACTCGAGTCAGACTCGAGTCATGAATTTGACGACTTGCGACTCGACTTGGACTTGCATAACAATGACTTTGTCCCACCTATGAGATGTGGACTCGAGTCATGTGACTTGGACTCGAGTCAGACTCGAGTCATGAATTTGACGACTTGCGACTCGACTTGGACTTGCATAACAATGACTTTGTCCCACCTCTGCTGAGTGGTGAGGGTGAGTGGTGAGAGATTCGTTAGTTTTGAGGGTGAGTGGTGAGGTTGAGTGGTGAGGGTTAGTGGAGAGTGGTGAGTGGTGATTGGTCAGTGGTGATTGGTCAGGATGAATGGTGAGTAGTGAGGGTGAGGTTGAGTGGTGAGGTTGACTGGTGAGGGTGAATGGTGAGAGTGAGTGGTGAGTGGTGAGGGAGAGTGGTGAGGGTGAGTGGTGATGGTGAGGGGTGAGTGGTGAGGGTGAGTGGTGAGGGTGAGGGGTGAGTGGTGAGGGGTGAGTGGTGAGGGTGAGTGATGACGAAGAGTGGTGAGGTTGAGTGGTGAGTAGTAAGGGTGAGTGGTGATGGTGAGGGTTAGTGGTGATGGTGAGTGGTGAGTGGTCAGTGGTGAGGGGTCAGGGTTAGTGGTGATGGTGAGTGGTGAGTGGTGAGGGTGAGTGGTGAGTGGTGACGTTGAGTGGTGAGGGAGAGTGGTGAGGGAGAGGGGTTAGGGTGAGTGTTGAGGGTGAGTGTTGATGTTGAGGGTGAGTGGTGAGGGTGTGTGGTGAATAGTAAGGGTGAGTGGTGAGAGTGAGTGGTGAGGGTAAGGGTGAGTGGTGAGTGGTCAGTGGTGAGGTTGAGTGGTGATTAGGAAGGGTGAGTGGTGAGTGGGGAGGGTGAGTGGTCAGGGGTGAGGGTTAGTGGTGAGGTTGAGTGGTGAGTAGGAAGGGTGAGTGGGGAGGGTGAGTGGTCAGTGGTGAGGGGTCAGGGTTAGTGGTGAGGGTGAGTGGTGAGGATGAGTGGTGAGGGTTAGTGGTGAGGGGTGATTGGTGGTGGTGAGGGTGAGTGGTGAGGGTGAGTGGTGAGCGTGAGTGGTGAGGGTGAGTGGTGAGGGTGAGTGGTGATGGTGAGTCGTGACGGTGAGTGGTGATGGTGAGTGGTGAGGGTGAGTGGTGATGGTGAGGGGTGAGTGGTGAGGGTGAGTGGTGAGGGTTAGTGGTGAGGGTGAGTGGTTAGGGTTTATGGTGATGGTGAGTGGTGAGGATGAGTGGTGAGGGTGAGTGGTGAGTGGTGAGGGTTAGTGGTGAGGGTGAGTGGTTAGGGTTTATGGTGATGGTGAGTGGTGAGGATGAGTGGTGAGGGTGAGTGGTGAGGGTAAGTGGTGATGGTGAGTAGTGAGGGTGAGTGGTGAGGGTGAGTGGTGAGGGTGAGTGGTGAATGGTGAGTGGTGAGGGTAAGTGGTGATGGTGATTAGTGAGGGTGAGTGGTTAGGGGTGAGTGGTGGGGATGAGTGGTGAGGGTGAGTGGTGAGGGTCAGTGGTGAAGGTGAGTGGTGAAGGTGAGTAGTAAGTAGTGAGGACGAGTGGTGAGGCTGATTAGTGAGTAGTGAGGGTGAGTGGTGAGGGTGAGTGGAGAGGGAGAGAGTGAGTGGTGAGCGTGAGTGGTGAGGGTGAGTGGTGGTGGTGAGGGTGAGTGGTAAGCGTGAGTGGTGAGGGAGAGGGTGAGTGGTGAGGGTGAGTGGTGAGGCTGAATGGTCAGGGTGAATGGTGAGAGTGAGTGGTGAGTGGTGAGGCTGAATGGTCATGGTGAATGGTGAGAGTGAGTGGTGAGGGTTAGTGGTGATTGGTGATTGGTGAGTGGTGAGGGTGAGTGGTGAGGGTGAGTGGTGAGGGTGAGGGAGATTGGTGAGGGAGTTTGGTGAGTGGTGAGTTGTGATGGTGAATGGTGAGGGTGAGTAGTGAGTGGGAGTGGTGAGGATGAGTGGTGAGTTGTGAGTGGTGAGTGGTGAAAGGTATTGTCAAAGCCCGGTGGGCTTTGACAATACCTTAGTATCTGTGTATATATGTAAGGTTATTAAGAAATATATTTTTCACCCGGGCAACGCCGGGTACTTCTGCTAGCAAGTATATAAATCACATACTCTTTGGTTCTTTGGGTAAAGTCACGTAGGTAGAAAAATAGAATAAAAATAATAACCACACGCACACCAAGTCTCCATCCACAGGCATTGCCGAGCAGCATGGCAGATGCTGAGCGCCCCTCACAGCTCCCTTGGCGCTGGGCTCGGTGTGGCACTCAAAACCCTCCCGGTCACTCGCAGGGCCTCTAGAGCAGCGGTCCCCAACCTTTGTACTCATTTTGGCTAGGGTTAGCTTGTGGGCTTACCAAAACTGTGACTCAGATTAGTGCGCAGTGCGGGAAAGAGGCACGGACGGAAGTGGTAAATAAAATGGGCAGGCCACGCTCGGACTAAAATAAGTGTCGGATTCTGACTTCTCATAAGGAGCTCACAACCTAGATCCCTCGTATGCGCAGTTTACAGTAGGGTTCGTGCTCCTATGATAATCTAATGCCGCCGCTGATCTGACAGGAGGCGGAGTTCAGACGGTAATGCAAGCGATGGGGAGCGGCTGTAAATACAGATGAAGCTTCACTCGCTCGCCCACTGCTCACATCCTGCTGTGCGGCCCGGTTCCTAACAGGCCACGGACCGGTACCGGTCCACGGCCCGGGGGTTGGGGATCCCTGCTCTAGAGCACCACATTGTAATTCTCACATAACTTGAAAATTAAATGTATGTATGCTCAATATGCACACGTTTGAGCCACTGCTCACTAGAATGCATGTGACTGTGGGAGCCACACGCACGCCAAGTCTCCATCCACAGGCATTTCCTGGCGGCGTGACAGACGCTGAGCGCCCCTCACAGCTCCCTCGACGCTGGGCTCGGTGTGGCGCTCACAACCCTCCCGGTCACTTGCGGGGCCTCTAGAGCAGCGCCATGCGTCCCGCCGTGGGTGGAGTTCTCTCCCTCTGTGCGGGGCGCGCTGCTCGCAGGCTCAGGGGGGGTTGTGCTCGCGCCGCTCTCCTGCAGCTCCCGCATCCCAGGCGCGACGCGGTGCGTGGCGGTGACGCCACCGCGACCCGTGGGGAGGGCGTGGTCACAGCACGTGGGGGGGCGCGTGTCCCGTACCGCGTGGGGTTGTGGGGGGCGCCGCATAGCCACTCTGCTCCCTGTTCGCGTTACAGCAGCGGCTGTCGTGTTGAGCTCTCATGGCCCCGATCTGTACACCTCGAGTCTTGTAGCTGGATCCTGGCTGGGACCCTAGGTTCCTTAGGCATGGGAATTGGCAGTCGGTGCTGTGGCAGAGAACGCCACTCACAGTCGGAAGATTCACCGTTAAATCTTCTTTGGGGGACGACTTGACCCACTATCTCCCTGGGTGGGTAAAATGAGTTATGTTTATTAGGGAGCTAGTTATGCTGTAGAGATTATGGCATCTGCCATGGGAAGGTTGAATATCCACCATGTGATCCCAATAATCTGGCTTGATTCAATGAACTCGAGTGCGACCGCAGTAAACGGGATTGTGCTGCTGCTGTGACAGATGAGAGATTCAAGAAGAAAACGGAGCAGGTGCGGATTCTACTGGATGACCTGAAGAAGCTCTCCAGGTGAGAGAGACGTCTCCTCACTCGTAATGGGATTCTCTGCTTCTTCACGTTTAGCTAAAGACAAAGAGGTGATGTTCTCCCGGTTCAATGGTTACAGTGAGGAGTGCAGCTGATACTTGAATCCCAAACGACTTCTCCCAGTGCAAGACCGAGACAGTGGACGTGGCGATGCCTACGGGAGGTGAGGTGACACCGAGGGAGATACGGCGGGACACACAAGAGACACAAAGAGAAGGGTGGACATGAGACATCAATGCACTTTCAGAGAGACACGGGTAAAGGGACATAGCGACACTGCGGGAGGCATTGGGATACAGACAGTGATAGAGAAACATGGGAATTGAGGCCCTGGAAGAAGCACAGGGAGAAGGGAGAGAAATGAGAGATGAGAGGGATTTATAGAGAGTATTTATGTTAATATGTTTTCAGACTCTTTATAAGCACCCATAGACACCCATGCGCAGGAGGGGAAAACACTTATCCCCATACAGATACAGTGAGGGGAAAAAGTATTTGATCCCCTGCTGATTTTGTACGTTTGCCCACTGACAAAGAAATGATCAGTCTATAATTTTAATGGTAGGTTTATTTGAACAGTGAGAGACAGAATAACAACAAAATCCAGAAAAAACACATGTCAAAAATGTTATAAATTGATTTCAATTTAATGAGGGAAATAAGTATTTGACCCCCTCTCAATCAGAAAGATTTCTGGCTCCCAGGTGTCTTTTATACAGGTAATGAGCTGAGATTAGGAGCACACTCTTAAAGGGAGTGCTCCTAATCTCAGCTTGTTACCTGTATAAAAGACACCTGTTCACAGAAGCAATCAATCAATCAGATTCCAAACTCTCCACCATGGCGAAGGCCAAAGAGCTCTCCAAGGATGTCAGGGACAAGATTGTAGACCTACACAAGGCTGGAATGGGCTACAAAACCATCGCCAAGCAGCTTGGTGAGAAGGTAACAACAGTTGGTGCGATTATTCGCAAATAGAAGAAACACGAAAGAACTGTCAATTTCCCTCGGCCTGGGACTCCATGCAAGATCTCACCTCGTGGAGTTGCAATGATCATGAGAACGGTGAGGAATCAGCCCAGAACTACACGGGAGGATCTTGTCAATGATCTCAAGGCAGCTGGGACCATAGTCACCAAGAAAACAATTGGTAACACACTACGCCGTGAAGGACTGAAATCCTGCAGCGCCCGCAAGGTCCCCCTGCTCAAGAAAGCACATATACATGCCCGTCTGAAGTTTGCCAATGAACATCTGAATGATTCAGAGGACAACTGTGTGAAAGTGTTGTGGACAAAATGGAGCTCTTTGGCATCAACTCAACCCGTCGTGTTTGGAGGAGGAGGAATGCTGCCTATGACCCCAAGAACACCATCCCCACCGTCAAACATGGAGGTGGAAACATTATGCTTTGGGGGTGTTTTTCTGCTAAGGGGACAGGACAACTTCACCGCATGAAAGGGATGATGGACGGGGCCATGTACCGTCAAATCTTGGGTGAGAACTTCCTTCCCTCAGCCAGGGCATTGAAAATGGGTCGTGGATGGGTATTCCAGCATGACAATGACCCAAAACACACGGCCAAGGCAACAAAGGAGTGGCTCAAGAAGAAGCACATTAAGGTCCTGGAGTGGCCTAGCCAGTCTCCAGACCTTAATCCCATAGAAAATCTATGGAAGGAGCTGAAGGTTCGAGTTGCCAAACGTCAGCCTCGAAACCTTAATGACTTGGAGAAGATCTGCAAAGAGTGGGACAAAATCCCTCCTGAGATGCGTGCAAACCTGGTGGCCAACTACAAGAAACGTCTGACCTCTGTGATTGCCAACAAGGGTTTTGCCACCAAGTACTAAGTCATGTTTTGCAGAGGGGTCAAATACTTATTTCCCTCATAAAAATGCAAATCAATGTATAACATTTTAGACATGCATTTTTCTGGATTTTTGTTGTTGTTATTCTGTCTTTCACTGTTCAATAGACCTACCATTAAAATTATAGAGTGATTATTTCTTTGTCAGTGGGCAAACGTACAAAATCCAGCAGGGGATCAAATACTTTTTTCCCTGTGTAGCAGCAGTTCATTAGACCACTTGCTCTACTGCCTTCTCCTGGTGATCCAGGGTTTGGCAACTCGACGCCCACGGGAAGGAAGTTTCACAATTATTATGTGATCCACCAACCCCCACCTCCACAATGCTGGATTACAGGCCACGTGCATAGCCACCACCACCCGGCTGAGAGAGGTGAGCGAGGGATTATAGAGATGGAAGGGATTAACAGAGAAAATGTAGAGAGATGAGAGAACGAACGAGACACGGGGACCCTGAGCTCAGCAGTGCAGGCGACTGCCGGCTGCGTGATCTGGGTGGTGCTGGGCGAGGAGGGCTCCTCGTAGCTGCCCTGCGTGGTCTCGCGAGGACGCCGCCTTGTGGGAGTGCCGCTTGTCGCCGAGTGCACTGTTTGACTTCAGCGCCCACCGCGGTTATTGCCGCAACGTGTTCAATGTACATACGCACGGCGCCTGCTGCACAGTGGACGGTAAAGATCCCACGGCGTCATTCACAAGAGCAGGCCGTTCTATTCCGGTGTCACGGTCCAACTTGGACAAGTTTTAAACAATTACAGAGCCCAAAAATTACTCCATTTGAATTTACGGCAATTATCGCCTCCTGCTGTAAAACTTGGCAGGTCTCTCCTGAGAAAGTCATGATACTCAGCGAGACTTTCCTGGGCAAACAAGCATGATAACAATAATAAACATAACACTGCTTAGAAGTTACATAACATCACATTTTAGGTATTTTATTTTTCTTTGCATAAAATGTGCTTTTACAGTCAGACAAGAAACTTTAATTGAATATTAACATATCGGGTGGTCAGATTTAATCGTTCACGATCTAATACACCGATCGGAAATCATATATCAAACAAATCTATAATACTCTGCATACACATTAATCACATTTCTATCTATTACATTTGTGTATTAGCATTCTATTCGATTTTAAAACAAAGTAACTCTAATCCTCAACCGTACCCCTTGTTTTCCAGGTTTGACAATTCCACTGTCCCAACCCTATTGAGGATTGATGATATCTATGATCCATACAACATGGAGGAAAAGCATGCCCTTGCAAGAGCCTTCAAAAAGGAGGGGGGTATAGGTGGGTGCTGCTCCTCACTACACAGCACAGCGAGTGCAATGTAACGATAAACTCTCCATCTCCCTGATGGACCTGGCTGTTTGTCAAAAGAGCTAATTTTGTAGCGGGTGTTTGTCTTGCAATGAGGTAACTGCTGGGTGTGAGTGTGACAGTTTCTGTTCAACATCCCAGATGTGGATGGCAGCTCTAGAGCAAAGCCCACCCAGGGGGTAGAACGAGCATCTCTTGCTCCTCGCTGCTCCTGAGCTTGTCTCCTCGATGACACCAACTACCATGGGACACGTGATACACTGGCTCATGGCAGTGGTGTCTGGACGAGTTCCTCCATGGCCTTGAGTAGCCCAGTGCTGCAGCAGATGCCCTTCGTGTACCCTACCCAGGCTCAGTCTGTGTGCGCTGTGCCCGTGTGGTTCACTGTGGCACATTCACCACTGGGCGATCCTCTGAGTGAGAATCCCGCTCGGCTCATGAATTGGGCCTCGTAGCCTCTCTGTGGCTGTGCCTCAGGACCCTCCCACATTCCCTATCACCCTGCAGTGTCTCTCCCTCTCCTCCCTCACCTTGCATTTGCCCTGCAGTGTCCCTCCCTCTCCCACTCTCTCTGCATTAGCCCTGCAGTGTTGCTGCCAGTTCCCACTCACCCTGCATTAGCCCTGCAGTCCGACTGCCTCTCCCCACTCATCCTGCATTAGCCCTGCAGTGTCGCTTCCTCTCCCCACACCGGGTGCAGAGAGAGTCATGTGGACCAGAATCAATGCGAGCTGTGAGCCTTCTTTCCGATGATGGGGATTGATCAGCAACTTGTCAATGCCTGTATCCAGGTTGGTGAGACAGTGGGTGGCTTTCAGAGTAGCCTGGGGAACATCTGAACTCCCTCCAGCGAACGATCGATGCAGGCAGTGATGTACGACATGGTCCGTGGTTTGAGACTGGTGACCACAATCACACTGTGGACGATTCTCCATTGTCCACTGGTGCAGATCACTGCACTGAAATGTCCTGGTGCAGTTCAATGTAGGTGACTGCGGAGTGAATGAACACCAGGAGGGCATGAGAGCAAAGTGAACGCGGCTGAGTGCTGCGCAGAAATGAGCTCCTGCGTCAGCACAGGTGCTGTGGTTTATCTGTACACAGCCATGGACAGTCGTGCTAGAGTCACGTGGTCGATAGCACACGTGCACTATCAGCTGTGGTCATTTGAGGCAGGTTCACGTTGCTGTTGTCTGCGTATTTTCACAAAATGTAAACGCTCTTCCGAGGGACAGCAAAGTGAAGGTGCATAGACACAACACATGTTGATTGTTAAAACACATGACCCTGTGTAATTTCTCACATGATACAGACATGAGTATTGTGTCTGATGAGTCACGTCGTCTCTCAGAGCTCTACATGAAGATGCTGACGTCTCTCTCGCCGGATGCCTCCAACATCCTGGACTCCCTACAGAGAGTCATGGAGTGGAGCACTAGCAACGTGCTGCGTTATGTTAGAACCCCAGATCCGAGTGAGTACCGCACCCACACCGGGGATTCCCATGAACCGTACTGCACTCTCACCAGGCATTCCTGTGAACCTTCACCCCTTTAGCCATGTGCACGAGTGAAGGGTCCAGATTCTTGCCCCACTGATCGGACACCTCACTCAGCCAGCGCCTCCTGCACAGTCCATGTTTAATCTGTGTCCATGCTGAGAAATATTCATTCGTACAGTGAGGGAAAAAAGTATTTGATTCCCTGCTGATTTTGTACGTTTGCCCACTGACAAAGAAATGATCAGTCTATAATTTTAACGGTAGGTTTATTTGAACAGTGAGAGACAGAATAACAACAACAAAATCCAGAAAAACGCATGTCAAAATGTTATGAATTGATTTGCATTTTAATGAGGGAAATAAGTATTTGACCCCCTCTCAATCAGAAAGATTTCTGGCTCCCAGGTGTCTTTTATACAGGTAACAAGCTGAGATTAGGAGCACTCCCTTTAAGAGTGTGCTCCTAATCTCAGCTCGTTACCTGTATAAAAGACACCTGTTCACAGAAGCAATCAATCAATCAGATTCCAAACTCTCCACCATGGCCAAGACCAAAGAGCTCTCCAAGGATGTCAGGGACAAGATTGTAGACCTACACAAGGCTGGAATGGGCTACAAGACCATCGCCAAGCAGCTTGGTGAGAAGGTGACAACAGTTGGTGCGATTATTCGCAAATGGAAGAAACACCAAAGAACTGTCAATCTCCCTCAGCCTGGGGCTCCATGCAAGATCTCACCTCGTGGAGTTGCAATGATCATGAGAACGGTGAGAAATCAGCCCAGAACTACACGGGAGGATCTTGTCAATGATCTCAAGGCAGCTGGGACCATAGTCACCAAGTAAACAATTGGTAACACACTACGCCGTGAAGGACTGAAATCCTGCAGCGCCCGCAAGGTCCCCCCTCCTCAAGAAAGCACATATACATGCCCGTCTGAAGTTTGCCAATGAACATCTGAATGATTCAGAGGACAACTGTGTGAAAGTGTTGTGGACAAAATGGAGCTCTTTGGCATCAACTCAACTCGTCGTGTTTGGAGGAGGAGGAATGCTGCCTATGACCCCAAGAACACCATCCCCACCGTCAAACATGGAGGTGGAAACATTATGCTTTGGGGGTGTTTTTCTGCTAAGGGGACAGGACAACTTCACCGCATGAAAGGGATGATGGACGGCGCCATGTACCGTCAAATCTTGGGTGAGAACCTCCTTCCCTAAGCCAGGGCATTGAAAATGGGTCGTGGATGGGTATTCCAGCATGACAATGACCCAAAACACACGGCCAAGGCAACAAAGGAGTGGCTCAAGAAGAAGCACATTAAGGTCCTGGAGTGGCCCAGCCAGTCTCCAGACCTTAATCCCATAGAAAATCTGTGGAGGGAGCTGAAGATTCGAGTTGCCAAACGTCAGCCTCGAAACCTTAATGACTTGGAGAAGATCTGCAAAGAGGAGTGGGACAAAATCCCTCCTGAGATGTGTGCAAACCTGGTGGCCAACTACAAGAAACGTCTGACCTCTGATTGCCAACAAGGGTTTTGCCACCAAGTACTAAGTCATGTTTTGCAGAGGGGTCAAATACTTATTTCCCTCATTAAAATGCAAATCAATTTATAACATTTTTGAGATGCGTTTTTCTGGATTTTGTTGTTGTTATTCTGTCTCTCACTGTTCAAATAAACCTACCATTAAAATTATAGACTGATAATTTCTTTGTCAGTGGGCAAACGTACAAAATCAGCAGGGAATCAAATACTTTTTTCCCTCACTGTACCAACTCATCAAATACCAGACTGCGGTCACACAGTGAGAGTACTGACACAGTGAGAGTATTGAAACAGAGTGAGTACGGACATTCTACGCCAGTCCTGAGACACAACAACAACAACAGCTGCAATTCACCACTAATTGGCGCTGACAGGTCATGGGACAGACCCAGGTGCCATGGGGTGACTGACTGAAACAACTGGTAGATGATCCATCTGTACCCCCTGCTTTTCCAACGTACTGCACGTTAGCTGTCCGGCGCTCTGCTCATTGATGTGAGCGTCACTCCTCTGCCCTCCGCTGTTGACACACAGAGTACTGACACACAGAGTACTGACACACAGTCAGCACTTCCACACACAGTGTACCGCCAAGCAGGGTGAGTACTGTCACAGTGAGTACTAACACCGGTGAGGGTGCGGTACCATTCTGCTCTTGCACATGGCGATATGTCCAGGAGCTAAATACCAATGTAGAGGTCTGCAAGCCATGAGAGAGGGCTTCAGGAGAGAGTTTGTGTAGCTTTGCTATTCCTCCATTGAAGGAGCACAGACTTCAGTGGTTCACTGCAGTGCTTCTCAACCTTTTTTGGCTACTGTACCCCGTTTTGATTTGTATTACAACCAGTTACCCCATTGCCTGACCCAATATGGTTCTGAGAAATAAACGTTTGAATAATGAATATCAACAATGTAAGCACATTAAGCACAATGACTGTCACAGTCCAAAGCTAGTAGGGGGGGGGGGGGTGCACACAAACAGTAATTACAATTCAATGGTAAACTTGGCCTTGTCTTTCACCGGTGAGCCTCGTCATCCTGGGGGCAGTGGGGATACTGCAGTGATTAAGATTCGTTTAAAGCTCAGTTTGTTTCTCTGCTTTGTCTTGATCTGGGTCATTGCAGAATAGGATGATTCACACAGGTCGGTTGATCCAAAAGGTAGCAGCTGATTCAAAACATTCTTCCCTCCTTCTGAACTAAACACCACAACTATGAGAATATTGAGCCATCAAATCTCATCAGCAGGCCACGGTCTGAGTACACTTCCAAAAGTATTTCTCCCAAAGACTTGGAGGAGAGGGTTACTTTTGTTGTTTTCTGGAAAAACAATTTTGATTTTGCCCCCAGTCCAACCCAGCAGATCTCTCCTCAATGTCAGGGAAGTATGACTTGAAATCACAAGTCAGGTTGGCCAAATGTCCCTCTATTATTGGCTTAATTTGAGCTCTCTCAAACTCCTCATTGGAAATGTTTGCATCTATTTACTATTTTACTATTTTTATTTTACCAAGTAAGACCCACTGAGCTATGTAGCTCTTTTTCAGAAGCGACCTGACTACAAATCATAGCTCAAACACATATTCTTAGGTTTTTTCGGTAAAGTCACGTAGGTAAAACATCAAAATTAATGAAAATAAAATAAAACAAAAATCACGACGTTTCGGAGGCAACACAAGTCTCCGTCATCAGGTGGGACCGTCACAGCCGAATTAGCTGCATCAAGTGAGGCACTGATTCAAGAAGTAATCCCTTATAAGCAAGTTGAAGGGGGGAGGAGAAGGGGGGGGGAGCTCATCAGAATGTGGTAGCCAATGAAAAACAATGGACTACGGCTTGGACGAGGTTGCTGCTGTACACGCCAACACAATGGACAGAGAGGGAGGAGGGGAGGTCTGATACACATGATAGACAAAAGAACGAAAATGCCCATGTTTATACCAATGCTGGCTGAACAATGAAGAGAGCACTGCCAAAAAATAACTGGGGATGTTAACACTCGGTAAAGTAAAGTAAAATAGTGCCTGTCAGATAAGATGGTCCAAAAAAGTGTAATTAAGTCTTTTTTGCGTGGTTGATAACATCTTTCCAATGATTACTAAGTTTGTACCATCATCACGGTTGAAATTATGTCTGTGTTTGTATATTTGTATGGCTTCGTGTACAAACCTTTGATGGTAGCCGGGAGGTTTGCAGAGAACCTTGGTCTCGGAAAAGACAATTTCATGAGAGCCCACCGAGTTGTAGCAATGATCGGTATAAACATGGGCATTTTCGTTCTTTTGTCTATCATGTGTATCAGACCTCCCCTCCTCCCTCTCTGTCCATTGTGTTGGCGTGTACAGCAGCAACCTCGTCCAAGCCATAGTCCATTGTTTTTCATTGGCTACCACATTCTGATGAGCTCCCCCCCCCTTCTCCTCCCCCCTTCAACTTGCTTATAAGGGATTACTTCTTGAATCAGTGCCTCACTTGATGCAGCTAATTCGGCTGTGACGGTCCCACCTGATGACGGAGACTTGTGTTGCCTCCGAAACGTCGTGATTTTTGTTTAATTTTATTTTCATTAATTTTGATGTTTTACCTACGTGACTTTACCGAAAAAACCTAAGAATATGATTCCTTGCAGTCACGAAAGCTTCAAATCTAGAATTAATGCCCTCTACGGGGAGGAATTCCACCTATCTGTTAGAGTTTTTAACAGACAACGAGACAAGAAGTCACAGCTTCTCGAGATGCTGGCCTTCCTCAAGAGATGCCGAGATAACAAGGTAATACCCATCGCTTTCACACTCACATCCGCTGCTGTGTCCTCACCGAACTCTAAACAGATCTTATTTAAAGCTAGCCTATCACTAATCTCGGAGAGAATAAGGTTACTCCGATCTGAACTCGATAATTTAGACAAGACTCTCCTACAAACACATTTAATGTTAACACAAAAAATGTCACCTTCTGATTGGAACCACGTTGATAACATGACTTCTGCTTCTGCTGACTCAATGTCAGCCAAATGCAAAGCTAACCTGATTTCTAAATTCAACCTCCTATCTAAGAAGAAACCAGAGCCACACATCGCAAAGCTGGATGTTAACAAGACCGTGATTAATCAGAGTAACATCCCAATTTCTGACACTCTAAAAACGGTACTGGCCAAAGGACTAAATTTCGCCGTCACCCCTAAATATATACCAGTAGAGGATATGATTTCTCAGATTGATGTAGCCCTCAGAGGCATAGGACACATCCATGCGGATGTAGCAAGAGCTGAAATAGCTACTATTCTTAAGAATGCTAAGAAACCCACTAGTAACATCAGCAAAAACGAACGCTCTGAACTCGCGGACCTAAAAAAGAGAGATGATATAGTCATCCTCTCGGCAGACAAGGGCAATGCCACGGTCATCATGGATAAAGATTCATACAACAACAAAATCCTGGACCTTCTTAATGATGGGAGTTACTCCAAAATTAAAAACGATCCCACTAAAAGCCTAACGACGAAAACCAACAGCATCATCACGAGTTCGACTTCCCTAATCGAACCAAGCAAACGTCCCTCTCTAAAACCATCGGCGGCAAGACCTCCCAGACTCTATGGTCTTCCCAAAATCCATAAGGAAGGTACCCCGCTACGACCCATTGTGTCGACGATAAACTCTCCTACGTACAAACTAGCCCGTTTTCTATCAGATACTCTGCTCCCTTTCACAGGCAAGACCTCTTCGGCAGTACTCAACTCAACCCAATTAGTCTCTATGGTTAAGGACATGGTACTATCTCCTGATGACATCCTCGTCAGCTTTGATGTAGTATCTTTGTTTACCAAAGTCCCAGTACCGGACACCCTAACAATAATTGAGGACTTAGTCCAACATGGATTGAATTCTGATGCACCTGCGCTGGTTAGGCATTGCCTCACCAACACATATTTTACCTGGAATGGCACCTTCTACAAACAGAATGAGGGTACCCCTATGGGCTCCCCTTTGTCACCAGTTATAGCCAACATGTTCATGGAAAAGTTTGAATCAGACGCCATCCAGACATCTACCCTGCGTCCTTCCCTGTGGAAGAGGTATGTGGATGACACTTTCGTCATCTGGCCACATGGCCTCCCAGCATTGAACCACTTCTTGGACCACATCAATTCTAGACACCCATCCATCCGATTCACCATGGAAGTGGAGAAAGACGGTAAACTACCATTCTTGGATATTCTGTTTGAGAGGAGGCCTGACGGATCCTTGGGACATTCTGTCTACAGGAAAGCCACCCACACAGATTCCTACTTGAAACCGGATTCCCACCACCACCCATCTCAAAAGAATTCTCTCATCAAAACGCTATACCACAGAGCCCATGGCATTTCTGACAAACACCACCTGACCGGTGAATTAAGACATGTACATCGGGCCCTCAGGATGAACGGATACTCTGACCGTACTATCCGCCAAGCTGTCTCTCCCACCACACAGAAACAGCCACTTGAAACTCCGACCAAAACCATCACGTTACCATACATAGCAGGCGTGACCAAAAAGATCTCCAAAATTCTAAACAAACATAAGATCCAAGTCCGATTCAGTACAGTACATAAAATCCGTGATCTGATTCCATCTGTGAAGGATGTCGTTCCTGACTTACAGTATCCTGGAGTCTACAAATTGAGTTGCATTTGTGGTGATTGCTACATTGGAGAAACGAAACGTCATGTTTCTGATCGTGTCCGCGAGCACAAGTCAGATCTGAAACACGGCAGAACTGATTCTTCTGCCGTTGCCGATCATTGCTACAACTCGGTGGGCTCTCATGAAATTGTCTTTTCCGAGACCAAGGTTCTCTGCAAACCTCCCGGCTACCATCAAAGGTTTGTACACGAAGCCATACAAATATACAAACACAGACATAATTTCAACCGTGATGATGGGTACAAACTTAGTAATCATTGGAAAGATGTTATCAACCACGCAAAAAATACTTAATTACACTTTTTTGGACCATCTTATCTGACAGGCACTATTTTACTTTACTTTACCGAGTGTTAACATCCCCAGTTATTTTTTGGCAGTGCTCTCTTCATTGTTCAGCCAGCATTGGTATAAACATGGGCATTTTCGTTCTTTTGTCTATCATGTGTATCAGACCTCCCCTCCTCCCTCTCTGTCCATTGTGTTGGCGTGTACAGCAGCAACCTCGTCCAAGCCGTAGTCCATTGTTTTTCATTGGCTACCACATTCTGATGAGCTCCCCCCCCCCTTCTCCTCCCCCCTTCAACTTGCTTATAAGGGATTACTTCTTGAATCAGTGCCTCACTTGATGCAGCTAATTCGGCTGTGACGGTCCCACCTGATGACGGAGACTTGTGTTGCCTCCGAAACGTCGTGATTTTTGTTTTATTTTATTTTCATTAATTTTGATGTTTTACCTACGTGACTTTACCGAAAAAACCTAAGAATATGATTCCTTGCAGTCACGAAAGCTTCAAATCTAGAGCTCAAACACATGTTTCTAAATGTGGAAGGAAAAACCAGAGGACCCAGAGAAAACTGCACATGACCACGGGGAGAGAGACATGCAAATTCCAAATATACAGGCGTCGAACCCACG
The DNA here is from genome assembly GCF_965212315.1 of Lampetra planeri. Classification (NCBI taxonomy): domain Eukaryota; kingdom Metazoa; phylum Chordata; class Hyperoartia; order Petromyzontiformes; family Petromyzontidae; genus Lampetra; species Lampetra planeri. The sequence goes on along the minus strand of NC_136109.1, from coordinate 5,067,631 downwards.
ACCTCCTGCGTACTAGGCAAGGTAGTTAACATCTTGCACTGTGACGCCTGAGGGAAGCAGGTAGAATTCAGGTTTTTTTATGAAACCACCAACTTGCCATATGCATTTAGAATGTGAGTATGATTGCCTTGCAGGAACAGATTCAGTTCGTTCAGCTTGATGAATACATCTGCAAGACAGGCTAGTTGTGCTCGCCATTCAGTGTTTGACGCATGGTGGCCAATGGAGATGTGAGCTCTGACAGACAGCTGTGCACTTCAGCTCGTAGTTCAAAGTCTGTTCAGTATTCTCCCTCTAGACAGCCAGCGCACCTCTGTGTGAAGTCATTGTTGCTCGAAATTATATCATGTATGATATAATTTCACACATTTATACATCACCTCACGTACCCCCAGGGATCCGCGTACCCCCAGTTGAGAACCACTGGTTTACTGCATAGTTCTTAGTTTGGGTTGCATGGCCACAGTCGCACTGTGACTTGTCTTTAATTTTACATTTGCGAAGGAGATGAAGCAGTGAATGGTTTCACCAGTCTCTTCAAGGACGAACGTCAAAGCCAGGTGGTGTGATGTTTGGGTCTCAATTGAGGTGTTTATTCTGGATATCCGATTAGCACGGCTGGCTACGTAGGATGCGAAATAAGTTCAACACACACACATACTTACATGTCCGCATTGTTCCATCTGTTTGCTATAATTGTTCTGGATCTGGGTGAGATTCTAGGATGGAGAGAGCAGTGCGATCCCAGCAGGACGACCGGGATTTGATTTAGTAACGAGGAACAGTGTTGAGGTCTTGGTTGATGGGTCGGTGGTTGTCGTTGGTAAGAAGATGTGGAAACTTCCTTGCAGTTTGCGCAATGTCTCTGTGGATTATTAGTGGCAGAATGTTCACGAGAATAGGGAGACAGAGGACTGGTGTCAGTGTCAGTGTTCCGGGTGAGTGCTGACACATTGAGTCATGACACAGTGAGCATTGACCCACAGTGAGTACTGACAGAGTACGGACACATTAAGTAGTGACATGCAGTAAGCATTGACACAGAATGAGTACTGACAAAGAGTGATGACGCATAATAGGAGTCCAGATAAACTGAGGACTGACACAATGAGAGTACTGACACAATCTGAGTACTGACACACAGTGAGTACTCATACACAGTTAGAGTACTGCCACACTAAGTACTGACACGGAGTGACTAGTGACACAGTGAGGGTGCTGACACAACGTGAGTAATAAGACAGTGCAAGTAATGACACAGCGAGTGTATTGACAGTGACATATTGAGATTGCTGACACAGCACTGTACTGACACACTCATGGGACTGACACAGTGACAGTATTGACATGAGTGTATGGACACACAGTAAGTACTGACACAGTAAGCACTGACATAGTTAGTAGTGACACAGAGTGAGTAGTGACACACAAAGTGAGTAGTGACAGTGAGCAGTGACACACACAGTGAGAAGTGACACGCAGAGTGAGTAGTGACACAGAGTGAGTAGTCACACACCACAGTGTCTCGTTTACGACCGCCACGTACCCAGTGTGCTCGCTGTGCCATATTCCTCAAGGACCGTGAGCACCTTTTTTGCCACACTGCTGCTGCTGCTGTTGTTGTAGCTGCTGCTGCTGTAGCTGCTGCTGCTGTTGTAGCTGTAGCTGCTGTTGTAGCTGTAGCTGCTGTTGTAGCTGTTGTTTTTGTTGTAGCTGTTGTTGTTGTAGCTGTTGTTTTTGTAGCTGTTGTTTTTGTTGTAGCTGCTGTTGTTGTAGCTGATGCTGGCTATCATCCGCCGTGTCACAAATCAACATCGACTTACACAGCGAGAGAGCTCACACAGTGTGAGTACTCACTCTCAATGTGTGTAAGTACTTACACAGTGAGTACTGACACACAGTGAGAGTACTCACTGAGCGGCAGTACATACACTGAGTACTGGGGCACACAGTGAGCGTAATGACAGTGAGAGTACTCACACATGGTGAGTACTGACACACAGTGAGAGCACTGACAAAGTGAGAGCACTGACACACAGTGAGAGTGCTGACACACAGTGAGAGTACTGACACACAGTGAGAGTGCTGACACACAGTGAGAGCACTGACACAGTGAGAGCACTGACAGAGTGAGAGTGCTGACACAGTGAGATTACTGACACACAGTGAGAGTGCTGACACACAGTGAGAGCACTGACACAGTGAGAGCGCTGACACACAGTGAGAGTGCTGACACACAGTGAGAGTACTGACACAGTGAGAGTACTGACACAGTGAGAGTTTAACACGTAGGCTTTCGCGACCAATATTATTCATAATCAACGTTTTTGGGTTTAGATCGCGTAACCCTCCACCACCCGACAGGGCCAATCAGTGAAAAAGTGTCACGTTGCCAAAGACAAATAGTTCACTGCTTTAGCCCACCGGTGTGTTGAAGCGTGAAACCACAACATTTACAATTTGAGTACGACGTTTCGCTGGTAATTGCATCCAGCATCATCGGGCAAATCGCCAGAATGGGGAGGCTCTGCTGTGTCTCCCGTTCTTATATAGAGCAGCAGCAGTGAGAGTGCTGACGCGCAGTGAGAGTGCTGACGCACAGTGAGAGTGCTGACGCACAGTGAGAGTGCTAATGCGCAGTGAGAGTGCTGACGCGCAGTGAGAGTGCTAACGCGCAGTGAGAGTGCTAATGCGCAGTGAGAGTGCTGACACACAGTGAGAGTGCTAACGCGCAGTGAGAGTGCTAATGCGCAGTGAGAGTGCTGACACACAGTGAGAGTGCTGACGCACAGTGAGAGTGCTGACGCACAGTGAGAGTACTGATGCACAGTGAGAGTACTGACACAGTGAGAGTACTGACACACAGTGAGAGTGCTGACACACAGTGAGAGTACTGACACAGTGAGAGTACTGACACACAGTGAGAGTGCTGACACAGTGAGAGTACTGACACAGTGAGAGTGCTGACGCGCAGTGAGAGTACTGACACACAGTGAGAGTAGTGACACAGTGAGAGTACTGACACAGTGAGAGTATTGACACACAGTGAGAGCACTTACACAGTGAGAGTACTGACACAGTGAGAGTGCTAACACGCAGTGAGAGTACTGAGAGTGAGAGTGCTGACACAGTGAGAGTACTGACACAGTGAGAGCACTGACAGTGAGAGTGCTGACACACAGTGAGAGTACTGACAGTGAGAGTGCTGACACAGTGAGTACTGAGAGTGAGAGTACGACACAGTGAGAGTGCTGACACACAGTGAGAGTGCTGACACACAGTGAGAGTACTGACACAGTGAGTACTGACACAGTGAGAGCACTGACACAGTGAGAGTACTGACACACAGTGAGAGTGCTGACACACAGTGAGAGTACTGACACAGTGAGAGTGCTAACACGCAGTGAGAGTACTGACACAGTGAGTACTGACACAGTGAGAGCACTGACACAGTGAGAGTACTGACAGTGAGAGTGCTAACTCGCAGTGAGAATACTGATGCACAGTGAGAGGACTAACACAGTGAGAGTACTGACACAGTGAGAGTGCTGACACACAGTGAGTACTGACACACAGTGAGTACTGACAGTGAGAGTACTGACACAGTGAGAGCACTGACACAGTGAGAGCACGGCCACAGTGAGAGCACTGACACACAGTGAGAGTACTGACACAGTGAGAGTACTGACACAGTGAGAGTACTGACGCACAGTGAGTACTGACACACAGTGAGTACTGACAGTGAGAGTACGACACAGTGAGAGTGCTGACACACCGTGAGAGTACTGACGCACAGTGAGAGTACTGACACAGTGAGAGTGCTGACAGTGAGAGTACTGACACACAGTGAGAGTACTGACACAGTGTGAGAGTACTGACAGACACAGAGTACTGACACACAGTTAGAGTGATGACACACAGTGAGAGTGCTGACACAGTGAGAGTGCTGACACAGTGAGAGTACTGACACGCAGTGAGAGTACTGACACACAGTGAGTACTGACACACAGTGATAGTACTGACACAGTGAGAGTGCTGACACACAGTGAGAGTACTGACGCACACAGAGTACTGACACACAGTGAGAGTGCTGACACACAGTGAGAGTACTGACACAGTGAGAGTACTGACACAGTGAGAGTACTGACACACAGTGAGAGTGCTGACAGTGAGAGCACTGACACACAGTGAGAGTACTGACACACAGTGAGAGCACTGACACAGTGAGAGCACTGACACAGTGAGAGTACTGACACAGTGAGAGTACTGACACACAGTGAGAGTACTGACACGCAGAGTGAGTACTGACATGCAGAGTGAGTACTGACGCGCGGAGAGAGTACTGACATAGTGAGAGTACTGACACAGTGAGAGTACTGACGCGCAGTGAGAGTACTGCCGCGCAGAGAGTACTGACACAGTGAGAGTACTGACAGTGAGAGTACTGACGCACAGTGAGAGTACTGACGCGCAGAGAGAGTACTGACGCACAGTGAGAGTGCTGACACAGTGAGAGTATTGACACACAGTGAGAGTACTAACACAGTGAGAGTACTGACAGACAGTGAGAGTACTGACACACAGTGAGAGAACTGACACAGTGAGAGTACTGACACACAGTGAGTAATGACAGTGAGAGTACGACACAGTGAGGGTGCTGACACACAGTGAGAGTGCTGACACAGTGAGAGTACTGACGCACAGTGAGAGTACTGACACAGTGAGAGTACTGACACAGTGAGAGTACTGACAAAGTGAGAGCACTGACACAGTGAGAGTACTGACACAGTGAGAGTACTGACACAGTGAGAGTACTGACACACAGTGAGAGCACTGACACACAGTGAGAGCACTGACGCACAGTGAGAGTACTGACACAGTGAGAGTGCTGACAAACAGTGAGAGTACTGACACACAGTGAGAGTACTGACGCGCAGTGAGAGTACTGACACACAGTGAGAGCACTTACACAGTGAGAGTACTGACACACAGTGAGAGCACTTACACAGTGAGAGTACTGACACAGTGAGAGTGCTAACATGCAGTGAGAGTACTGACAGTGAGAGTGCTGACACACAGTGAGAGTGCTGACAGTGAGAGTGCTGACACAGTGAGTATTGACAGTGAGAGTACGACACAGTGAGAGTGCTGACACACAGTGAGAGTACTGACACACAGTGAGAGTGCTGACACACAGTGAGAGTACTGACACAGTGAGAGTGCTAACACGCAGTGAGAGTACTGACACAGTGAGTACTGACACAGTGAGAGCACTGACACAGTGAGAGTACTGACAGTGAGAGTGCTAACACGCAGTGAGAATACTGACGCACAGTGAGAGGACTAACACAGTGAGAGTACTGACACAGTGAGAGTACTGACACAGTGAGAGTACTGACACAGTGAGAGTACTGACACAGTGAGAGTTTAACACGTAGGCTTTCGCGACCAATATTATTCATAATCAACGTTTTTGGGTTTAGATCGCGTTATTTATAAATGTGTCGTAACCCTCCACCACCCGACAGGGCCAATCAGTGAAAAAGTGTCACGTTGCCAAAGACAAATAGTTCACTGCTTTAGCCCACCGGTGTGTTGAAGCGTGAAACCACAACATTTACAATTTGAGTACGACGTTTCACTGGTAATTGCATCCAGCATCATCGGGCAAATCGCCAGAATGGTGAGGCTCTGCTGTGTCTCCCGTTCTTATATAGAGCAGCAGCAGTGAGAGTGCTAACGCGCAGTGAGAGTGCTGACGCACAGTGAGAGTGCTGACACAGTGAGAGTACTGACACACAGAGTACTGACAAACAGTGAGAGTACTGACACACAGTGAGAGTATTGACACACAGTGAGTACTGACGCACAGTGAGTACTGACAGTGAGAGTACAACACAGTGAAGGTGCTGACACAGTGAGAGTACTGACACACAGTGAGAGTGCTAACACACAGTGAGAGTACTGACGCACAGTGAGTAATGACAGTGAGAGTACGACACAGTGAGGGTGCTGATACACATTGAGAGTACTGACACATAGTGAGAGTGCTGACACAGTGAGAGTACTAACGCACAGTGAGAGTACTGACACAGTGAGAGTACTGACACAGTGTGAGAGTACTGACAGACACAGAGTACTGACACACAGTGAGAGTACTGACACACAGTGAGAGTGCTGACACAGTGAGATTACTGACAAACAATGAGAGTACTGACACCGCGAGAGCACTGACACAGTGAGAGTACTGACACAGTGAGAGTACTGACACAGTGTGAGAGTACTGACAGACACAGAGTACTGACACACAGTGAGAGTGCTGACACACAGTGAGAGTGCTGACACAGTGAGAGTGCTGACACAGTGAGAGTGCTGACACAGTGAGAGTACTGACACGCAGTGAGAGTACTGACACACAGTGAGAGTACTGACACAGTGTGAGTACTGACACACAGTGATAGTACTGACACAGTGAGAGTGCTGACACACAGTGAGAGTACTGAGTACTGACGCACACAGAGTACTGACACACAGTGAGAGTGCTGACACACAGTGAGAGTACTGACACAGTGAGAGTACTGACACACAGTGAGAGTGCTGACAGTGAGAGCACTGACACACAGTGAGAGTACTGACACACAGTGAGAGCACTGACACAATGAGAGCACTGACACAGTGAGAGTACTGACACAGTGAGAGTACTGACACACAGTGAGAGTACTGACACGCAGAGTGAGTACTGACATGCAGAGTGAGTACTGACGCGCAGAGAGAGTACTGACACGGTGAGAGTACTGACACAGTGAGAGTACTGACGCGCAGTGAGAGTACTGCCGCGCAGAGAGTACTGACACAGTGAGAGTACTGACAGTGAGAGTACTGACGCACAGTGAGAGTACTGACGCACAGAGAGAGTACTGACGCACAGTGAGAGTGCTGACACAGTGAGAGCATTGACACACAGTGAGAGTACTAACACAGTGAGAGTACTGACAGACAGTGAGAGTACTGACACACAGTGAGAGAACTGACACAGTGAGAGTACTGACACACAGTGAGTAATGACAGTGAGAGTACGACACAGTGAGGGTGCTGACACACAGTGAGAGTGCTGACACAGTGAGAGTACTGACGCACAGTGAGAGTACTGACACAGTGAGAGTACTGACACAGTGAGAGTACTGACACACAGTGAGAGTACTGACAAAGTGAGAGCACTGACACAGTGAGAGTACTGACACAGTGAGAGTACTGACACAGTGAGAGTACTGACACACAGTGAGAGCACTGACGCACAGTGAGAGTACTGACACAGTGAGAGTGCTGACAAACAGTGAGAGTACTGACACACAGTGAGAGTAGTGACGCACAGTGAGAGTACTGACGCACAGTGAGAGTACTGACACACAGTGAGAGTACTGACACAGTGAGAGTACTGACACAGTGAGAGTGCTAACATGCAGTGAGAGTACTGACAGTGAGAGTGCTGACACACAGTGAGAGTGCTGACAGTGAGAGTGCTGACACAGTGAGTATTGACAGTGAGAGTACGACACAGTGAGAGTGCTGACACACAGTGAGAGTACTGACACACAGTGAGAGTGCTGACACACAGTGAGAGTACTGACACAGTGAGAGTGCTAACACGCAGTGAGAGTACTGACACAGTGAGTACTGACACAGTGAGAGCACTGACACAGTGAGAGTACTGACAGTGAGAGTGCTAACACGCAGTGAGAATACTGACGCACAGTGAGAGGACTAACACAGTGAGAGTACTGACACAGTGAGAGTACTGACACAGTGAGAGTACTGACACAGTGAGAGTTTAACACGTAGGCTTTCGCGACCAATATTATTCATAATCAACGTTTTTGGGTTTAGATCGCGTTATTTATAAATGTGTCGTAACCCTCCACCACCCGACAGGGCCAATCAGTGAAAAAGTGTCACGTTGCCAAAGACAAATAGTTCACTGCTTTAGCCCACCGGTGTGTTGAAGCGTGAAACCACAACATTTACAATTTGAGTACGACGTTTCACTGGTAATTGCATCCAGCATCATCGGGCAAATCGCCAGAATGGTGAGGCTCTGCTGTGTCTCCCGTTCTTATATAGAGCAGCAGCAGCGAGAGTGCTAACGCGCAGTGAGAGTGCTGACGCACAGTGAGAGTGCTGACACAGTGAGAGTACTGACACACAGAGTACTGACAAACAGTGAGAGTACTGACACACAGTGAGAGTACTGACACACAGTGAGAGTAGTGACACAGTGAGAGTATTGACACACAGTGAGTACTGACGCACAGTGAGTACTGACAGTGAGAGTACAACACAGTGAAGGTGCTGACACAGTGAGAGTACTGACGCACAGTGAGTAATGACAGTAAGAGTACGACACAGTGAGGGTGCTGATACACATTGAGAGTACTGAAACATAGTGAGAGTGCTGACACAGTGAGAGTACTAACGCACAGTGAGAGTACTGACACAGTGAGAGTATTGACACAGTGAGAGTACTGACACAGTGAGAGTACTAACACACAGTGAGAGTACTGACACAGTGAGTGCTGACACAGTGAGATTACTGACAAACAATGAGAGTACTGACACCGTGAGAGCACTGACACAGTGAGAGTACTGACACAGTGAGAGTACTGACACAGTGAGAGCACTGACACACAGTGAGAGCACTGATGCACAGTGAGAGTACTGACACAGTGAGAGTGCTGACACAGTGAGAGTACTGACACGCAGTGAGAGTACTGACACAGTGTGAGTACTGACACAGTGAGAGTACTGACACACAGTGAGAGCACTGACGCAGTGAGAGTACTGACACAGTGAGAGTACTGACAAACAGTGAGAGTACTGACACAGTGAGAGTACTGACACACAGTGAGAGCACTGACGCAGTGAGAGTAGTGACACAGTGAGAGTACTGACACAGTGAGAGTATTGACACAGTGAGAGCACTTACACAGTGAGAGTACTGACACAGTGAGAGTGCTAACACGCAGTGAGAGTACTGACAGTGAGTACTGACACAGTGAAAGCACTGACAGTGAGAGTGCTGACACACAGTGAGAGTACTGACAGTGAGAGTGCTGACACAGTGAGTACTGAGAGTGAGAGTACGACACAGTGAGAGTGCTGACACACAGTGAGAGTGCTGACACACAGTGAGAGTACTGACACAGTGAGAGTGCTAACACGCAGTGAGAGTACTGACACAGTGAGTACTGACACAGTGAGAGCGCTGACACTCAGTGAGAGCACTGACACAGTGAGAGTACTGACGCACAGTGAGTACTGACACACAGTGAGTACTGACAGTGAGAGTACGACACAGTGAGAGTGCTGACACACCGTGAGAGTACTGACGCACAGTGAGAGTACTGACACAGTGAGAGTGCTGACAGTGAGAGTACTGACACACAGTGAGAATACTGACACAGTGTGAGAGTACTGACAGACACAGAGTACTGACACACAGTGAGAGTGCTGACACACAGTGAGTGCTGACACAGTGAGAGTGCTGACACAGTGAGAGTACTGACACGCAGTGAGAGTACTGACACACAGTGAGAGTACTGACACAGTGTGAGTACTGACACACAGTGATAGTACTGACACAGTGAGAGTGCTGACACACAGTGAGAGTACTGACGCACACAGAGTACTGACACACAGTGAGAGTGCTGACACACAGTGAGAGTACTGACACACAGTGAGAGTGCTGACACACAGTGAGAGTACTGACACAGTGAGAGTACTGACACACAGTGAGAGTGCTGACAGTGAGAGCACTGACACACAGTGAGAGTACTGACACACAGTGAGAGCACTGACACAGTGAGAGTACTGACACAGTGAGAGTACTGACACACAGTGAGAGTACTGACGCACAGAGAGAGTACTGACACAGTGAGAGTACTGACACAGTGAGAGTACTGATGCACAGTGAGAGTACTGACGCACAGTGAGAGTGCTGACACGCAGTGAGTACTGACACAGTGAGAGTACTGACGCACATTGAGAGTACTGACGCACAGTGAGAGTACTGACGCACAGTGAGAGTGCTGACACAGTGAGAGTACTGACACAGTGAGAGTACTGACACACAGTGAGAGTGCTGACACACAGTGAGAGTGCTGACACAGTGAGAGTGCTGACACAGTGAGAGTACTGACACGCAGTGAGAGTACTGACACACAGTGAGAGTACTGACACAGTGTGAGTACTGACACACAGTGATAGTACTGACACAGTGAGAGTGCTGACACACAGTGAGAGTACTGACGCACACAGAGTACTGACACACAGTGAGAGTGCTGACACACAGTGAGAGTACTGACACACAGTGAGAGTGCTGACAGTGAGAGCACTGACACACATTGAGAGTACTGACACACAGTGAGAGCACTGACACAGTGAGAGCACTGACACAGTGAGAGTACTGACACAGTGAGAGTACTGACACACAGTGAGAGTACTGACACGCAGAGTGAGTACTGACATGCAGAGTGAGTACTGACGTGCAGAGAGAGTACTGACACAGTGAGAGTACTGAGAAAGTGAGAGTACTGACGCACAGTGAGAGAACTGACGCGCAGAGAGTACTGACACAGTGAGAGTACTGACAGTGAGAGTACTGACGCACAGTGAGAGTACTGACGCACAGAGAGAGTGCTGACACAGTGAGAGTATTGACACAGTGAGAGTACTAACACAGTGAGTACTGACACACAGTGAGAGTACTGACACACAGTGAGAGTACTGACACAGTGAGAGTACTGACACACAGTGAGTAATGACAGTGAGAGTACGACACAGTGAGGGTGCTGACACACAGTGAGAGTGCTGACACAGTGAGAGTACTGATGCACAGTGAGAGTACTGACACAGTGAGAGTACTGACACAGTAAGAGTACTAAAACAGTGAGAGTACTGACACACAGTGAGAGTACTGACACAGTGAGTGCTGACACACAGTGAGATTACTGACACAGAATGAGAGTACTGACACAGTGAGAGTACTGACACACAGTGAGAGTACTGACACACAGTGAGAACACTGACGCACAGTGAGAGTACTGACAGTCAGAGTACTGACACACAGTGAGAGTAGTGACGCACAGTGAGAGTACTGACGCACAGTGAGAGTACTGACGCACAGTGAGAGTACTGACACACAGTGAGAGCACTTACACAGTGAGAGTACTGACACACAGTGAGAGCACTTACACAGTGAGAGTACTGACACAGTGAGAGTGCTAACATGCAGTGAGAGTACTGACAGTGAGAGTGCTGACACACAGTGAGAGTACTGACAGTGAGAGTACGACACAGTGAGAGTGCTGACACACAGTGAGAGTACTGACACAGTGAGAGTGCTGACACACAGTGAGAGTACTGACACAGTGAGAGTGCTAACACGCAGTGAGAGTACTGACACAGTGAGTACTGACACAGTGAGAGCACTGACACAGTGAGAGTACTGACAGTGAGAGTGCTAACACGCAGTGAGAATACTGATGCACAGTGAGAGGACTAACACAGTGAGAGTACTGACACAGTGAGAGTACTGACACAGTGAGAGTGCTAACGCACAGTGAGAGTGCTGACACAGTGAGAGTGCTAACGCGCAGTGAGAGTACTGACACAGTGAGAGTACTGACACACAGTGAGAGTGCTGACAGTGAGAGCACTGACACACATTGAGAGTACTGACACACAGTGAGAGCACTGACACAGTGAGAGCACTGACACAGTGAGAGTACTGACACAGTGAGAGTACTGACACACAGTGAGAGTACTGACACGCAGAGTGAGTACTGACATGCAGAGTGAGTACTGACGCGCAGAGAGAGTACTGACACAGTGAGAGTACTGAGAAAGTGAGAGTACTGACGCACAGTGAGAGAACTGACGCGCAGAGAGTACTGACACAGTGAGAGTACTGACAGTGAGAGTACTGACGCACAGTGAGAGTACTGACGCACAGAGAGAGTGCTGACACAGTGAGAGTATTGACACAGTGAGAGTACTAACACAGTGAGTACTGACACACAGTGAGAGTACTGACACACAGTGAGAGTACTGACACAGTGAGAGTACTGACACACAGTGAGTAATGACAGTGAGAGTACGACACAGTGAGGGTGCTGACACACAGTGAGAGTGCTGACACAGTGAGAGTACTGATGCACAGTGAGAGTACTGACACAGTGAGAGTACTGACACAGTAAGAGTACTAAAACAGTGAGAGTACTGACACACAGTGAGAGTACTGACACAGTGAGTGCTGACACACAGTGAGATTACTGACACAGAATGAGAGTACTGACACAGTGAGAGTACTGACACACAGTGAGAGTACTGACACACAGTGAGAGCACTGACACACAGTGAGAGCACTGACGCACAGTGAGAGTACTGACAGTCAGAGTACTGACACACAGTGAGAGTAGTGACGCACAGTGAGAGTACTGACGCACAGTGAGAGTACTGACGCACAGTGAGAGTACTGACACACAGTGAGAGCACTTACACAGTGAGAGTACTGACACACAGTGAGAGCACTTACACAGTGAGAGTACTGACACAGTGAGAGTGCTAACATGCAGTGAGAGTACTGACAGTGAGAGTGCTGACACACAGTGAGAGTACTGACAGTGAGAGTACGACACAGTGAGAGTGCTGACACACAGTGAGAGTACTGACACAGTGAGAGTGCTGACACACAGTGAGAGTACTGACACAGTGAGAGTGCTAACACGCAGTGAGAGTACTGACACAGTGAGTACTGACACAGTGAGAGCACTGACACAGTGAGAGTACTGACAGTGAGAGTGCTAACACGCAGTGAGAATACTGATGCACAGTGAGAGGACTAACACAGTGAGAGTACTGACACAGTGAGAGTGCTAACGCACAGTGAGAGTGCTGACACAGTGAGAGTGCTAACGCGCAGTGAGAGTACTGACACAGTGAGAGTGCTGACACACAGTGAGAGTACTGACACAGTGAGAGCACTGACACAGTGAGAGCACTGCCACAGTGAGAGCACTGACACACAGTGAGAGTACTGACACAGTGAGAGTACTGACACAGTGAGAGTGCTGACATACAGTGAGAGTACTGACACACAGTGAGAGTACTGACACAGTGAGAGCGCTGACACTCAGTGAGAGCACTGACACAGTGAGAGTACTGAAGCACAGTGAGTACTGACACACAGTGAGTACTGACAGTGAGAGTACGACACAGTGAGAGTGCTGACGCACAGTGAGAGTACTGACACAGTGAGAGTACTGACACAGTGAGAGCACTGCCAGTGAGAGCACTGACACACAGTGAGAGGACTAACACAGTGAGAGTACTGACACAGTGAGAGCACTGCCACAGTGAGAGCACTGACGCACAGTGAGAGGACAAACACAGTGAGAGTACTGACACAGTGAGAGTGCTAATGCACAGTGAGATTGCTAACGCGCAGTGAGAATACTAACGCGCAGTGAGAGTACTGACACAGTGAGAGCACTGACACAGTGAGAGTACTGACAGTGAGAGTGCTAACACGCAGTGAGAGTACTGACGCACAGTGAGAGTACTGACACAGTGAGAGTGCTGACAGTGAGAGTACTGACACACAGTGAGAGTGCTGACACACAGTGAGAGTGCTGACACAGTGAGAGTACTGACACGCAGTGAGAGTACTGACACACAGTGAGAGTACTGACACAGTGTGAGTACTGACACACAGTGATAGTACTGACACAGTGAGAGTGCTGACACACAGTGAGAGTACTGACGCACACAGAGTACTGACACACAGTGATAGTACTGACACAGTGAGAGTACTGACACACAGTGAGAGTGCTGACACACAGTGAGAGTACTGACACAGTGAGAGTACTGACACACAGTGAGAGTGCTGACAGTGAGAGCACTGACACACAGTGAGAGTACTGACACACAGTGAGAGCACTGACACAGTGAGAGTACTGACACAGTGAGAGTACTGACACACAGTGAGAGTACTGACGCACAGAGAGAGTACTGACACAGTGAGAGTATTGACACAGTGAGAGTACTGACACAGTGAGAGTACTGATGCACAGTGAGAGTACTGACGCACAGTGAGAGTGCTGACACGCAGTGAGTACTGACACATTGAGAGTACTGACGCACAGTGAGAGTACTGACGCACAGTGAGAGTACTGACGCACAGTGAGAGTGCTGACACGCAGTGAGAGTATTGACACAGTGAGAGTACTGACACAGTGAGAGTACTGACACACAGTGAGAGTACTGACACAGTGAGAGTTTAACACGTAGGCTTTCGCGACCCATATTATTCATAATCAACGTTTTTGGGTTTAGATCGCGTTATTTATAAATGTGTCGAAACCCTCCACCACCCGACACGGCCAATCAGTAAAAAAGTGTCACGTTGACAAAGACAAATAGTTCACTGCTTTAGCCCACCGGTGTGTTGAAGCGTGAAACCACAACATTTACAATTTGAGTACGACGTTTCGCTGGTAATTGCATCCAGCATCATCGGGCAAATCGCCAGAATGGTGAGGCTCTGCTGTGTTTCCCGTTCTTATATAGAGCAGCAGCAGTGAGAGTGCTGACACACAGTGAGAGTGCTGACACACAGTGAGAGTACTGACACACAGTTAGAGTGCTGACACACAGTGAGAGTACTGATGCACAGTGAGAGTACTGACACACAGTGAGAGTGCTGACATACTGAGAGTACTGACACAGTGAGTACTGACACAGTGAGAGCACTGACACAGTGAGAGTACTGACAGTGAGAGTGCTAACACGCAGTGAGAGTACTGACGCACAGTGAGAGGACTAACACAGTGAGAGTACTGACACAGTGAGAGTGCTAACGCACAGTGAGAGTGCTAACGCGCAGTGAGAGTACTGACACAGTGAGAGTACTGACACAGTGAGAGTACTGACACAGTGAAAGCACTGACACAGTGAGAGCACTGCCACAGTGAGAGCACTGACACACAGTGAGAGTACTGACACATTGAGAGTACTGACACAGTGAGAGTGCTGACATACAGTGAGAGTACTGACACACAGTGAGAGTACTGACACAGTGAGAGCGCTGACACTCAGTGAGAGCACTGACACAGTGAGAGTACTGACACACAGTGAGTACTGACACACAGTGAGTACTGACACGCATTGAGAGTACTGACACACAGTGAGAGTACTGACACAGTGTGAGTACTGACACACAGTGAGAGTACTGACACAGTGTGAGTACTGACACAGTGTGAGTACTGACACACAGTGAGAGTACTGACACACAGTGAGAGTACTGACGCACAGAGTACTGACACAGTGAGAGTACTGACACGCAGAGTGAGTACTGACATGCAGAGTGAGTACTGACGCGCAGAGAGAGTACTGACACAGTGAGAGTACTGACACAGTGAGAGTACTGACACACAGTGAGAGTACTGACGCGCAGAGAGTACTGACACAGTGAGAGGACTGACAGTGAGAGTACTGACGCACAGTGAGAGTACTGACGCGCAGAGAGTACTGACGCACAGTGAGAGTACTGACGCACAGTGAGAGTACTGACGCGCAGAGAGTACTGACGCACAGTGAGAGTACTGACACAGTGAGAGTACTGACGCACAGTGAGAGTACTGACGCGCAGAGAGTACTGACACAGTGAGAGGACTGACAGTGAGAGTACTGACGCACAGTGAGAGTGCTGACACGCAGTGAGAGTATTGACACAGTGAGAGTACTGACACAGTGAGAGTACTGACACAAAGTGAGAGTACTGACACAGTGAGAGTTTAACACGTAGGCTTTCGCGACCAATATTATTCATAATCAACGTTTTTGGGTTTAGATCGCGTAACCCTCCACCACCCGACAGGGCCAATCAGTAAAAAAGTGTAACGTTGACAAAGACAAATAGTTCACTGCTTTAGCCCACCGGTGTGTTGAAGCGTGAAACCACAACAATTACAATTTGAGTACGACGTTTCACTGGTAATTGCATCCAGCATCATCGGGCAATTCGCCAGAATGGTGAGGCTCTGCTGTGTCTCCCGTTCTTATATAGAGCAGCAGCAGTGAGAGTGCTAACGCGCAGTGAGAGTGCTGACATACTGAGAGTACTGACACACAGTGAGAGTACTGATGCACAGTGAGAGTACTGACACACAGTGAGAGTGCTGACATACTGAGAGTACTGACACACAGTGAGAGTACTGATGCACAGTGAGAGTACTGACACACAGTGAGAGTACTGATGCACAGTGAGAGTACTGACACACAGTGAGAGTACTGATGCACAGTGAGAGTACTGATGCACAGTGAGAGTACTGACACACAGTGAGAGTACTGATGCACAGTGAGAGTACTGACACACAGTGAGAGTACTGATGCACAGTGAGAGTACTGATGCACAGTGAGAGTACTGACACACAGTGAGAGTACTGACACACAGTGAGAGTACTGATGCACAGTGAGAGTACTGACACACAGTGAGAGTACTGATGCACAGTGAGAGTACTGACACACAGTGAGAGTGCTGACATACTGAGAGTACTGACACAGTGAGACTACTGACACAGTGAGAGTACTGACACACAGTGAGACTGCTGACGCACAGTGAGAGTACTGACACAGTGAGAGTACTGACACACAGTGAGAGTACTGACACAGTGAGAGTACTGACACCGTGAGAGTACTGACACAGTGAGAGTACTGACACCGTGAGAGTGCTGACACAGTGAGAGTGCTGACACACAGTGAGAGTACTGACACAGTGAGAGTGCTGACACAGTGAGTGCTGACACACAGTGAGAGTACTGACACAGTGAGAGTACTGACACAGTGAGAGTGCTGACACAGTGAGAGTACTGACACAGTGAAAGTACTGACACACATTGCCAGTACTGACACACAGTGAGAGTACTGACACTGAGAGTGCTGACACACAGTGAGAGTACTGACACTGAGAGTACTGACACAGTGAGAGCACTGACACAGTGTGAGTACTGACACAGTGAGAGTGCTGACACAGTGAGAGTACTGACACACAGTGAGAGTACTGACACACAGTGAGAGTATTGACACACAGTAAGAGTACTGACACAGTGAGAGTACTGACACAGTGAGAGTACTGACACAGTGAGAGTATTGACGCACAGTGAGAGCACTGACGCACAGTGAGAGTACTGACACACAGTGAGAGTACTGACACACAGTGAGAGTACTGACACAGTGAAAGTGCTGACACAGTGAGAGTGCTGACACAGTGAGAGTACTGACACAGTGAGAGTACTGACGCACAGTGAGAGCACTGACACACAGTGAGAGTACTGACACACAGTGAGAGTGCTGACACAGTGAGAGTGCTGACACACAGTGAGAGTACTGACACAGTGAGAGTACTGACACAGTGAGAGTGCTGACACAGTGAGAGTACTGACACACAGTGAGTACTGACACGGTGAGAGTACTGACACAGTGAGAGTGCTGACACAGTGAGAGCGCTGACACAGTGAGAGTGCTGACACACAGTGAGAGTACTGACACACAGTGAGAGTGCTGACACAGTGAGAGTACTGACACACAGTGAGTACTGACACGGTGAGAGTACTGACACAGTGAGAGTGCTGACACAGTGAGAGCGCTGACACAGTGAGAGCACTGACACACAGTGAGAGCACTGACACGCAGTGAGAGTACTGACACAGTGAGAGTACTGACACACAGTGAGAGCACTGACACACAGTGAGAGCACTGACGCACAGTGAGAGTACTGACACAGTGAGAGTACTGACACACAGTGAGAGCACTGACACACAGTGAGAGCACTGACACGCAGTGAGAGTACTGACACGCAGTGAGAGTACTGACACACAGTGAGGGTACTGACACGCAGTGAGAGTACTGACACACAGTGAGATTACTGACACACAGTGAGAGTGCTGACACAGTGAGATTACTGACACAGTGAGAGTACTGACACGCAGTGAGAGTACTGACACGCAGTGAGAGTACTGACACGCAGTGAGAGTACTGACA
This sequence comes from Lampetra planeri, assembly GCF_965212315.1. NCBI lineage: Eukaryota > Metazoa > Chordata > Hyperoartia > Petromyzontiformes > Petromyzontidae > Lampetra > Lampetra planeri. The sequence goes on along the minus strand of NC_136109.1, from coordinate 5,049,538 downwards.
TGCAGTGAGAGTACTGACACAGTGAGAGTACTGACACAGTGAGAGTACGACACACAGTGAGAGTACTGACACACAGTGAGAGTACTGACACAGTGAGAGTGCTGACACACAGTGAGAGTGCTGACACAGTGAGAGTACTGACACTCAGTGAGAGCACTGACACACAGTGAGAGTACTGACGCACAGTGAGAGTACTGACACAGTGAGAGTGCTGACACACAGTGAGAGTGCTGACACACAGTGAGAGCACTGACGCACAGTGAGAGTACTGACACACAGTGAGAGTGCTGACGCACAGTGAGAGCACTGACGCACAGTGAGAGTACTGACGCACAGTGAGAGTGCTGACGCACAGTGAGAGCACTGACGCACAGTGAGAGTGCTGACACACAGTGAGAGCACTGACGCACAGTGAGAGCACTGACACACAGTGAGAGTGCTGACGCACAGTGAGAGCACTGACGCACAGTGAGAGTACTGACGCACAGTGAGAGTACTGACACACAGTGAGAGTGCTGACGCACAGTGAGAGCACTGACGCACAGTGAGAGTACTGACGCACAGTGAGAGTGCTGACGCACAGTGAGAGTGCTGACGCACAGTGAGAGCACTGACGCACAGTGAGAGTACTGACGCACAGTGAGAGTGCTGACGCACAGTGAGAGCACTGACGCACAGTGAGAGCACTGACGCACAGTGAGAGTGCTGACGCACAGTGAGAGCACTGACACACAGTGAGAGCACTGACGCACAGTGAGAGTGCTGACGCACAGTGAGAGCACTGACACACAGTGAGAGTACTGACGCACAGTGAGAGTACTGACACAGTGAGAGTGCTGACACACAGTGAGAGTACTGACACTCAGTGAGAGCACTGACGCACAGTGAGAGTGCTGACGCACAGTGAGAGCACTGACGCACAGTGAGAGTACTGACGCACAGTGAGAGTACTGACGCACAGTGAGAGCACTGACACAGTGAGAGTACTGACACACAGTGAGGGTACTGACACACAGTGTGAGTACTGGTACACAGTGAGAGCACTGACACAGTGAGAGTACTGACACACAGTGAGGGTACTGACACACAGTGAGGGTACTGACACACAGTGAGGGTACTGACACGCAGTGAGAGCACTGACACACAGTGAGAGTGCTGACACACAGTGTGAGTACTGGTACACAGTGAGAGTGCTGACACGCAGTGAGAGTACTGACACACAGTGAGAGTACTGACACACAGTGAGAGTACTGACACAGTGAGAGTACTGACACAGTGAGAGTACTGACACAGTGAGAGTACTGACACGCAGTGAGAGTACTGACACAGTGAGAGTACTGACATGCAGTGAGAGTACTGACACAGTGAGAGTACTGACACAGTGAGAGTACGACACACAGTGAGAGTACTGACACAGTGAGAGTACTGACACAGTGAGAGTACTGACACAATGAGAGTACGACACACAGTGAGAGTACTGACACAGTGAGAGTACTGACACAGTGAGAGTACTGACACAGTGAGAGTACGACACACAGTGAGAGTACTGACACAGTGAGAGTACTGACACAGTGAGAGTACTGACACAGTGAGAGTACGACACACAGTGAGAGTACTGACACAGTGAGAGTACTGACACAGTGAGAGTACTGACACAGTGAGAGTACGACACACAGTGAGAGTACTGACACAGTGAGAGTACTGACACAGTGAGAGTACGACACACAGTGAGAGTACTGACGCAGTGAGAGCGCTGACGCAGTGAGAGCGCTGACACATAGTGAGAGTACTGACACAGTGAGAGTACTGACACAGTGAGAGTACTGACACAGTGAGAGCACTGACACACAGTGAGAGTACTGACACAGTGAGAGTACTGACACAATGAGAGTACTGACACACAGTGAGAGTACTGACACACAGTGAGAGTACTGACACAGTGAGAGTACTGACACAGTGAGAGTACTGACACAGTGAGAGTACTGACATGCAGTGAGAGTACTGACACAGTGAGAGTACTGACACAGTGAGAGTACTGACACAGTGAGAGTACTGACACACAGTGAGAGTACTGACACGCAGTGAGAGTACTGACGCAGTGAGAGCGCTGACACATAGTGAGAGTACTGACACAGTGAGAGTACTGACACAGTGAGAGTACTGACACAGTGAGAGTACTGACACAGTGAGAGTACTGACACAGTGAGAGCACTGACACACAGTGAGAGTACTGACACACAGTGAGAGTACTTACGCAGTGAGAGCGCTGACACAATGTGAGTAATGAGAAAGTGAGTGTATTGACACACAGTGAGAGTATTGACAGTGACACATTGAGATTGCTGACACAGCACTGTACTGACATACGCATGAGACTGACAGTGACAGTATTGACATGAGTGTATGGACACATAGTAAGTACTGACACAGTAAGCACTGACAGAGTGATTATTGACACACAGAGTAGTGACACAGAGTGTATAGTGACACACGGAGTGATTAGTGACACAGTCTGTACACAGATTAGTGACACACAGATTGAGTAGTGACAGTGAGCAGTGACACGCACTGAGTAGTGACACACAAAGTAGTAACACAGTGAGTAGTGACACAAAGAGAATACTGACACAGCATTGACACACAGTAGTGACACACAGTGAGTAGGGATACACATAGGTAGTAGTGACAGAGTGGTGACACACAGAGTGAGTAGTGACACAGAGTGAGTTCTGACACACACAGAGTGAGTTCTGACACACACAGAGTGAGTAGTGACACAGAGTGAGTTCTGACACACACAGAGTGAGTTCTGACACACACAGAGTGAGTGGTGACACACACTGTGAGTAGTGACACAGAGTGAGTAGTGACACACAGTGAGTAGTGACACACAGTGAGTGGTGACACACGGAGTGAGTAGTGCCACAGAGTGGGTAGTGACACACAGAGTAGTGACACACAGTGAGAGTACTGACACACAGTGAGAGTACTGACACAGTGAGAATACTGTCACAGTGAGAGTTCTGACACGCAGTGAGAGTACTGACACAGTGAGAGTACTGACACAGTGAGAATACTGTCACAGTGAGAGTTCTGACACGCAGTGAGAGTTCTGACGCACAGTGAGAGTACTGACACACATAGTGAGTAGTGACAAAGTGAGTAGTGACTGAATAGTAACACAGAGTGAGTAGTGACACACACAGTGAGTAGTGACACACAGAGTGAGTAGTGACACACCACAGTGTTGTGTTTACGACCGCCACGTACCCCGTGTGCTCGCTGTGCCATGTTCCTCAAGGGCCGTGAGCGCCTTCTCTGGGACGCTGCTGCTGCTGTTGTAGCTGCTGTTGTTGTAGCTGATGCTGTTGTTGTTGTAGCTGCTGCTTTAGCTGCTGCTGTTGTTGTTGTAGCTGCTGCTGTTGTTGTTGTAGCTGCTGTTGTTGTTGTAGCTGCTGCTGTTGTTGTTGTAGCTGCTGCTGTTGATGCTGCTGCTGTTGTTGTTGTAGCTGCTGCTGTTGATTCTGCTGTTGTTGTAGCTGCTGCTGTTGTTGTAGCTGCTGCTGCTGTTGTTGTTGTTGTAGCTGCTGCTGTTGTTGTAGCTGCTGCTGCTGTTGTTGTTGTTGTAGCTGCTGCTGTTGTTGTAGCTGCTGCTGCTGTTGTTGTTGTTGTAGCTGCTGCTGTTGTTGTAGCTGCTGCTGCTGTTGTTGTTGTTGTAGCTGCTGCTGCTGTTGTTGTTGTAGCTGCTGTTGTGCTCACGCAGCGCCACGGATCTCCCGTGTAGAGCAGCCGGGCAGCTGCTACACGTGACATCATCCGCCGTGTCACAAATCAACATCGACTTACACAGCGAGAGAGCTCACACACAGCCTGACTACTTACACACAGTGAGAGTACTCACTCAGAGTGCCCCAGTACTTACACAGTGAGAGTACTCACTCACTCTCACTGTGTCTCAGTACTTACACAGCGAGTACTGCCACACAGTGAGAGTACTGATAGTGCTTACTGTCAGTGAGTAATGGAACAGTGTGAGGGTAATGACAGTGTGAGTACTGACACACAGGGACAGTGGGACTAATGACACACAACGAGTACTGGTACTGCAAGTTACGACTCGGTGAGGGTGCTCACACACTGTGACTAATGACACACACGGTGAGTACTGACACAGTGATAGTACAGACACACAGTAAGAGTACTGACACACAGTGAGTACTGACACACTGTGTGAGCACTGACACACAGTGTGAGCACTGGCACAGTGTGAGCACTGACACAGTGTGAGCACTGACACAGTGTGAGTACTGACACACTGTGTGAGCACTGACACCCAGTGTGAGCACTGACACAGTGTGAGCACTGACACAGTGTGAGTACTGACACACTGTGTGAGCACTGACACACAGTGTGAGCACTGACACACAGTGTGAGCACTGACACAGTGTGAGTACTGACACAGTGTGAGCACTGACACACAGTGTGAGCACTGACACAGTGTGAGCACTGACACAGTGTGAGTACTGACACACTGTGTGAGCACTGACACAGTGTGAGCACTGACACAGTGTGAGCACTGACACAGTGTGAGTACTGACACACTGTGTGAGCACTGACACACAGTGTGAGCACTGACACAGTGTGAGCACTGACACACAGTGTGAGCACTGACACAGTGTGAGCACTGACACACAGTGTGAGCACTGACACACTGTGAGCACTGACACAGTGTGAGCACTGACACACAGTGTGAGCACTGACACAGTGTGAGCACTGACACACAGTGAGTACTGACACACTGTGTGAGCACTGACACACAGTGTGAGCACTGACACACAGTATGAGCACTGACAAAGTGTGAGCACTGACACAGTGTGAGTACTGACACACAGTGTGAGCACTGACACACAGTGTGAGCACTGACACAGTGTGAGCACTGACACAGTGTGAGCACTGACACACAGCGAGTACTAACATGCAGTGAGCGAAGTGAACCACGGTGTGAGCACCGACACGGCATGACGGTAGTGACACAGAGCTGGCACACAGCGAGTAGTGGACACACAGCGAGTAGTGACACACACAGCGAGTAGTGACACACACAGCGAGTAGTGACACACACAGCGAGTAGTGACACACACAGCGAGTAGTGACACGCAGCGAGTAGTGACGCACACAGCGAGTAGTGACACGCAGCGAGTAGTGACACGCAGCGAGTGGTGACACACAGCGAGTGGTGACACACAGCGAGTAGTGACACACAGCGAGTAGTGACACACAGCGAGTGGTGACACACAGCGAGTAGTGGCACACAGCGAGTAGTGACACACAGCGAGTAGTGACACGCAGCGAGTGGTGACACACAGCGAGTGGTGACACACAGCGAGTAGTGGCACACAGCGAGTAGTGACACACAGCGAGTAGTGACACGCAGCGAGTAGTGACACGCAGCGAGTGGTGACACACAGCGAGTGGTGACACACAGCGAGTGGTGACACACAGCGAGTAGTGACACACAGCGAGTAGTGACACACAGCGAGTGGTGACACACAGCGAGTGGTGACACACAGCGAGTGGTGACACACAGCGAGTAGTGGCACACAGCGAGTGGTGACACACAGCGAGTAGTGGCACACAGCGAGTGGTGACACACAGCGAGTAGTGACACACAGCGAGTAGTGGCACACAGCGAGTGGTGACACACAGCGAGTAGTGACACACAGCGAGTGGTGACACACAGCGAGTAGTGGCACACAGCGAGTAGTGACACACAGCGAGTAGTGACACACAGCGAGTAGTGACACACAGCGAGTAGTGGCACACAGCGAGTAGTGACACACAGCGAGTGGTGACACGCAGCGAGTGGTGGCACGCAGCGAGTGGTGACACACAGCGAGTGGTGACACACAGCGAGTAGTGGCACACAGCGAGTGGTGACACGCAGCGAGTGGTGACACACAGCGAGTAGTGGCACACAGCGAGTAGTGACACGCAGCGAGTAGTGACACGCAGCGAGTGGTGACACGCAGCGAGTGGTGACACACAGCGAGTGGTGACACACAGCGAGTAGTGACACACAGCGAGTGGTGACACACAGCGAGTGGTGACACACAGCGAGTGGTGACACACAGCGAGTGGTGACACACAGCGAGTAGTGGCACACAGCGAGTGGTGACACACAGCGAGTAGTGGCACACAGCGAGTGGTGACACACAGCGAGTAGTGACACACAGCGAGTAGTGGCACACAGCGAGTGGTGACACACAGCGAGTAGTGACACACAGCGAGTGGTGACACACAGCGAGTAGTGGCACACAGCGAGTGGTGACACACAGCGAGTAGTGACACACAGCGAGTAGTGACACACAGCGAGTAGTGGCACACAGCGAGTAGTGACACACAGCGAGTAGTGACACACAGCGAGTGGTGGCACACAGCGAGTGGTGACACACAGCGAGTGGTGACACACAGCGAGTGGTGACACACAGCGAGTGGTGACACACAGCGAGTGGTGACACACAGCGAGTGTAGCAGTCGCAGTAGTCGCGGCGCGTGCGTCGTAGTCACCGGTAGCGGCGTGGCGCACGCAGCGCGCTGCCTGGAGCAGTGACACCACGTGGTGGTGGTGGTGGTGCTCACGTCAGCAGTGACACCACGTGGTGGTGGTGGTGGCCTCGTCACCACTGCGCAGCGCAGGGGCTGCCGCGGTGCACTTGGAACGACCACTGGGGAATTATCCTCACAACAACAACCACTCACAACAACAACTACTCACAACAACAATCTCTCAACAACAACCACTCACAACAACAAAAACCACTCACAACAACAATCTCTCAACAAACACTCAACGACTCGTCTCACTCTCTCGATCCACTCTGCCGATCCATTCTCTCCCTCCTACTCGACTCAACTTCACCACTGAGCAGCTCACCCCTCCCATCTCTTTCACCCCCCTTCTCCACCCCTTCTTCTCTCCTCCCTTTCACTAAATACTCACCTCTTACTCAGCCACTCACCACCCCTCACTCACCACACACTCACCCGCTACCTCACTCACCGTGCAGTGTCCACTCACTCGACACTCACCACCCCTCACTCACCACCCCCTCACTCGCTACCTCACTCACCGTGCAGTGTCCACTCACTCATCTCCACTTTCTCTTCATTCGTGGACGTTCATGGACACGCAACCAAAAACAAAGATCCCCCGTGTAGCCTCAACAGGCCAACGGCAACATCCACTCACAACAATAACCACTTCCAACAACAGCAACCACTCACAACAGCAATTCACAACAAGTCATCACAACAACAACAAGTACCCACAACAACCACTCACTACAACAACCACTCCCAACAACAACCACTCACTACAACAATAACCACTCACCACAACAAATACAACAACAAACAACCACTCACAATAATAACCATTCACAACAACAACCACTCACAACAACAACCAATAACGACAGCAATTCACAACAACAACCACCCAGTACAACAACAATCACCCATACTAATAGGGGTTTTCCTCTTTTTTCTGGCAACAAAGCTGATACCTTTTGCAAGGAATCATGCTTACATTAACCACAATACTTGCAGTCAAATGCAAACAAAAAAGCAATACTCTGATAATTTATGCATTGTCTTTGAAACTCACAACAACAACCAGTCACAACAACACCCACTCACAACAACACCCACTCACAAAACACCCACTCACAACAACCACTCACAACAACAACCACTCACAACAACAACCATTCACAAAAACCACTCACAACAACAACCACTCACAACAACCACTCACAACAACAACCATTCACAACAACAACCACTCACAACAACAACCACTCACAACAACAACCACTCACAACAACAACCACTCACAACAACACCCACTCACAACAACACCCACTCACAACAACACCCACTCATAACATCTCACAACAACCACTCACAACACCAACCACTCACAACACTACAACCACTCACAACAACCATAACAACCACCATAACAACAACCACTGACAACAACTACTCAACTCACTCTTCTCTCCCATTCACTCTCTCTCTTGATCCACTCTCTCCTGACCCTCACCACGAAACTCAACTCCCTCACCACTGAGCAGCTCACCCCTCCCATCTCATTCAGCCCCCTCCTCCACCCCTTCTTCTCTCCTCCCTTTCACTCACTCACCTCTTACTCAGCCACTCACTACCCCTCACTCACCACCCCCCTCACCCGCTACCTCACTCAACACTCACCTCTTACTCAGCCACTCACCACTCCTCACTCACCAGCTCCACATCCGCTTCATTCATGGACACGTGAACACAGACAACGGTCCCGCGTGTAGCCTCAGCAGGCCGTTGGGGCAAGTGCTGTTGGCGAGCACCGATGAAGGGCGGCACTGCGCACAATGTGGTGGGTGGTCAGCACCACGCCCGACCGCCTTTGTCTCCCTAGAGGCGATGTTTACACTACAACCACAATTACCTAACTACTATAACTACCACTACAACCACTACCATAACCACCATTATCTAACTACTATAACTACTCCACTCAGCCAGTGGGGGACATTCACTGTCTCCACTCAGCCACTGGGGACATTCACTGTCTCCACTCAGCCAGTGGGG